>NC_079418.1:14011108-14111551 GCF_026213295.1 Gadus chalcogrammus
GAATGAGAGATTGTGATTGTCAAGGTGATAAAACTGGCGCACACACACACACACACACACACACACACACACACACACACACACACACACACACACACACACACACACACACACACACACACACACACACACACACACACACACACACACACACACACACGACAAAACCAACTGGGGAACTCGCATCTATATTCATGTATCTATATACATTTATTTAACCATGTTGTACTTTTGTGCTCTTCATATTAGATTTCTAGAGACAGAACCTCCACCAAGAAGGATTTTTCGCCTGTCTCTTAGCCTCGGCAGGATATCTTAGAAATATCAGCACGGATTTTTAGCAAATTAGTGTTTAGGTTTGTTATGGGACAATTTCAGTCGCAAAAAATAATCTGGACATATATGAAGTCAATGCTGATCGATAGTGATTTCAATACATAACGTGATAAAATCCAATATGATAACTGCTGTGTAAATAACAAGGTCCTCTATTTATGACAGGACATGTTATTTTAAATTCTGAAAAACTATTAATGGGAGGGTCTTGAGCAACACATTGCGACTTTATAAGCGACTTGTTTCATGCCAATCGGCCAAAAAAGGGGCATGGCTCAAAAAATGATCTTGGGCGGTTCGTCACGGGCTCATGATGAATGTGAGGTGACCTCTCCCGACCCCGCCCTCTTCCTGTTTTCCTGAAAGTCCCTTACGTAGGGCCCCAGACCAGTCTCTAATGGGGGCCCCAGACCAGCAAACTCCCACCAAGTCTTCCATCCAACCACCCCTAACCAAGCTGGTTCCTTGGTGGAGGTCTGTGTTATGCCGAGGACACATCCTATTAGTTCTACAGAATTCCTTTCGGTGTATCAAAATACAGAAGTACGGCCAACAACCGAGGACCCAGACGGATGTTCGGCCGGTGTGCGCGGTTTCCCCTCACCGATGAGCATGTCTCTGGCACAGAGCAGGAACTGTCCTGAGAAGAAGGTGACCCCGTACAGGGAGAAGGGCTGCAGGCTGCTGGAGCGGCCGGACAGGTCAAAGACCCAGATGAGGACGCAGCACAGGCAGAAGTACACAGGCCGGCTGTACACGATGATCCAGTTGTGGCCCTGGACACAAAACAGTGGTGTAATGTTGGAGACACGTTGGAAGAGGGAAGCTTAGCTCACGAGAAGCAATAAGTCTTGTTGTTAGTTTTTATAACACTGAGAAAAGAACAATGATTCACCTTGTTTTCTGTGCCCACGGCTACTCTGAACACTTGCCAATAGTTTTTTGTAATGTATGGTAGTTAGATTTCGTGTTTCTGGTACCTGCGGCTACTCTGCCCCCTTTCCAAGTGTTTTCTGTTATGTAGTCACATCTTTTGGTAAGTGGCTCTCCATAAAAGCGTCTGCCAACTGACTAAAAATAAACAAATAAGCATCTGCTGCAGAATTTTAATGAATGTTTAAATCAATCTTAAGTGTCTCCTTGTTTCGCTTCGAGTCATTATCTATTTTGACCAGACTTACGTGCATGGGCGAAGCTGCATCTGGTTGCACACTCTATGGAAATGAGAACAAGAAAGAAGAGGACATATGCTCAACGCAAGTGGCACTGAATTCAAAGAAGAGACTTGAAGGATGGGAAACTTACAGGAACAACACCAAGTGAGAAAAAACAAATAAACAATAACTCAATATCTAGCCAAGTACTCATTACATTGAAGTAAAACACTGTGCCTAAGTAGTATTACTACTATTAGTACTTTTTTTTATTACAATTTGTAGTAGTATTCTGCTGGGAAAATTCCTCCACGAAATCCCGGACAAACCTCCTGTCAAGGGATACCATACAACGCAGAATAGGAACAGCATTATAGACTGGTGAAACCAGTCCGGTGGCCTGCAGTACGTTCGGCGGCCGTATTGATCTCAACAGAAGCAATAAAAAAGAAAAAAAGAAAAAAAAAAAAGCAGTACTGAGCTAGTACTCCAAATCAGCTGGGGTTACTGTACACAACACTGAGGCTGTGCACAGAGTTAACCAATCTGGTGGAGGTAGTAGAACCTGGAGTACGCAGTACTGACCCAATACCCCATCATCAGATGGAGGTATTTCTAACTTGGTAAGAAGTACTGACTTAGCACTCACAACACTGTACCTTGAGTAGGGAGTACTCACTAAGCACTCGCAACACTGAGGTAAAGTAGCTTGAGTAAGGAGTACTGGCTTAGCACCCATAATACTGAGGCACAGTACCTTGAGTAGGGAGTACTGACTAAACATTCGAAACACTGAGGTACAGTACCTTGAGGTTGGAGTACTGACTAAGCACTCATAATACTGAGGTACAGTACCTTGAGTAGGGAGTACTGGCAGCTTGCGATGACCAGGCAGAACTGGAAGACCCAGATGTCTCTGAAGAACCCCTGCAGAAGCAGCAGGAAGCCCAGGAAGGCCACCAGGCTGCCCAGCACCACCGCAAACACGTTCTCCCCCACACGGCGGTTCCTGTAGGGGGCACCAGAGAGAGATACCCAATCATTGACCAAGCTCGGAGTACAACAGAAAAGGGAGTCATGATTGGCTTTGGAGCCACGGGATAGAGGGAATAGTTAGATTAGATCTATTATTAAAAGTAATTCATTTACTGAATATTATAATGTCATAAATGAGCAGGTAGGGTAGTGTTTACCATCCCCATGGCCCGTGGCCACATTACTAGCTCTGAAAATGTAAGTAATGTAATCAATAGGCAGGCTGTTTGTTATACACAGGACAGCTATGAGAACTTAACAAAATAATTATTTGCTTGCATCAAATATCTACAGCTTATGTCAGCAACGTCCTGTGACCCCATATGCATAACAGGGGACCCCATGGTTAGGAACCACGGGGGTAGGGGAATCAGGCCATCGTGTTCCAGGGTGCGAGATAGAGTATGAACATTGGGCATCGAACCCAGACATGTGTTCGACTTGAGGTCCAACCCCCGACCACTAGACTAGTGTGTTTGTAACACTCCGGCGCCCCGGTTCTGTCTGGGGGCAGCCCTACCGGTCCAACAGGGCGAGCAGCGCCAGGCGGTCGTAGCGGACCCGTAGCCAGCGGCCGGGCAGCACCCAGAAGCGGTAGTACTGCTTGGGCTTGGCCTTCTCCTCGATCATCAGCGTGTTCTCCTGGGACTCCTGGAGGGACTCGTGGTCCAGGTCGAACTGCAGGGGGGAACATGGGAAAAAACAAGGTGGAGCACAGGGGGAACATAGGGGTTACATAAGCATACACAGGTAGTATCTCACATTATTTGTTTGATGTTTTATGGTATTACCTTTTGCTATAAATAAGTACTGCCTTAAAAAAAACAAAAACAGCCAGAGCTTTGAAATGGGCCTCTTAAAATAAAGCACCTCACTTTAGAAAATGAAATAAAAAGAAGGCTATTGCTATTGAGTTTCTTTGTCTTCTTCTTGTTTACCTCAATTTCACATCTCGCCAGTCGCACCCATTTTATGAACAATCTCAACACCAAAGGGGCTTACGATATCTAAGACATATTTTAGATCGTGTTCATAGATGCAGTCAGGTAGACTGCCAGTGGGTTTGGAACCAAGAACCTCCTGGCTGGGAGTCACGCTAACCACTAGACTTTCCTGCCCTCAACAATTAAACGAATACGTTTCATTCTTAGTATGCATCATCTTCATAATAATAACAGTCTGATAATCCTTGGTTCAAATCAAGGGGGTTTGTGGCTCACCTCAGGCATCTCCAGGGGCACCTGTCTCACTCGCATGCCCTGCAGGACCACAGGCCGCGGCTGGAGCATGGACAGGGCCGGCGCCCCCTCCTGCACCTCGGTGGAGGTGAAGCTCGACGACTGCGACTGCCTCTCTCTCTCCCGCTCCAACTCCCTCTGCCGCTCCCGCTCTCTCTCCCTCTCCCTGCAGGGGCGGGGGTCAGGGGGTTCAAGCAGGGGGAGAAAGCTACCGGTTCCCATGGTGAGGCTAATCTAAATCTATACGAAATCTGTGCCTTTCTTCTCAATAGCGGGTGGCAACACGTAATTAAATATAATACATTCAAACATAATAGGGTAGTGACCGTGTTTAACACTGGAGAAGGTTGTGCTGCATAAAAAGGTGATAATTTGAAGGCTGACATTCATCTAATTTGCTGAAAAATGTCGGCTTGAGATTCTGCACCGAAGAAATACTACCAGCAAAAGTAGAACGCTCGAGTAGAGCGGGAGGGCTTACTGCATAGGGTCTTCGTATCCGCCTCCGGCAGGGCCAAACGTGTAGGACCTCTTCACTCCTAAAGCAGGAAACACTGCACGTCAGCGGACAGGCTATCGCTCCACAATATAATTCCTGTGTTGATGATCAGGTTCAAACAACGGGGCCTCGTCCGATCCGGCCACGAAGATGCCGCAATAACATTCAAAATGCACCTAGGGCTGGGCGAATAATCTGAGTTTGATCGCGATTTAAATTTTAGAGTCAAACGATCATAAAATTAACATAATCATTTTTTTTTTTTTTTTTTTTATGTTTTATAGAAAGGGCAGAACAGCTGGATACATATCTGTTTATCGTTTTAGATTGGGCCTTTTTTTTTTTTTAAGGCAAAATTTCTCAGTTACAAAAAAATTATCCGGAGAGACATGCCGAATAAATACAACACGTTTTCAAACTCAAAAATAATCGTTTGAATAATCGTGATTTCAATATTGGCCAAAATAATCGTGACTATGATTTTTCCCATAATCGAGCAGCCCTACCTGCACCACGTATTTTGATCACTGAACAATCATACACAAAGTCACAGTGCAGCTTGACTAAACAGCCGGGAACGCCCATGTCCCCTACTCAAGATCCCCCCACGGGGCCTTTAGAAGCCTGCAGCAGATGGATGCATGGCGTGCGCTCACCGCTCTCGTCGTAGAAGTAGTGTATGGCGCCCTCCGATGTGTCATCGAAGGTGGAGGCCTCGTGGACGCCCCCCCCCCGGGGCAGCAGGAGGGAGGAGGCGAACTGCAGGGCCGAGGGCAGGGTGCGGTTCCTGGAGTTGGAGGAGGTGCGGGCGCGCTGGAGGTCCTGGAGGCTGTGGGAACACACACACACAAAGGAGATAACCTCAGCCGACTCCGGCACTAGAGTGTGTGTCCACTGTGGAGATAAGCAGGGGATGGGGGGGACCTTTACAAGCACCGCCGCGCCTTCCTGACTTTACAACCAACACTGTTCCCACTAGACCACATACACACCAACACGTGCAATATTAATATATAATATACTGTTCAACATCAATATTCCAATATTGTGCAGTAATGTGAAATCAACCGTTTAGTCTGCATAATTATTTATTGTATATTTTTATATTGTATCATTTTTTTATATTAATATCGATTATATCTAGATTTCTAGAGGAGTCCAACCCCTCATCCACTTCTCTATCTAGCCCCAATCAATGTATTGTGCGAGGAATTTCGGGACAACACCGAACCTAATGAAGACAGCATAATGAGACTGCACATAGAGATGAGGGATCAGCAACATGAAGCAGCAAAACAAAATCAACCAAGGCAATGGACAAGTGCTAGGCCATTATGAGAAGGTTTAATCAAAAAACAGGCGGTTGAGTGGACTGCATGGTGCAGGGGTAGGAGAGGAGGGCAGAGATGGAGAGAACAGAGGCAAGGCATGAAGAAGCCTGTGTGTGTGTGTGCGTGCGTGTGCACGCGTGTGAGAGTGTACCCACCTGGGGGGAGAGCCCATGGTGGAGGGGGGAGGGGTGGGGTTGCTCCCGGCGTTATGTCTCCGCCGGATAGCCTGGGTCCTCTTCACACTGCTGACCGAGTCCCGCTTGCTTCCCTCCTCTGTTGCCATGGCTACAGCAGCATCAGCACCAGACGCAGTAAGGCATGGGGAGGAGATGACAAGTATACCGTGTCATTTTCAAGTTCTTATTGAAACTTTCGATATTTTCAAGCCGCCCCAGGTTTCCAATTAAATATGTGAGGAAGCGTCTCTGCGCCCTGCGGTACCGTGACAATGAGATGCAGCGATTATCAATTTCATTGATTATCAATTGGCTGGGAGCGGAGATTGCCGCAGTGCTTTAAGTTACCGCAGGACGGTGACTTGCCATGAATCATCAGCCGAGTGCACAGAAAACAGCCTCCACAAATATAGGTTCACTAAGACCCCAATTATGCCTCAATGGATTTCATCTAAAACACTCGTGGGCTGTACTTAGAACCAGACATTCCTACACTCCACCATGAAGCATTACTTAATCCAAGTACTGTGATATTGAATCATCACCTAACTCAATCACACTACAGTGACTGTGAATCAGGACGTACCTCAATGAAACTACAGTGACAGTTAATCACCATCTAACTCAATAAACTAGTGGCAGTCAATCAAAACAAAACCAAACGAGTAACAATGAATCCCCACCTGACTGACTCAGGCTAGTTAGCGTTGTAAGGTGAAGTTAGTGCAGCGCGAGTGGGGGACACTCCCTTGAACCACAAGTAGCACTCCAACTATTGCAGTGCCATTTATATTACTCCTGAATCCCCCCTTCGGCTCCAACAAAGTATTACATTTGCTGCATTACATCTACATTTCTAGGATTATATCTACATATAAAAAAAAAGTCTGCACATTTTCTGCATTACATCTACATTTCTATGATAGACGGTCTACATTTCTATGATCTCACCTCCACCCACAGCCCCCTCCTCTACCAGCTCCCCAGCCCTCCAGCCCATTTGGTTCCCGGTCCAGGAGCCGCCCAGGGAGTCCAGCCGGTGGTGGTGGAGGTGGTGGTGGTGGTGGGCTCCGGGGAAGCCCCCGTCGATGTGGAGGGTGCGGGCCTCCAGGTCGGACTTGGAGACGGAGAGCGTGCGGGGCGCGGGGGTGGAGGAGGAGGGCATGGAGAGGAGGGCGCCCGGCAGGGCGGTGGTGTTGCCCTGACTCCCCGCCCCGTCCATGCTCAGCACCCGGGCGTGGGTCTTGGCGCTGGCCGTGCTGGCGGAGCGCTGCGCGGCGCGGGAGTGCGACGCGCCGCCGCCGCCGCCGCCGCCGCTGGCGGGGGCGTTGGCGGTGGTGTTGTTGTTGTTGTGGTGGTGGTGGTGGGTTGCCGTCTCTCCTGGTAAAAGGTCGCCGTCCCGGGACGCGGGGAGTGGCAGGGCGGCGGCGGAGGCAGGGAGCGAGGACGAGGCCCCGCCCGCGCTGGCGAGGTCCGGGGAGTAGCACGAGGTCGAGGAGCTGGTGTCGTCGTCGTCGTCGTCGTCGTCGGAGCTGTAGCGCCGCTGAGAGCCCAGGCTGGAGCCGGCGCTCATGTCGCTGCCGTCGTCGTCGTCGTCCTCGTCGCTCGAGTCCTCGTACAGGCTCTCGCTGTACGCCTTGGCCCCCAGCCGGCTGCGCACCGGGATGTAGTCCCGGGGCTGCCGGTGGCCGTGGTGGCGCTTGTAGGAGCCGCAGTCGAAGCTGCTGCTGCCGGCCGCCGCGCGCTTCCGCGGCGCTTTCCTCCGGCCCGGCCGGTGGGCCGCGCCGCCCGCCCGGAGCAGCTTCAGGTCCTTGGGCCGGACCACCTGCTGGGCCGGCGCGGCCGCCGGCTGCTCCGACAGGAGGAAGGGGGCCGAGGGGTGCAGGGCGGGCTCCGAGCACCCCAGGCCCAGAGCCAGCCCGGCGGGGACGGAGTTGGCCTGGCGGGGCGGCGGCAGAGGGGGCGCCGGGGCCGCCCTGCCTAGGTCACACACCTCAGAGTGGCCGCTGCTGGAGGGGGAGGAGTCACGGGCGGCCGGGGGCTGGGCCGCGTCGGAGGGCGCCGGGGGCAGGTCCTCCCCCTCCACTAACGTCCTGTCCAGCCCCTGGCCGACGGACGCCTCGCGGGACGGCGAGCGCAGCAGCACGCTGTCCGACAGGTTGTCCGTGTCGCTGCTGCCCGGCCCCGCGCCGCCGCCGTCCTCCGCCGCCGGGCCCGGGGCGGCCGCGGGGCCCGAGGCTGGCGCCCGGGGCTCCGCGGGCCGCGGCAGGCTGAGGGAGGGGCTCTCCAGCTGCGTGGAGTCCGTCTTCTCGCTGCGGTAGCTGCTCACCGTGCTGAGCGTCTCGCGGTCCGTGGTGGCCCCGCCGGCGCTGAAGCAGCTGTCGGTGGAGCCGGCGGCCAGCGCCACGCCGCTGCGGCTGCCCGCGCGCTTGGCCCCGGGGCCGAACGCCATGGGGTCCAGGCCCAGGCCCAGCAGGTTCTCGCTCAGCTCCTCGCTCAGGCTGCTCTTGATGAGCGGGCTGAGCGGCGTCTCGCCCAGGCTCTCCGACTCGGCCGAGGGCCCCAGGGGCGAGTAGGCCCCCAGGCTGCGCGCTTCCCCGGGGCTCTGCGGAGAGCGCCGCTCCCCCTCCTGGGACGGCTCCCTGTCGCCGCCGTCCTCCTGGCTGGAGGGGGACGGGGGGATGGACGGGTGGTCCTGGGGCTCCCTGAAGCCAGACGCGGCGGGCAGGCTCACGAGGCCCGGGTACTCCGAGCCCCGTGCTGCGGCCATGCAGGACGGGGCCCCCGTGGCAGTCCCTGGGCGGAGGGAGACGATGGTGAATTGATTACATACAGCAGCAGCCGAATATCAGCCAGATTGATTTTACTGCAGTGTAATGAAGACAGCCGAAGAGTCATTAGTGTAGGCAAGAAGGAAGGCCTCATTAACGGTAACTTATGTTTGTGGAGTTGTGGCCTGTGGGGGGGGGAGCAGGAAAGAGCAGTAGGAGCATTGGAGATTTAATACAGACTCCGGTTGAGCCGAGGGGAGCTGCTTTTGGCATTTAAGGAAACATCCTTGAAAGCCCGTTCGAAGGAGCCTATTAAAAAAAGCAGCCAATGACAGTTAGCCAATGGTAATTAGCCCGCGATGACTGCTCGACTGGCCTGACTAACATACGAGATCCTAAAATACGGTATTTAACTAGCTGTTCTGTTGGCTCTGCACATCCACTCATTAAAAACATGGCTCAAGGTAAATTAAGTATTACTGTGTCTGAGAGCTGAACGGCCAGAGCTTTGGGAGGGATAGGGGGAGGGTAGTCAATCATTTGTGTGTTATCCTTCTTTTAATATCCACTAAATGGATTGGTGGGATGCAACGTATTCACTGTTACCATGTATAACTCAGCACTTTGTCATTTCACATTCACATTTCATTATACAACGTTGAAACGCTGTATTTCATATAATTGTACTGTGCAAATACAATTAAGTTGAATCTAATCATCCCCACCAGATGTACAGTGAATTCACACATGTAATGCATATGGGGGAGAGGGTGGGGAGTTGGGACTCCTGCTCAACGATGCCTATAAGTAGCCTGTGGATGTGTTGGAAGAGGAACCCAGAATCTAATTGGCTGAGAGGGTAAACCTCGAGCCACCGCACAACCGTGCCTTCGTTAATCAATCACACATCATGCATTGAATACAATCTATTCCTTCTTTTGCGTTGTGGATCGAGGGACCTTTTACACACAATGTCATGTGTGGCGGTAAATACAAGCTTAGGGGCAACCGAATACCACAAAGCAACAGCGACTGAAGAGTAGACTAAGTGGATTACAACACAATAGAGCAGGGTTAGGCCTTGTTGTGTTTCTCAGAGCTTGTGAAGAAGAGATTAGCGCTGGGCTTACTCATAGTGTCCAGGGAGCACTGGCGAAGAAGCCCTCGATTAGCTGTGGTCAACATGACGTTATGGCAGCCGTGCTCCTGCATCATCATCATCTCCTTCATATCTAATTCATCAGGAGACAAAAAGGGCCGACAAGAGACATGCAGGTTTTTGTACTGTTACTCAGGAGCAGAATCATGTTTTAAGGAAGGCAAGAATAAACGATTTGGCGGGAGCGACAAAAAGGCCTTGATTCTTTTTTTACTTTTAATACATCACACACACACACACACACACACACACACACACACACACACACACACACACACACACACACACACACACACACACACACACACACACACACACACACACACACACACACACACACACACACACACACCTTATTTTTGGGACGCAGGCCATGAAACTAAAATACCTACCCTTGGTTCCGCCTGTATCCTCTAGCTGTGGCAGAAACTCCTTTAAATTAAACAAGAACAGGGAAAATCTGTTATTTAGCAATCAGGAATCCGCCTCACTTTACTCTCTAATTCAGTTAAATTACCCTTTAACGGAGACGACGAGCGTCTCAAGTTATTATACAAAAGAATGTGACCTTCAGCAGAGCGAATCCCAACCCTCTTCGCTATGACTCAGGGAATGGACTCCGGCGCGGAGGCTGGTGTATGTGACTGTAGGATATGCTGTAGCGTGGCTCACCGACACCTGGTTGAGGCCAAACAGAGAGTGCTGGGAGCTGCAGCGCACTGGCGGCGTCGAGTTGACCTTCCGGAAGACCGTCATCTCCACGCCAGCATGGCTGTCCCTGCGGAGGAGGTGGGACAGCGACGGTCACAACTTCCCCGTCGTCGGGCGCACTTGACTCCAGCAGAACTTTGATGGCTTCCTGAGTGACTTTTAGCTTGCCATTGCTGCCCACACCATTGCACCTCCTCGCCGTGACCCCTTTGATGAGTTACTTATTTGCATGCGTGTGGGGCTGTAGGGAGTTTCTCTCCTGTCCTCTAAGTGGGCTATGGGCTTGTTAAGGCTGGAGTATTATAATGCCGGCCTGTATAGGCTTTTGAGACCTGTGTTGCGATAAAGGGCTAAATAAATTAATAGCTCCTAAAAGGGGAAAGAAAGTCATTATACATCGTCCCCCGGCTTTTCTTCGACCTTCGCACTTTTGAGCATTGCACTTTGAGCATTGAATTTAGGATGCAATTTGTGGGCATGTATCATGTCCTATCCACTCACTTACCGGGAGGTCTGCGCTTTTTTTTGCAGATTGTCCAATTCTGATTGTATGCTTTTTGACGGTTATCAGCGATTCGACTGCAAGTGTCTAAAGCTAAATGTAAAGGTACTCCTCCTCAGAACTACGACGGAGCCAGTCCATCTCCGAGGTCGCCTTACCTGTGCTGGTTCCCGTCGTGGGTGCCCGAGCCCTCGTCACCCTCCTCCAACCGCGGGGCGTCTGTGGAGAGCGAGGCCTGCTTCTTCTCTATGATCTCCCCCAGGTCGAACATGGAGTGCAGCCGGAAGTTCACCACCTTGATGGCGGTGAAAAAGACCGCCACCACGGCACAGTAAATGCCGGCGACCAACAGGCTAGGAGGGAGAGCCTGTAGAGTGAACACGTAATGACAGGTATATTAAAATAAATCCAATACTATTCCAAAAACCAGCAATTGGTTCACATTCGATAGAAAACCTTTCAGTGTCCCCATTCAAACTAAGCTTGAGAAAAAAACCTGCTGCATGTAGTTTTAATATGGATAAAACGAAACAGAAGAACAGTTTATAAATAAACACCACCCCAAAGTGTTACTCAACCCACAAAGACTGGAATTGTTGCCTGCAGCCATTTCCTCCTCTTTGTGGAGGTTTTCAAGCCATGTCTAGCTCATATCTCAATCTCCAACAACAGCACCAAAAAGATTACTCATACAGCATATTCCGTATAATGTAATATCCACTCACATGGAAAATAGGACACTTGTCTAGCCCATGCAAATTATGATTGGCTTTTGATTAGATAACACTAACAGTACTTTATTAATCCAAGTCGGGACCTTTGGGAGTTAGATGTGGTTCAACCTTTTCTGACACAAAAATGCACTTCAACCTTATTTTTATTCCAGCATTCCAGTCCATGCATGATTGTTGAGTAATACATCCTGTTTGGCTCGTATTTTTTCCGTTGGTCCAGACGTTACAACAGAGTAACCATAATAAAACGTGTCTGTGTTGAATGGATTGTGTCATCCAAAGTGTAACCAAAGGTGACTTAAACTGACTTATTCATACAATGGTTGGTGGCCTTCTGAGAAAACGCCAATGTCAAGTTCGCCTAGTATTTTGTAGGCTCAATTTATTTATCCTGGGTTTGATTCCCAGTTTCTTCAGCCAACCTTGAATCCCCCTGGAGCAAGGCGTCTTTACCACAACCAGCGCTCAACGGCTAAATCGGTTCACAGCTACCAACTGTTCAAAGTCTTCACATTTGACATGATAGTTTAGTGTATTTATTTGTGTAGCTAAACCGCCCAGCGAGATCACAATGAAAGGATGCTCACCATGTACAACAGGAAGGGGAAGGCCAGTAGGAATATCCAGAGGTAGAGGTGGAAACAGTTGGAGAACGTGCTCTGGTGTGGGTCCACATACCAGCCCCCCGTCAGGGAGGCCCAAACCCCTTGCCGTAGTATCTGAAGAGCCTGAGAACCCATGTCCACGTCCAGGTTGGAACAGCAGGGCTCCCTTTGAAGCAGGAGCTCAGGATACCGTGCAGCAGTGGCAGCCACAGAGCCGTCCGTCTACAGCAGTAGTTCCATTGGGGATGGCAGCTGAGCAAAGATGGGTTCATCAAGAACTGTTGTCTCAGGCTTGTCTCCTGTGTTTCTTAAATTGGTTTTGGAGTCTGTGCATGTTGTTGTGCTGGAATCCCCTCATTCGCTTAACCACTGTTGTAGATCCGTGTCCTTATCCTGGGCAGGTATTCAGGAAAGGGACTTTTTGGAACATTGGCAATCCAATGAATGCATATAGAATCATGAACCTGTAAAAAAAGAAAATATACGTTTTTTGGTCCAAATGCAATGCCTACATGATTCAGTTAAAATATAGAGTCCTAACAAATGTCAGATGAACGGAAAACTTTAAAAGCAATTTATACCCAAACAAATGTAAATTGACATTTAACTATGTGTCTATAGTACCATTATTAAACTTTAAAAGCAATTTATACCCCAACAAATTTAAAATTACATTTAACTATGTGTCTATAGTACCATTATTTGCTGATTGTCTATAAGCAACCGACAACAAGCTAGATGCACTGAATTAAATTAAATGAGTTTCAATAGGTATAATACGTGTATTTGACGTTAAGCAGTGCATCAGTTGACAGTTGCATTGCATTGCACTAGCCAAGAGGCTTGAGAATAAGAGGCCCGGGTTAGCTGATCACTTAGCATTAAGGTAAAACATGAACCGAAAACAAAATAACCCAACAGTGACACCCCAATCAATGAATCAATCAGCACAGAGCACTTTTGTATAACTTAGCCTTAATGTCCACCAGCGGAAATATGCATGTCAATAGGAATTTGATCAATACTTTCTCAACTTTAGGATAAAACAGAAGTGAGCTTCTTCAGACCACTAGCAACACACCCAAGTCACCGCACCTGACTACAGGCTAGGTGTATCCTCTCAGAGGACATTAAAGCTCCAACAAGCACATACATGCCGACAATATTCACTATATGTTCAGTGAGGTGACAAGGACTTTGAAGTGTTAAAAATGACCGAATGTCATAGCTCCCAAGTTATAAAAACTAGTCAGCCCCCAGCAGGTTAAGTTTAGCTTAGCTTAGCCTTTTTGCTAACATGGCTAGCTGGGTCACTACACAAGCCGACCTAGAAGCGGTGGTTACCGGGTAACGCTAGGCCGTAGACCCGCTAACAGCGTAGCTGTTGGGTGTCAGTTGAGACGTCTGCTAACCTAAGTTACTAGTACTTACCTAGAACCAAGCACATCCCAAGCCCCCCAGACTCCACCACTCCCCGATATTATCCAAATCAAAGGCCACTAACAGTTGCCCAGTGCTCACACGTTAGTGAAAGTCCCACTCATTTCACTGTTTAAAAATAAAATGTTCCCAACATTAACAGCCTCTTAGAGCTAGCCTACTAGCATGGCTTACTAGCATTTTTGCTGGTTGTAGTTCATCTTCCTTCCGCCTTCTGTCAGTACATCCAAAAATCTCTGATGTATCTTTTCCATGTCAGAAGGCTAGCTCGGGCAGCTGGTGGTCCATGAGCAGAGCTGTAGTAAAGTTATCGCTTGACTAACGTAGCCATTCGCTAACTTCTCATGGTTGTCTGTGTTGCTGGCCGAAGTGTCTCAACCTCTCTGGTGTAAAAGCTGTCCACAGGTCCACCGGCAGCGGATCTCTTCCTTCATTTTTGTATGATGTGGAGCGAAATGTGTTTCTTCCTGCCGTAGCTTTGCGTATGACTCATGAAAGGTTGTCAGTAGCTATGTTCAAAATCATATAGCACCCATAGTATGCTAGCATTTGGCTAACTAGTTTACACACAGACACACACGCGCGCGCACACACACACACACACACACACAAACATACATACACACATTGGAAGGTACGGCAAGAGAGAGATTCCCATGGAACTGATTGGCCACTTGCGTACGCGTCACAGCTGAGTAAAACAGAGTGGGGTAAAGAGACTGGGCTGCTGAGTAGCCCTGGGACTTACCTTTCTAGGGGTAGGAATTGGCAAAAATGTGACGATTCGATATTATTGCGATATTTGGGCCACGATTCAATATTATTGTGATTTTATTCTGCTATATATTGAGATTCATGTCCCCCATATTATACAAAGGCGCTACAAACAATTAGGAAAGTAAGACTGCTCAACTCACTTATACACGGAAGAGGATTAGAGCCACACAAAAGAAAAGTTCTGACTTTATTCTTAGAATTCTGACTTTAAAGTAATTTTTTAAATCTCAGAATTCTGACTTTAAAGTTAGAACTATGGAATTCTGAGAATAAAATCAGAATTCTAAATACGATAGAGTAAAATAAAACAGAAATACTAGAGTAACATAAACCTGAGAATAATCATACAATTAAGAGTAATTTAGAGCTTCAATCAAATTGAGAAAAATAAACAAAAATCTGTACTTCTAGAGTCCAGTCCTGATGGTTGCAAGGTCCTCAACCAAAATGTTTAATTCATTTGGGAATATTGGCATTTTGGTTCAGAAAAAGGAGTTGGTCAACAAGCTGCATGCTATCAGAGTAAACAATTTTATTTATTTATCAGAATATTATTGAAATATATTGCAATACTCCGCTGCGCTACTGTCTCGATATAATTGCAACATATCGTGATACCGAGCAGAATAGATTTTTTCCCCCACCACTACTAATTTCACCTAACCTTTTAGGTGAATGGGTATATTTCACCTAACCACCACCCTGCCTCCCTACCACCAACTCAATGTTGAGCGCTTAAAGGTCGGCTTCACAGACGAGATTTGTGACAGTAAAAATGTTGATTGCGTTTGGGCTCCCCAACCAGCAATGGCTGGTTGATGCAGCAGGCCAGCAGGGTTGGTGTCGGAGCCAGGAGGGCGGCGTGGAGGAGCAGCGGCGCCGAAAATTATTTGGAAAACGGAAGAAAAGGCAAAGTTACTAGACTGTGTACATTCTATTTGAGAAAGAGTGAGAAACTCCCCATCCCATGAACCATTGAAGACCTTTTTGCAATGGTTACAACACAATAGTTCAGCGTGTAATTGTATGTGTGTGTATGCAGTGTTTCATATAGGCCTAGTGTATAGCATTGTCATTGACATGGTACCTCTCTTTGCCGTCTGCGGTCACCACATAATAATGTTACTCGTTTTTAATACGTGTGAATTCATTCTCGGATTCCAGTTACGTATTCATCAACATTATTCCTTCTGCTTTTATACTACCCAAATTAGTAAAAAGCACTGCTAGTGCCATGTCATATGTTTGTACCATATTTTTCAACATGTACAGCAGTTCAGTAGCAGCAGAGTGTCTAACAGGAATAGTGTCCGTACACAGGCTCTGGTAGCAGTCATGGACCTATAAAGAAAAGGAAAGCGGATTAAAACATGGCGCACATTCAATCCTATAAAAACGGCTCAGTGGCGCAGGAAGGAGAGAATTGCTTCTGCATCATGGGAGCCTAGCCACGCCTTAGTGCATGACCTTCCGGATGTAGAAATATTCTTCTCTAGCTTTGTAAGCATTGTAGCGTCATAAGCGAGATGTCTGAGCGAGCACAGTCGCATTGTTTACCGACCATGGAAGTATAAGTTACTACCCCCCCCATGATTCTCAACATCTGATCTTTAAAATGACTCCATCTGGGCAACAATTATTATTATTTAACTATTATTAATTATCTTATTATTTTAGATTAGTTTGTCGCTTTTTGACCTGAAGAAAAACACCTTGTATTTAAATGATTATATTATATTATTTTTTGTATTTTAAAACAAAAATCATAATTACCACTCGTTTTAAAATATATTTTTCTGTTTCTGAAACGAGAATCAAATGATCAAATATACCAGTCTACAAATTCCTCGGCGACTTTAAGCGATAAGCAGTCACCACAGTGCCTAAAAACCATCAACGTCGTTCATATAAGTAAAAGGAAAAACCTCGGACACGAGAAGTTAACGGAGTCGTGCACTGAGCCCTCTCGTATGCCGGTGTGGGTACCAGATTGACTCGGCTGCCAGATCGACTCGGGGTCCTAGATGCCCAATAATGACGCACTACATGTAAACGCTGTCTTTTAAATGCACATGCGCGTTTCAATCGTTCCCATGTTATTCCCAAGTATTAACGATCTCCTTTTGTTTTCTAATCTATGAATTATAATCTAATGTGCAAATTATTGTTGCCTATACTTGGGTAATATATAAAAGAAGAATCGTTAACTCCAGTCACTGAACGATCCACTTTAATTCCAGCGCTCCCAACACAGAGTCAAAACAGCGACCCACATGCAGACACTTCCGTTCTCCTCCTTCAGAATAAGAGTCCCTAACAGGAACTGGGTTACATATGCATTCATCAGTGCTTTTAGACGTGGTTCCAATGGCTTTGTTTGTGCGAAAGAACGGGCTGCGTTCAATGAAATCAAAAACAAAACGGATTGAGCCTTCTTTTTATGTCCATGATTGAGCCCCTTTTATAAACAACCCTTCCGGGTTTTGTCCGTTGGCTTGTGTCGATACGTCAAGTGTCGATACATCATCTGTAAGCGCAGGACCCCGAGTCGATCTGGCAGCCGAGTCAATCTGGTACCCACACCGGGCCGAAACAACATTTGTTTCACTATGACTCCTTTCAGCTGCCCAGCCCTCCTACTCCTGCAAAAAAATTATAATAACGCTTCAGGTGGTGTTTTGAAAAGAGAAAACTTTCATTTTATTAGTAAATGGTATAAAGATAATTAAGAGCCTTTGATGATATCCAGAAACATTTTGCGGAGACACATTCCTGTTCCCCCTGCTTGCATTGGAGTGAACGGGGATATCTACTTCTGGGACCCATGAATCGAGGGACCCGTCCACAGCCCGCTAAACCAACTGCAATACAAGGCTTGGCCACTGAGCACTGATGGATTGTGGAAGTATGCACTGCTCCAGGGGGCTTAAGGATCCGCTTTTGAATACTGCTCCAGTGGTAAAAATTGTAATATTTTAATTGTTGAATAGTTATTTGCAACAGTAGTTTTTTGAAACACCAGCCACGTACATATTTTTTGCGAACAAACGTTCGCAAAAAATCGCACAGGTCATTAAGCTTTTTTAATTATATTTCTGAAAACGTTCAAATAACTTCAGTTGTGTAAATCAATGTTTATTGCTTTCATCCGCAATCTTTAAATACCCTGCACAGCGTGTGAACGCAAAGGATTGTGGGTATTTTTGATTGTTGAGGATCCAGTTATGCATCCTTCAAAAATATCGCAATTCTCAAAAACAAAGGACGCGAAAAGGGAATTTCCGAGTGTTCTTGCCGCCTACAAAACGGCTCGGAGGTTCAGAAACTCTTACGTTTCTTTACGTAAACCTTCCCTTCTTCCAAAATAAGAGCGTTCAGGAAACGCCCCTCAGAAGTTCGTAGGCGACATAAAACCGGAAAAACAGATCGTTCTTGAGACAACCACAAGTATGGAAGCCCGCAGGGACCCTTTTGAGCTTCTTGGCGGAATCAGATGAATCAATTATTAGAACTGCTTGCGATGGTTGAACATGAGCAAGAATTTATCAGGTGATGTTTATAATTGTAAGCTATAAAATGTATAATAATGCAAATGTTAGAATGGGTGTTAAGTTCGGCTCTAGTGCTTGCTGCAAGTTGACTTTAGTCTATCAATGAAATGGGCAGCCATTATTATTATTTCGACGTTATCTCGGAGTACCTGGGTTGCTTTACTTCGGCACGAAACTCAGAGCGAAATCTCTGACCGAACAGATGTGTTCAAAGCACTTTCCTCCGAGTTTAAGGTCCGAAACTCCTGGAAACTCTGATCGTTTGGAAGGCGGCATCAACGTTGGAACACTGCTGGTCGGCATTCTGTGACGTAGCGTCCTCAAAAGGGCGGCCGTTGAGCATGCGTCCTTCACATGGGAACTTGGGACACTTAAAAATCCCAGGATGCATTTTGCATTCCTCTGTTTTAAAATATTTTGAGTATAAGCTATAATAATAGGCTATATTGGAACATTTAAAAAATACAGGGTTAGAAAACAAAATGTAGGCCTATTCATTCAACATATTTACATACTATTTTTAAATGAAAGAGGCTGGGGTTTTGTTTTATATAATTTGTTTATATTGTAGGCTATAAGTCGCTGATAGAGGAAACGCATCGCAACGGCAACGGAAATCCCAGTCGGGTCTATCTCATCGTCGTGTGTGTGTGTGTGTGTGTGTGTGTGTGTGTGTGTGTGTGTGTGTGTGTGTGTGTGTGTGTGTGTGTGTGTGTGTGTGTGTGTGTGTGTGTGTGTGTGTGTGTGTGTGTGTGTGTGCAGGGCATGGACCTATTAAAGAAGGTGCAGGGCCGACGGACTGGGGGTGGGGGACAGGCTTGGGGGGCCCCAAGGCAGAGGGGGGGGGCTTTTCTTTTTAAAGTACTTTTTGAATGTTGTTCAAATAGTGCAGTAACATAGCAAAATGTCATGATGAATATCGATCTAAATGCAAGATTACAGTATTAGTTTAATAAATTGGTATATCATTATTATAAGTAAAGACTGCGGTGACTACTCTGATAGCACCGCTTTCAAAAAGGGCAAAACGGTTCAGTCCACACAGCTGATTTTTACAGTGAGACTTTTTTCATCTGTATGGAGATGCGACGTTATGTCATCACAGCCACAGTTAAATAAACAAAGTCTGGCTCTCAGAAGAGAAAGGTGATGAAAGACAGGGAGAGAAGACAAAATGAAGGAAGCCAGGTTCTGACTAAGAAAGGTGAGTAAGGAATGAGTGGCCCATTCCTTCCTACCTCCGTTTTCATTGCTAAAACGAACAGAGAGAACCCAAAGCAAGAGCAGACAATAGGCTACACTTTCAAATGATGAGGCCTTGGTTATTAAGGTAAAGGATAAATAAAGTGTACGGTAGGCTTATATTGCAACAGCAGGCTACTGATTTGAAGCAAGCTAATATTAAGTTAATACTAAGCTGTTATTAGGCTACATGATAAATACTAACCTATGGTATATAGGCTAGTTAGCCCCAGACGTCATGCCATTACAAAATGGCTATATATCATCAGCTGCCTGCTAGTAAATAGTTTTCAGGACTTCTTGTATATGGGGCCCAGAATTGGGTGCTACGCCCCTGTGTGTGTTTTGTTTTCCATATTTTTTTTTTAGGCCTATATTGTTCAGTAGTAGATATGCCTACATGAGGCCGTAGCTAAGTTAACAGACGAGCTGAGGTGGTCACATCATCGAGTCCGCTGCTGTTCCAATTGCAGGTGCGTCCTCCCGTGCCAAGTACGCACTTCCATGTCCGCAAGCCCGAAGTTTGCGTAGGCTACATATTGAGAAACGGAGAGTGATCCTAGCTCCCACTAGGATCTACGGCAGACGCCGTAGCTCTTCATGATTCGCTGATCGGATTTTTCTCTGGTGGTATGTGGTCCACGGTTCATAACTGATTCCCTTTTTTTCCCCCACTTTATTTTATCATCAGAAATGAAACAGTTCTTGGTTGGAAACGACTTGGTTCTACAGGTAGGCTACGATTTTTCCAGGATTCCTTCTCATTCTATAGACCATACTGCCATAACTTTCTCCAACCGTTCAAGGTTAATCATTGTCCTACCTTTTGGTTCAACTTACGGAAGAGTCTGTTTCTTCATTGTATATCTGAGAGAAGATCAATGGAGTGATTTTGAGTTTAAT
Source organism: Gadus chalcogrammus (assembly GCF_026213295.1). Lineage (NCBI taxonomy): Eukaryota > Metazoa > Chordata > Actinopteri > Gadiformes > Gadidae > Gadus > Gadus chalcogrammus. The sequence goes on from NC_079418.1 coordinate 14,031,273, forward strand.
ATTGTATAATAACAATGTCTCTGTGTAATATTTGATGCAATGTAACAGTACTAGTCAAAGATTATAAGACTTTATAGATTAAATGTAATTCGGTTCATACCATTTCCTGATCAGGCTTAAATGGATTCATCCTTTTTGAAAATGATTGATAGATTGAAATTCTTTATTGAATTACACCAATATTCATAGCCTATTCTATCATTTATTTCTATTAATTTCTCTCAGCAGTTATTTTTTCAGTCCTGCCGTGCTGTAGTGGCCTGGACGTTTCTATTTCCCAGTATGAGGTGGAAGAGAGGAGGGGATATAGCCATGACATGTTCATACAGACCACCAGCCAGGCCAAACTCAAACGTTTTCTCAGTCGTTTTGTCAGCTTTGTCAAGCTGACAAAGACAATGATACTTGGGTACGTTTATTTTTTTGGATTGTTCTAAAAACTGATTGTACAATGACATGCCTGGGAAGAATGAAAGCCAATGCTATTGTTAGCTACTCATTAACCTCTTCTCCATTTTATAATGACTTACATTTTTCTTTGGATTCATTAAATGTGTGTGTGAATAGATATTTCAATGGGTTGAGCTTTTTCCTGACAACAGATATACAATATTCAAAAGGGTAAAACCTAAATAGGTTTTTCCCTGTGACTTGTCATAAGAACTTCAGTGCCCAGTCTGCCTCTGTGTTCTGTGCATCTTAGAATGAAAACCTTGAAACGGTAAACGTCGTATAACATCATTAACCAATTGTAGCTCTTTCGTCTTGGACAGCAATACCCTGAATTGAGAAAGGAAGTTGTAAACATACCTGGTTTGTGTGTGTCCCTTAGTGGCCAGTGGCTAACTGGTTTTCAAACATCAGACAGACATCGCTCCGAACTTCAAAGGCAGAGCTCAAATGTCTGTTGACCACATCACATGACAGAGCACACTCCAGCTAGATAAAGTAATGATGCAGTCGCACCTTTGAGTGCAGTGTCACTATCCAAGGAGAAGACGAGGGAATAACAGCAGCCACTACTTCCCTATTAGTCCTCCTAGGTGAGAAAACATAAAAATACAGAACTGCAGTCTTCAATTATTCTCAAGATCTCTTAAGCCACGTCCAGGGAATCCAAAAATCCAATTTCATTATTGTATACATTAATTTTGCACTCAGACATTTTTCATTTAGCAGTGAGATTCTTGGTTGTGAATGGAGATTTGAATTGTCGATTTCCATTGTGTTTGGTCCCATCCAGCCCTGGCTGTGGGATCCAAGGCAATGCTGAATACTGGAACAATATCAGCCTCAGCGGTATGTCTGAAGAGGGCTCCCCTAGTCCCACTTTTAAATGTAAAAGCTACAATGTCCTAAATGCTCCCAGACCATTCCCACCCCGGGCCACTGAAAGTAGGCCTTTCCTCCACATACATTGCAATATTCTACTTGATGTCCAGAGTATTTGAGTCTCAGTTGGAAATTGGGCACGAAAGGCTTGTGTTGCATAAGTGATGCACCCAACTCTTTCCTGTAAAACCTTGTTGAGTCTTTTTCTAATAGTGGTTGAAGTCCTGGCGCTCTTTAATATTTCAAAGGAGGATTCTGGGTTTTAGGTCTGTACCGCAAACAATCATCGTTGGTCATGACAGCTGCAACCTCACCCTATCTGTGCTTCCCAGTGAGTGCAAAAACCTAACTTGATGGATTAGTATTATGAGTATTATGTTACAAACTGGGTGTCAGTGGCGACACCGTTATGATATATGAGAACGACTACATATTATCGTGAAAGGTGTCATCGAAGAGTCAAAATGGAACATTTTGAGATGACCACTTTAATGTTGATGACGTCTTTCTTTAACCACTACCAATGTTGGGGCAACTGCAGGCATCATTGGAGGGGTCCTAGAATGTATCGTCATCCTCGGCATTGTATCCTGCTGTTGCTGTTGTAAGAATACAAGTACACACACACACACACACACAAACTAACAAATACATCATGGTTGACTCCCCTCGTGTTCTTCATTGTACAAGGTTCAGTATTTTGTCTGGCCTTAATAAAATGTAAATACATTGTGGCCACCCACTTGTTGTTCACCATTGCTTACCCATTTCATACCATTGCGTATCCATTTCCTAATGTTTTTTGGATCCAGTGTATAATTTATATGCTGCACATAATGAAATATAGATCAAACACGGCCAGATTAGACCAGGAATTGAACTGAATGCTTAAAATAAATTATTATTCAATATTAATTTATTTTATAAGCAATAAAATCTGCAAAAGTGATTTACTTATTCAGCAGACACTTTTCCCAAAGCAATTGACAGGGAACTGTTTTAAGATGGATATAATTAAAGATCAAGGGTGGTGGAACGTGTTAGTGTACCTCAGATACTGGGCACAGAGCACAGAGACTGGCTGGGAGTCAAACCCCCCATGGAACAGTTGACCCTGCCGAGTACCCCACCCTGAACCCAAATCCTTTCGCTCCTTATCTTTCATAATAGCTTAAATTCCAACTCATGCAGCATGAAGCATGAGATGGTTCTGATACTTAATTTCTCCTTCTTAATTCCTTGGCTGTTATCTTAAGCTTGTATTCAAATTGAAAACAGTCCTTTGATATTCAGTGAGATAGTTTCTAATGAAGTCATCATTCATAAACCCCATCATTAACAAAAGATGCGTCTTCTACAAAAGCATCATGAGTAATCTCATATTTCAAAGTCAGCTGAAAATGGTTTCAATAAGTCATATGTATACAACGAAATGAAATGCGAGGGGAAGATAAATAGTAATCAAGTCCCAATTTTCTTCAATTTCTCTACATTGCCATGAGCCTAGTTGCATTTCAAGAAGTAAATTATTGTATTCCTCAATCTCATGTGGCGTAGCAAATAGGAAGACACTCAGTGGATGACAGATCTTCTTATGATGTCACCTGTAGTCATTTGTCTATTAAACGTGTATAATATGTCTTTCCCATTCTGCAACCATTGCACTGTGGAACAAGGGTTCCCTCTTCGGTCTTCCTTCACAAGGTTTTTCCCTTGGATTAAGGGAGTTTTTCCTTGCCCTTTAGAGAGCCCTAAGGGGGTGTTGTAGGAGGACTTTCAAGCCCTTTGAGACTGTAACTGTAAATTAGGGATCTACAAATAAAGGTGACTTGACCTGTGTGTGTTCCTCCAATAATCTCAGAATAAGACACTCTACTGCTTCCTTGGTGTTGAGAAATTCCCACTGACGCATGTCTGTGCGTGGGAAACACCTGACAATCGGATAGCGTATGTTTTTCACTAACTAAGTGTTCGAGGTATGATCCCCAATGTGCAAGGCCTACCTGTCGGCATCCGGGATTCAGATCCTTACCTTCCAGCTCCGACTGCTTTCTGTATTCACTGTCAGTCAATTTGTATAGAAGTTTCAGACACAATTGTAGTAAATATGAATAGTTAGATTGCTAAAAGCACAAAGGCTTTTCCTAGCGAACCCACTAAACCACTGGCTTATAGAGAGACATTTTATAAGTTCATGAATAACACTACGATTTATCGCAGAGCTATGTAATTTCATTAATCGTACAAGTTATATTATTTCCTTCCCATCGCTGCTTTGACATTGAGAAGAGAATTAAATTGAATAATGGTGAGAAATATTTTCATCGCAATATCAAAGTGTCGGGTTATTCTTCAAGGATGAGGCATGATTTGAATTCCGAATATATCAATTACAGTTATTAATAAACTGGAGAGTTCAATTAGAGGCAATTTTCTTACAGAAATGACAATGTTTCATTTAAAAGCAATAAAGAAGACATTAACACTCTAGGAGAATAACCATTCTCGTTGAATCTATCACGGCCGTCCTTCATTTTCTTCAAATTCATTCATGACAGTGACTGGATGTGAGGGAGTAAGATACTAAAGAGGTGAGTTAGGTAGAAAGACAGCATGGGAATCTGGATGATACCACCGTGCCGTTTTTAAAACATGGCCAAGCTAATTCCCTTAGTCAAAGAGTTAGCGAAGTTGAAGGCCTTTATATGTCCTCTGTTCAGCTATTACAAATAGGGTAGCTCTGCCCTCACTCACTTCTTTACATTTAGTTTTTAATTAGTCGTATTATTTAATAGATAGTCATTAAAAAGATCTCAAACTGAATTGAAAGTTTACTTATGTAAGCATATCCCAAAAATAACTGCTTTTGGCATTTAATGCAACCTCCTTGAAAGCCTGTTCGAAGTAGCCTATTAAAAAAGTAGCAATGTCACACCAAAACTTGAAGAAACACTCCAACACAAGTGTTTACAAAGTATATAATCAAGTGTATTGTCCTTTTGAACCATGGTCTGTACACATATTAAGATCCATTTCACAGGAACACTATACAATAGCAATGAATAAGGAATGAAGTAACTTCTGAGCACTGAGACGCCCATGTTAAATGGCACTTTCATGAAAAAAACTAAACAGAACAGAACAGAATGAAAAGGTCACAGATCAAACTGAAGACATAATTCATCGTCAGACAGTGGAGTTTAAGTATAAGACCTGTTTGGAAACATTAGCTAATGGCACAAAAAAATGGCTGCTTGTAAACAAACAAAAACCAGTTGTTGAGTGTCTCACCCGCACCATCTTGAATCCGCCATGAGAATAGGAACCAAAGTGACTGCAGCTATCAGAGTGTGGTGTGCTTCTCTTCTGGATTTCAGTAAAAGGCAATCAAAAAGTAATGTGCTGAAAGGGGTGGCGACAAGATACACACCAAAATATTAGAGAAATATCAATACGTTTCACAAACTTCATTATTCATCTCACACAATTCTCTTTTTCGTAAAAAACAAAAAACATGTTTGGCTGCTTTACAAGGAATATCAATGTTTCAACGATATGTTTTACATTAAATGTGTGCTTTAGCTTTATCCCGGGACAATTTTTTTCAAGAAGGAAAAAAAAAGTTAAGAGACCCTCGCATTTCCCCAGCGTACGTGGAGGGCGTCGCATTTGCGTCACGTAAATACGTGGAGAAAAAAGAAAAGGGGAAAGCTCTCGGTTTAGGATTCTGTTCATCACCACAAAGATCCCGCGGTGCTTAGGACTGCAGAGTTTCAACACTGACAACGGTATAGGGACAGAACATTTAGTCACACATAAGAGTCTTTTTAAGTGTCCTGTATTGTCTATAAAAAGGCCCTCACTTGTCACGTTAGTCTGTCTACTCCGGGTATGTACATCCACACGTTGCGGCGCAGACCTGCCACTCGCGTCCGGGGGGCGGTGGACGATATTACGGGGAAGCCGGGTTAATGAGGGAAACTTTGACTGTAATGTGGTGAAAAATAAAATGGATGACTTTGGTTATGACTCATCCGGATATACAGTTCATTGGAGTACGTGGAACACTTTTTAGAACCTATTTTTTTTAAGTCTGTCAATTTCAGCAGGAAACCGATATATATCATGCTTTAAATATGATATGGCGCTGGCAACTGAAAACCAATGACCATCGGAGACTTTTAAATTCAAACCGTGTTGCGGTGGAGGACGAGTCCGGGCGTCGACCTCATATAATAACCATATCCACGTACGGGCTCAGGAGCTTAGGTCAGCATCGATTCGGCTTCCCCACTAATCTACCAAATATTACCCAGTAACTAGCTTGCACTCACCGCAAACCACACACAACATCTTTTCTTCGGAGAGGGCGTAGGAAAGTATAAAAAAAGAAAAGTCCCAACAGACCAACATGTAGAGCTGTCCCCTGCATGTGCCTTACCTAACCGTATCCCTGCTATGTACAAAGCCAAAATGGATGCTCACTCTAACTCAGTAATTACATCGAGAAACAAAAGGACAGTAGATGAACGGCGCTGGCAGAATGAGAGAGCGGAGGTCAGCACAGAGAGTGGGTCCCATGGCCTATTCTTTTTTTAGACAAACGTTCAGCGGGTCGCGTTGTGTCCTCAATGTGAACGTAACTCGTAACAGAACCGTCATTGCCCTCAACCTCCATCTCTACGTCTTTGTGACCTTTTCTGAAAACTGACGGGGCAGGAAGTAATGGGGGTTGGGGGTTGTGTGTGTGTGTGTGTGTGTGTGTGTGTGGGGGGGGGGATATGAAAACGTCAATCCATCCTCTTAAGTGTCCGTCCACGTCTCTTCGTCCTCCCTCCGTCCTCTCCCTCACACGTAGTACTCCTTGTCCTTGTTCTTCTTGCCCTTGGCGGTCGCCTTGGTCCCCGTCCCGGCCGCCACCGGCCCCATGGCCGTGCCGTCCGCCTTGTCCTTGCGGGGGCCCCCGGCGCCCTCCAGGCCGCCGCTGTTGACGTAGCTGTGGCCCTGCTCCGCCTGGTAGGAGCCCTCGTCCCGGTTGCGGTACTTGTACATGGCGTAGAGCAGGATGAGGATGCAGAGCGCGGCGGCGGCCACGATGCCCACCACCATGCCCGTGGTGCTGCTGGACTCCCTGATCACCTCCACCGCCCCGGGCCGGCCCTTCTCCTCGTCCGGCCCCGTCGGCGCGGCTGTGGGCACATGGGGAAAATTGGGGGGGTAGGTTAGTCCGGGGGTGTTTCTGGAGGAGGGGGGCGCGGGCGGCAGAAGCACCTGGTCTCGGGTGTTCATTTTGCCCGCGGGGATGTGGTGCTGCGGCTGGTCGGGGTGGGTGGTGGGAGCACGGGGAGGGTGGTGGGGGCGGGGTTTCTTGCCGGCTCCGCCCTCGCCGCCGGCGCCCGCGGCGGCGGCGGGAGGGGGCGGCAGGACGGTCCTGTCGGTGACCAGCGGGGAGTTGTTGGCGTTGCCGTAGAAGTCCTCGTCGTCCGACTCGGTCATCTCGCCGGAGCCGAAGGCCGACACCTCCACGGGGTCACCGCAGTCCTCCTGGTCGGGGGGGCAGGAGGAGGGGTGGGGGGGCACCATCAGGGACTCTCTGGTGGTGTCGAGCGGGGACAGCAGGGTGGGGGGAGGGGGGATGGCGGGGAAGCGGGTGGCGATGGAGGGCGGCTCGAGGGAGTCCACCGTTATTATGGGCAACACTAGTTCACCTCCTAGGAAGGAAGCACAGCAGACGACGGGACGGCCGTTAGAGACATGAGCTCCACCCCTAGCAACCACTGGGCTCCTCCCCCATCAGACGGCCACATGCTGATGCTCCCAGAGACGGCGGGGGCAGATGCTAGCGTTTAGATGGGCTTAACGTCTCTGGTCTGATCCAGACCCCGCCTCATACATTTTGAATGTCAACTCATTAAAGCATCACAACATTTGGTCTGCCTTGACTGTGTTGGTTCAAAAAAATGTGTGTTTTTTGATGTATTTGTTAAGTTTGACACGAAATGTGTGGGAGCTATAGTAGCGGCAATTATTATTTAAGCGTAAGAATGAAAAAGGTAAATAAATGACTACGTTGTATTTGATCAATATGGCACATCGAAAACGACATCTGCCATATGAACGATGATCTGTAAGAGGACTCTAACAAACATGCTAGCATATTTAAGATATGATCTCCTTTGATATATTCTTATTGTAGTTTTGATAGATTTGTCTAGGGACCTTATTTATGATTTACCAAATGCAATTCATTCTTCCAATTAAGATGTATTTGTTAATAAACTGCACAGTCAAAAGTTCCCAAAGGAACTATAGAATATTTTATGTTTAGAAAAACCCCAGTAAACAGGGTTAAATATAGTTTATGTTATATTATGTTACACAAACAAAACCATAAGTACATGAGATCCTATAATCGGACACAAATGTATGTACATGTGTTCATGCACAACATGACATGAGCCCAGTCACATCGAAATTTACACTGCAGCATAGAAATCTAATAAAACCTCTGGTTAATCCACATAAAGCTCCCACTGTGCCTAACTCAACCACGAGGAGACTGTAGTGGCGGGGCCGCTGGGCCCGGACTCACCTGTTCCGGGCTCACACTCCTCCAGATCCTCGTCGTCACTGGGGCACTCGGCGGATGCCACCAGGATGTCGTCTGAGTTCTGGGGCTGCAGACAAGAGACAGGAAGTCAATCTCAATCCAATCACTAAAACAGAGCCACCTTATCTCGGGATTTGCGTGACAATATTAATTTTTTTTTTAGTGCTGTCACACCTGAGTTTATTTTTCCGCAACCTGGGAACAAGTGTTATCCTATCTTAAATGGCACTAATGATAGATATGTGAGAGACTATGCTAAGTTTGGAGAAAATAACACATTGTTCTTTTGTCAATATGATTTACAAAGTATCCATTGCAATATGTCAGCTCTTACTAATGGACACCTAAGAATATGTAACGTTATGTAAAATGGAGGTCACTTTAAAGGTTGAGTGGCCATTAAAAAAAATTATATTGGTCTTCTTTAAAGACTATAACTTATATTTATATTTGACCAGTGGAGTTGGTAAGGTGATGGTGGATAAAACTACTAAAACTATAAAAACACATTTCTCATTGTTGGAAACAATTGGGATAATGTTGGTACAGAACTCATATAAAACTTAGGTCTTGTCATTTTATAGATGTTTTAATGTGGAATTGGAACATCATGAACCTTTAAGTCAGCACAAAACTGAATTTGTGACTTGATTTTACAGCAATACGTTTTTGCAACTGCAAAAAAAAAAAAAGAAAGAGAAATGGTGCAAATGGTGTGTAGGTGATGCTATTTGTATTCAGTCAGTGACTGTATGCATAATAAGACCAAGAACAAGATGCCAAATCCTTGTTGCTTTAAAACATTTAGGAGGGCTTAATTCAGACCATATTGTCAACATTTGACAGTCCTAATCCTATTTTAGGGCAAAGAGAGAACATTATGAATAATTTCTCATTACATCAAGGTTTAACCTACGCATTCCGCAAGCGAAAACTAATAACCGCTTCCAATATTACACATACGAGTCTCACACGCGTTTACACACATCCTTTTCGGAACGCATTGTTTGTTTGTGTAATTTGCCTCTTTAACACCTGAATCCACCGCCCTCCTGTCGTTAGCGTACGTCATGACGGAGCGAGTGGGGGGTGGGGGGGCCACGACCCTCCCGGCTACGACTCCCCAGGCTACGACCTCCCCCCCCCCCCCCCCGAGGTACCTTAGAGATGCTCTCCCGCAGGCTGGGCGAGCGCTGGCGCCGGGTGGTGGTGGTGGCCATGGTGGTGGTGGTCTCCATGATGGTGGTGGACATGTCGGACACGGCCACCGGCGTCGCGGCCGTGGCGTCGGCGGTGACGGCCGACAGCGAGTCGCCCACCAGCCGCAGGTTCCCCTCCGCCTGCACGCTGGGGTCGCTCTCCGCCGCCAGCTTCAGCACCTGCAGCCCGTTGTAGTACAGGCCCGAGATCTGGCCCTGGAACGGGCGCCCCTTGTCGTTGCCCCCGATCTTGATGGCCGCCTGGCTGTTGAAGATGGTCAGCTGCCGCCCTGTGTTCAGAGCAGAGAGAGAGAGGGCCAGAGAGAGAGAGAGAGAGAGAGAGAGAGAGAGAGAGAGAGAGAGAGAGAGAGAGAGAGAGAGGGAGGGCCAGAGAGGGCCAGAGAGAGAGAGAGAGAGAGAGGGAGAGGGAGAGAGAGAGAGAGAGAGAGAGGGAGGGCCAGAGAGAGAGAGAGAGAGGGAGGGCCAGAGAGAGAGAGAGAGAGAGAGAGAGAGAGAAAGAGAGAGAGAGAGAGAGAGAGAGAGAGTGAGGGCCAGAGAGAGAGAGAGAGAGAGAGAGAGGGAGGGCCAGAGAGAGAGAGAGAGAGAGAGAGAGAGAGAGAGAGAGAGAGAGAGAGAGAGGGAGGGCCAGAGAGAGAGAGAGAGAGAGAGAGAGAGAGCGAGAGAGAGAGAGAGAGAGAGGTCGGGGGGTGGAGTGGGGTGGAGGTGGGCGGAGAAGGAAGGGGAATCGTATTTGATCGTGGGCATGGAGGCGTGAAGAGGAGTCCAATCGGCGGGGCTTGTCTGGGTTTATGGTTATTTCTAGTTATGGTTATTGAGAGTGTATATGCTACTTAGATGGTTAGCTGGGTTAAATGTGTGCACTGCTTGGATCAGTTCGGAAAGAGTTGGTTGTTTTAGAAAGTCTGCGTTTCCAGGTTTCTTTATTTAGGCTCCTATTTACACATGTGATGCGGCTGTGAAAGTGATTTCAACTTCACGGCTATTTTCTCTGCAGCGGAAAAAAAAACCCACAAACACACACAGATGTTTTCTCCAGCCAAATGAAATATCTCAACTCCAAAACAGACGGTGCGAGACGGAAGGCGGGGAGGGCGTGGATTTAAAAGGACAGGTTTGCATGCAGCAGAAAAAGCCTCCTACATACTGTAAGTCATGTATCACGGAATGATAGGAGCTGGAGTTAGGGGGTTTCGGAAAAGTATGCGTTTAAAACCGAATTTAAAATAAGGCTACTTGGCAGAGCAGTGTTAGCCAGCCTTTTACGGAAATGTTAGGGTACATAATTAGAAGCAGAAACTAATTACACACAATAATTAGACATGGGACAGGGGTAGGAGGGTTAGTCGAAGGTTATGTGGGTTTAGATCAATTGTGTCTATCTGTAAGTTAGAGTTAGCTATTAGTGTAAGGAGAGGTGCAGTATACCAAGAGACAGAAGGAGGACAAAGGGGACTCATCGTAAACATCCCAACACTTTTGCTGACTCACTGATAGAATAGCGTTACTCAATTTAAAATAACATTAACATTAAAATACCCCATCTGAATTGCCAATAATAGCCCAAATAAGCCATATTGAACCGTAATCTATATAACATGTCATCCTCCTTTTCTTTTGGCACTGCATCTCTCCGAGGGAACAGGTTAATTAGGCGATTAATTAAAGGATTAATTCATTCTGTTTATTTTGGATATTGTTTCTTTTTCTTTTTTCTTTTACCTTTATCGAGTAGCCACTCGTCAACTACCCGACCGAGTCGGTATGGGATTCTTTGCCTAGCAATAGCCAGTCGCTCATTATCAAAGTTTCCTTGGAAGAATTTGGAGAGACAGATTAAAGGTTAAAGTCTGCAGGTTGAAACATCACAAGGTTAGCAAACAACGTTATCCATAACAGGTTTAAACAAGTTGTCAATTTTAACCCCCCAATAAATACGGGTTAAAACAAACTTGTAGATTATACGTAATTGTATCTAGTTAGTGGAAGGTAACATTTTAACCATGGTTAAACTAGTTAGGTGAATATTGAGGCTGTTTTTTTTATAAGTTACTATCCTAGTTAGTATCTATTTAGCTTTTTCATATTTTAGCAGTGTTTCAGTCTCAATGAAAAGTCATGAAAATCATCATCAGCAACAGATTAAACACATTCATTTAGATGTAGAACAGGACATCAACATCAAAAACATCAGCTTCTGTATACACAGTGTTACGAAAGAGAGAGTTCAATACTTGCATTGGTATGTCAAGATATAGACAGAAAAAATACAAAAAAAGATTTAACTGATGTGTAGTCTGCTCTCACATATTTCAAATAATAGTCAAGCATGGATATAACCATATAAATAAATCATGTTGCTATGAGAACGGTTTATATGTGGAGCAAGATGGTCATGATGGGGTATATAATGGTTGCTATGGGGTAAAAGAAAGGCCACTTTAGGGGAACCAGACGTTTTTTCATGGGGTAACACCATGGTTTCTATGGTGTTACAGAATGGTTCCTATGTGGTAACGGAAGGGTTGATATTGGGTACATAATGGTTTCTTTAGCTCAGAAAAAGGTCAAATGTCCTAAGAGATTAGTAAAGAATAATCATAGGGCATACATACAGACATACTCCAACGAGTCTGTTTACGCGGGAGTGGGTTAACAAATAATAAACCTTTTCACCTTTACAAAGCACCGCACAGTTGTTCCTTTGGGAACAAAGTAGCCCATGTTATCACTGTGCGGCCTCTGTTTGTCAGTCGCTTCACAACAGGCTTTTCAGGCTCACTCGGAGCAGGGCCGGCTGAAAAGCCCACTCTGCAGGAAACCATAAAGTAGCGGCGCAATGTGCCCAGATTGACCTTCAAGTCCCTTTTCTCTCTCCGACAATGTCCCCCGAGATCATGTTCTCTACCGTTCTACCGTCTCCGTCTGAATGCGTCGGCCGCACGCCTCAGCTTCGAACCGAATCTCATCCCCTATAGAGACTGTGTTTAAAAAAAACCTGTAAAAGCCATCGAAAGCACTACGTTTTCCTGGAAACTGTCGTGAGATAATGCAAAGAAGGGGGCCGCGTCGACTGGGTGGTGCTTCGGGAAGAGAACAAAAGAAACTCGCCGGCTTGCAACTCTGTCACAAAATGAATGCTGCCAACGACTTTCTTTCTCTGCCTGAATTTCGTTTGACAATGCCTTGACCTATATTCCCCCGTATTGTTCCACTGTATCGTTTGACATTTGTTTTCTGCTCAAAGGAAACCAGATGCATCAGACTGTGTGATTGCTGTTGAATAAGGCGCTCTCTCTCTGTCTCTCTCTCTCTCTCTCTCTCTCTCTCTCTCTCTCTCTCTCTCTCTCTCTCTCTCTCTCTCTCTTACCTGGCGGGTAGCGCTCGATGACGGGCTGGTTGTCCACCTGGAGCGTGGCGTTGCCACCGCTACGGGTGAAGCGCACCACGTGGTACTTGCCGTCGTTAACGACGACCGTGGGCTCGTCGATGGTGATGTCGTCCGTGCCCACGTTGAAGATGACGCCGATCTTCCCCTGGTCCTGCGCCGACCAGAGATGACAATTTAATCACCAAATTTGTTTGGAAAGCACTTCTGAACATAAGGATTTTAAGATGCTTTCTGAGTTTAAGGGGCACAATTAAACCCGTGATTTAAAACACTCCAAATAACCAGTAAGAGTTCCCTTTATTCCCTCTGACAAAACAATCAATAAGCCACTCTTCATCTTGCAATTTGTTTCTTAACTGGGTGTAAATTGGAAGTTGTTATCCATTTTAATTTGAGCCCGTCTGTCAAAACAAGTCCTCTGTTTTGCTGTTGTACGGACAATAAGGTTGTCTAAGCTAATTAAAAGATGCGACACGGTTCAAAGAAGAAAAACATCAGGCAGGCGTTAAGTAGAACGTCACAATGTGAACAACGTGAACTCGACAACGTGAAGTTCTGCCATTGAGCCATCGGAGCAGGTGCTTTAATCGACAGCCACTCGCAGTCCACCATGAAGACATTCAGGAGCAGGCGTGGAGAGCGAGGGGGCAAGTGAGGCGACCTACACACGAACAGCACCACTACACTAACCCACCCTCCCTCTGTATTGACTAGTATAGGCTAGGACATCTGAGGTGGGGGGGCAGACCTGCCGCTAACAGGGCGGCAGCGCTAACAGCGGAGAGGGTGTGCGTGTGTGAACCACAAACATATCCTGGGTGACACGAGCATGATGCTAAGTTGTCTCCAAGGAGGGCTGCACCCTCTCCCTGCCCGGCCCGCTCAGGTTTTGGTTGAGGCGGATGCGCCGTGACACCGTCCTGCTGCTTCCCTTTTGGGGACGTCAGTGCTTTTCCCTCCTGCCGGTCTCCTCCCTTTCAGAGGTCACTTCCAGCGGCCGCCGTGGTGCTCGTGCCGACACGGCGGTGGCCTCCACACACTCTCTGCCAGGCGCTGGCACATTGGCACAACGACGGCACACAATGGTGGGGCGGGGCGGGTAGGAGATCTAATTATACCCGCCACGCACCACGGGAACCAGGGCAATGGTGCAGTGTGTTCAGGTGAGGGCACGGCGTACGGGTGAGGGCTGCTTCGTGTGCGATACGCCGTGGAATGGCCAAAGGTTATCCTCCGAATCTCAGGGAAGGCTATCAACGTTTTAAGGACGAGTGGTCCACGTTGTTAGCGTTGTCGTCGTTATGCTATCATAATGATCATTAGCCTTATTTTATATTTATCATTATTAGTGTCTTGGAATACACATTACAGCAGGAGAGAGCGCAGACCCTTAGGAGTCAATTAACCTGGTTGAATGTTGTTTGTTGGCTGCTGAATAACCCACCTTGCAGGATATCTAATGTGAGATAAAGGTGGATATACTGGTGCTCTTGGAGCCCCAATGGGAAGGTATGCCGCATGCTAACAAGTCGAGCCACTAAAAGGGGTAATTGACCTTCACAGCACAATCTCTCCGGCGAGACACGCGATGCGATTGGCTGCCTGCGTTCTCCTGTTTACACTCGTACGCCACTCACTCACAACGGCTGGCGTTTAAATGGAAGAAAAACATCTTTCAACCTCTGCGTCGCTGTAATCGTGACAGCAGGCTGCGTAAAACCTTTCTCTCCGAGCTGTCCCCTGAAGCCCACTCACAGTGTGTGTAAGGTAGGTGTAAGAAAGCTTCGCTTTTCGTGACAGAAACCACAAGTGTGTTTTGTTCACGGGAAGGATTATTCACGGAAAACGAAGTTCACGGGAATAAACGTGTCGCTGCTATTTTGAGAACTTCTCAGTGATTTGATTTGATTTATTCTTTGACTAACGTACTGTTGACACAGGCTAATCATCTATTTAACTCATTTAGGCTGAAAAGGGAGCGCACCAATTCATTCACTTGTTTTTAATGAATAAAGTTATAGACCTGATCCAATTTGACTCATAGAAGGAGGCACGGGTGACCACCGACTACAAACCAATAAATTGTTCTAATTGGATCCCCGGTGATCCAATCACAGTCCCTCTTAGCGCTTGTCCCCGCTCTTCATTTCCTGGATCCCTTTGGAAGCCTACTTCACATTAACTACAGGAAGACACGCTCTGAATATCTATATATATGTTTTTTCCTGAACTGTCTTTCCAAATAACCTTCTCACCACATTCATTCACGTCGCCGCAGTTTATTTTCTTTCGGCGATATATCATAAGACACAAATGTATTCTCCCAGCGAAGCGTGGCGAGTGCTCGTCCCTGGGGGGAGCGGGCCGGCTCGCACTGAGGCAGGAGACCGTAACCGCCCAGACATCCCTTCCAGTCTGATATCCGTTTGAATAAAGAACTGCTCTTATTTTGCTGACCTCCATCTAATGACTAATGTATTACATCTGGATTCATATACCCCCCGCCCACCCCGTCCCCCCAGCTTTCAAATCTGCACTTTCTCCTCCTGCTCGGAGAGCCTTTGATTCCCGTGGTGCTGTTATTTTTAGTGTCTGAGTTAACTTGCCGTTCTCCTATCTCTCCGTATCTTCTCATCTTCGTCTTGTATCCCTCTCCGTGTATCTCGGGCCGTCTCTTCAGGTCCGCTCAAAGGGCGGCTTTACCCTTTGACAAACAAGTCGGGTCTATGCTGTACTTTGCTACAATATACTACGCAACGTTACTATACCCTACGACATACTACACTACAAAACTTGACTCATTCCAACACTGGAACAGTTATATGATACTCTACAATACTAATGACTGTAAACGTATGAACACATTTACATTGAGGGCATTTATCAGACGCTTTTATCCAAAGCGACTCACAACAAGTACATTTGTCCGAAGAAGGTGAAAGTGCCGAGGACTAACAATGAGCCCCTAATATACACTGCATGTGCATACATTTACATCTGAAACCCAGAGTCCTGCAGTGCCCTCCTCCTGGTGATGTACGGGGGGGCGAGAGAGGCCTGGTGGGCAGTGCTTTGTAGTGCCGGAGCACCCGTGTTTACCACCGCAGAGCGTGAATACAGAGGCCTTCATTAGGACTACAGAGGGCCTCCGCCGCCACACTCCATTACTGCTGCAGCCGGCCTTCCTGTACGCTCTCAGTTAGAAAATATATACCTGTGTCCCCTCTGCCTACACACAGACAAAGCACGCACGCACGTACGCACGCACGCACGCACGCACGCACGCACGCACGCACGCACGCACACACACACACACCTGAGTGACTATACCAGGCATGCATCACATTCATCTTTTAGAATAAGTTTACTTTTTAGAGCTATTATTAGTTAGTGTGCGTGTGTTTGTGAGGGTGTGCATATATGTGTGAGTGTGTGTGTATGTGGAAGAGTGTGCGTGTGTGTGCATGTGGTGTGTATGTGTGTGTGTGTGTGTGTGTGTGTGTGTGTGTGTGTGTGTGTGTGTGTGTGTGTAAAAGAGTGCATATACGGGAGTGTGTGCGTGTGTCTGTGTGTGTTTGTGTGTATGTGTGTGTGTATTTGTTCTCCACAGGAACAACAAACTCCTGCTGCTGAATTTTGGAGATTCAGCATAATCCTCCTTCCTCCTCCTCGTCTTCCTCGTCATGCTAATCTGATTTTATATGGCTGACCCATTTATACACACCCTGCCAAACACAGCCTGGATCCGCCTTGCTACAAGAACATGCATCTCCGTCTATTGCGGAAAAGAGATTCAGCACAAACCAACAGCCAAGCCCCCAAATTGCTACCGCTAATCATTTGAATTACATGAGGGCTCACAGCAGCTCCACCGCGGAGCGCGGGGGGCTCAGTTGGTGTGGACGGTGACGTACAGCGGTTGTTGCAGCACTCTTACCGTCAGACAGTCTGTCAGTACCGGGCTCCGGCCAGCAGATGTTGCCTGTTAGCCTGACGGTTCTCTATTGAGCGGCGAACCCTTAATGAAGGGTCGTATTGTTTTATCCGGTGGCAGGTGTTCAGGGTGTTACGGGCGGGTTTACAGGGGAGGCCATTACACGGCAGGGTTGAAACGTTTGGATGCTATCGCTCTGGATGTACGAGCCTGGATGTCCTCCGATTCCTGAATGTTCGGTCGTTCTTTCATGGTTTTATGTGTAGTCATTATTTTCTTTTTGTTTTGTTTTTTCCATCGCAGGCCTATGATGAACACATATAGTGTCATTGTAGATTAATTTTAAGGAGAAACATACACACCCACCCACAGTGGAGCATAAATTCCTTCCTAATTGAGCTCTCACCGTATTGTAAGACAATTGTAATATGTTGATCTTGGAATACACAAGTATGAGCTCAGTCATATGTTTGTGACAACCACCACAACAGAAATGCTGTCTTTTAAGAACCATCAATCATGCTAGTTTTGGCAGCTTTAATAACTTCCACGTCCTCAGGGTGTTTCTGAAAGATTGAGCCGAATCTGAAAATTACAAACTAAATCTTTCTACTCAGCCTCTCTGACTACAAACTCTGTGCTGCTCTCTACTGAACACCGATATGTGGGGCAACAGTGGTCTCACCACAGTGAATTGGGGCAGACTATCTCATAGATGAATGTGGGCAGGGGGGGAGGCTGATTCACCCAAATTACCAGGAACAAGGGAGTTTGGTTCTGACAGGTGCAACCTTTGAAGTGTACAAAACCCGATGACAGGTGTGTCTAATTATAATTATGTAGGTCCGCTGTGATTGTGATCAGGAACTTCGGAGATGAAAATTGATGCTGTATCCTTTCTATTTGACTTGGTATTCCCATCAATAACGTCTACCTGATGCTTACTTACATTTATATGACAGTGTTTATAGATCTAGATACATTTTCTATATTTCTTTCTTTAATTTTAGATTCTTTATTCATATTTTTATATATCTCTTTTTCATTTCAATTTGTCTTTTAGTTTCTGCTAACAACACCCTAATTTCCAATGTAGTTTACTAAATACTCCCCATATTGCATCGGGTCTTATTTTCAGAATACAGCTCACTGTTGGTTTCTATTGTCTGCCGTTTAAAGTGTTTGTCCTGTTGGCGTTCGTGGGTTCTGTTGGTTTCTATTGGCTGATGTTTCATGCGTGTGTCCTGTTGGTATTTGCTCCTATTGACATTTGTACCATTGTGAACTTTTCGTCATTATGGATAAGGGGTTTTTGAGTGGCGGGGCGTTTTTCGCACAAGACACACGGTTTGAAAAGGACAGAAAGGCTCTGTCTTTAATAATGATGCAGTTTAATGATGATAAAGCCCTCATAACTTTTGGAAAGGTCACCACGTCAATACCCTGAAGCTCACTCAATCACCCTAAACCCCCTTCCTCGCCACCTTTCAAATTACTCCTCACAACAACAACTTTACCATTTCAGAATATAGAGAAGAGGGCAGGAGCAACCCTTGTATTGTTTTCATTTGGAGACAAACTCAGCCATTATCTGACCATTTAACACGGTTTTAACCTTCATTTCCATATTTGTTGTTTTTATAATGCAATTCGAACTGTGACTGAAAATTAAAATTCTATATTCAAATTTGTATTCCAGATTAAATTGTAATTCTAAATGACATTTACATATTACAATTAAACCAATTTAAATTCCAATAGCTAACAGAAGCTAACAGAAACCGACCGGAGCCTTCTACCTCCTCGCCGCTCGCCAGGCCGTACGTCACTGCTTTACAAACAGATGTTGTTTTAATTATTACAGCAGTCACAGCCATTTGACAGACATCCCTTCTGGTCGTCGACGCGCGCCACACATCTGTCCCGGGGCCATGCACGCCGGTGGGGAGGCTGATTTCCCCAGAGGAGAGGCAGGCTGGAGGAGGCAGCTGTGGAGGAATCGACCCCTGGTACCACCACAAGCTTGTTTCTCTCCAGGATTATCACCAGAGCGCAACGCAAGTCTATTTACTTGTAAGCTGTCCTTTATATTTACAACAATACTGGCAGGCGGCTGTTTGTTCTTTTTTTTTCTTTTGACTCCGTGAACTCGAAGCTGAAACGCTGTTGATTAGCTAATCATGTTGTCTATGGCGGCTGTGGGGCTTATTTAGCTGTGTTTACTGGAGATAGTTTGAGAGGACAGCACTGTACGCGGCTGATTAATAAAATGAAGGCAGACTGGTTTTCACTCATTCTCACTCGTTATTCACCGTAATAATATAATCGCTAGTGGTATTGGTCGAAATAGAAGTAGTGATGTAGGTAATAGTAGTACTAGTATAAGGTCTAGTACTAGTTATAGTGCGTATCCACAGAATGTACTAAATTTGGTTGCAGGCCTATAACTTTCTTTCAAGACTTTTTTGGGGATAATTTCCCTTTTAGTTAAATTAAAACAAGGATAAGAAAATATGAGTTATTTAACAATGAACCATCCCATTCGTCATTTTTCTAATATATGTACTGTTTCATACTCATTTTGCAGAAAAATAATAAGAATAATAAATAATTGTATTATGTGAAGCTTATCTTTTTAGAAAGTTCTAGAAGGGTCTTACTATATGAAGCTAAGAGGAAGTTTTTTTAGAAGGTTCCAGAAGAGTCTTACTATATGAAGCTGAGAGGAAGTGGCTTAAGAAAGTTCTAGAAGAGTCTTACTATATGAAGCTGGAGGAAGTGGCTTAAGAAAGTTCTAGAAGAGTCTTACTATATGAAGCTGGAGGAAGTGGCTTAAGAAGGTTCTAGAAGAGTCTTACTATATGAAGCTGGAGGAAGTCTCCTAGCCCGTGTGTGCTCTCTACGCGGACCAAGATGGCGTCCTTCTGCAGCGTGCTGAAGCCCACGGCCAGGCGGTCGGCACGCGTGCTCGGTCGCTCATTGGGAGCCCAGGTGTAGGTGATGAGGGCGCCTCCTTTACCAAAGATATACGTGGTTCCAGCTGCAGAGGAGAAAGAGATGGAGGAGGAAGCAGAAACATTAGACATATGGGAACTCATTTGGGCTACATCCAAGGAGGGATGAGTGTGGTTCATTGTTTCTAGGTTTGTTGTTGCATGTGTCTTTTAAATCTTAAATCAATAATTTGTAATGGAGCTACGGTTGGGGGTCACGTGCTGAACGTATTGTTTCATCATTAATGTGCGCGCAGCATCACTTTCATCATTGATTCACCTCCAAAGATATCCAGAATTCACGAGTGTCACATAGCGTAAGGGCAACGGATATAATGATGATATCTATAAACCGCTGCTGAAGAACCACAAAGTGCTGAAGTGAACATACTGTTCACTGTGAAAATGCACAACTATACTGCACCATGAAGGATTTCCCAAAACATCTCTCCCATCTTATCTCAATCCAATTTTAAAGGCCAATAATAATCAAGCAATAATTTTTTAATATAATATGTTTTTCTTCACATTGACCTCTTTAAGAGTGATCAAGAAATGTAGTTTATGCCGTAAAAATAATTCACATTGCAAGAGAGAGGGGAAGAGAGAGAGGTCAGAGAGAGAGAGAGAGAAAGAGAGAGAGAGAGAGAGAGAGAGAGAGAGAGAAAAAGAGAGAGGGATTTACATGTTTTGCACGAGAGAGACAGTGAGCTGGTTTGTTTACTAGCTTTAAATAAGCTTTTGGAAGAACGGTTTACTAACAGACATTACAGCCGTCGTTAATGACAGTTGGGGCGTGGCGGGATTAGAGACATTAAAGTAATCTTAAAGGCAGGGCTAGCTATAGAATACCCAATGAGCTGCACAAGCATACAAAGAAAAGGCGTTCACAAGGCCTATCAAGCCACTGAATGATGGGCCCGATTTTTCCTTGCAGTATATGACTCATTTTTGTATTTCATTACAACTCATTCAGTAGACGCTGTTTACCGCAAATGTTGTGCAGTGAACCCAGACACAGGTCCCTAATGACCAGGTAGGGGGTTGCTCAAGACACCCTACAGCTAGACCATAGACTGGATTGAACCAAGAACCTTCTGACGCTTGACAACCCAGCTCCTATACATAACGAAACCAGTCTTAAACATCTGTGTTGTGCTGATATTTCCTTCTTTTGCCCTGTACCCTCCTGTTTGGCGGATGATTCACCGGGGCCAATCTCGCCTCGAGACAAACGCGGCGGGCGTGTTGCTGGGGAGGAGAGGCGGGCCTCCTCGCTGCCGCCCGTGTAGGATGTGTTCTCAGGTAGTTCCAACGCACGGCGTTCATTTGACTGCCGGTAATCGACCTCTGGGAATAGCTTCATTAGCGTCTGCCGTTAATTAATAGGCAGGTGTTGCGCGTTCCCCACTGCGACACCGCAGTAACGGCCACTCCCTCCCTCTGCCTGACTGCGTTGGAACGGCGCTAATTGCAGGTATTTACGACACGATGGCTGTATCCGCTTCAACATGTAGGAGTAGGAGGAATGGCTGGAGGGGTGGGGGGGGGGGGGGGGGGCGGGGGGGGGGGTGGGGGTGGGGGGGACTCTGGAGGAGGCCCTCCAGAGCCACGCTATCGGCCCGCCGCGGCCTGAGGACAAATGTCACGTCGGATTAGCCTCGGGCTCTTTGAGGAGACTGCGAGTAGATGAGTTCACTTATTATCTTATAATGAATAGGAGCGCTCTGAATTACCGCGAGGTGCGCGTTACGTAATATCAGTAAACACGTTATGGTGCATAGGCTACGGACAGTGTTGGCAGAAACCTCAAAAGATACTTTGGTTCGCTAGAAAAGAGAATTCAAATATAAATAAATAAAGAGAAAGGAGGAAAAAAGTATATTCAAGGTTGGTCAAGAGATATACCGACCACAGGAGGCGGGGCGACGTTCACGGGATAATGAGCATCAATTCCACTCACACAACACGTTTACTGCGCCGTGGTGCGAGCAGAGGTCCCTAGAAAGAGTCGAGGGAAACCGGAGACCTCACAAAAAGGCAATACAACGTCTGCAGGCCGTGGGATGCAGCATGAAATACAGAGCAGCAGCGGAGCAGCAGCGGTGAGATCCTGGCGATAACAAAGACAGTATGGCTCCTGTATTCTGCATTAGTCACAGGCACATAACACAGGGCACCATTACGCTGGTGCACCTCGCTCACACATATATATACGCCAACCTCCT
Source organism: Gadus chalcogrammus (assembly GCF_026213295.1). Taxonomy (NCBI): domain Eukaryota; kingdom Metazoa; phylum Chordata; class Actinopteri; order Gadiformes; family Gadidae; genus Gadus; species Gadus chalcogrammus. The sequence goes on from NC_079418.1 coordinate 14,052,978, forward strand.
CACCCTTATTTGCATCACATTAATTAAGCATTAGGTGATGAATCTGCCAGATCACACGGTTCTCCACTCTCTCTCTCTCTCTCTCTCTCTCTCTCTCTCTCTCTCTCTCTCTCTCTCTCTCTCTCTCTCTCTCTCTCTCTCTCTCTCTCTCTCTCTCTCTCTCTCTCTCTCTAATACATATCGGGGGAGGGGGATAAGTAGGGAGAGAGGGGCTGGGATGAGGGGATAGGGGTCACCGATGCATGTATGTTATTGTATGGCTAGCTACGCTGCACTTAAGAGCTTGATTACAGTAAAGGCGTACATCGATGCCCTTGCACCCAGGGTATTAACTCAGCTGTTAAACACGAACTGTCTTGTGGCTGGTACAGGGTTATTGGGGTCACATTAAACAAACAGTATGTTATTAGCGTATTTGTTTAGCTACTGTGACCGATTGACCCCCACATGCACCATGCATTAATAACAATATGTTTCTCATCATTAGCTTGTATGGATGCCTTTGATAGTATTCACGGCGAATTGTGGAAAACAACAGAAACATTGGCTGCAAAGATTAGACCGGGGTTGCATTGTCTTGATTATGCATACAAGTGGCCGAGATGCATTTGTTTTTGGATTAGGTACATTTTGCAGAGTGAGCTCGTAGCCCAGGTTCTTTGTGAGTCATGATATTGAGATGGAAAGTCTTTGAGTAATTGCAAGAAGAAAAGGAAATTATATTGCTGATTTATACTCCAACAGCTCTTTCAAACGCGGGTGACTTTCTCTCAGCTCACTGGATATTTTAACAGGTCTAAATCATTCACCGCCAAATTTACTTCTTCAACTTTTGTTTAACTCTCCCCCAGACCCTCTCAGATCTCCCGAGAAACACTTTGCCAGAACGCCCCCATTTCACTGAATATCTTTTCTCATACTCATACATACTTTTGTTACTGGGTGACAGTTTTCATGATGTAACTTGGTTGTTTAATTGAGCTGCGTGATGCTGGGGAGCTAATTAAATACACTTAACCACTGTTAAAAAAAAAAAGAAAGAAGTATTGCAGCTGTTTCACCCCATTCTCATGTGTGTGAATACAACAGCCGAGATAGAAGTGTAGATAAAATTGAGCTTAAGCATCTGCTTAACGACGAAATGTAAATGAACAACACATACAACTGCAGGGCGTTCCTGTGGCAAATAACGTTTGCTTTCAGTCAATTCTCCATTTAATGTCTGTGTGTGCGTGCGATTGTGCATGTGTGGATCTATTTGTTTGTCTATGCATGTCAATTTGTGTTCATCGACCTGTGTGTGTCTATTTGTGTGTGTGTGTGTATGTGTGTGGGGGTATGTGTGTGTGTGCGTGTGTGTGGGGGTATGCGTGTGTGTGTCTGTGTCTATGTGTGTGTGTGTGTGTGTGTGTGTGTGTGTGTGCGTGAGTATATGTGTGTCAGGGACGGGTGTGAACCAGCACAGTGTGTCTTTGAGTTAGACAGATAGCCCCCCCGTCTCTGCCATCTTGGAGGTCAATGTAATACACGACCCTGAGATTTTCCCCCGTCTACGCCGAAAAACCTGCTGTTGCCAGAGCAATCTTTGTTTTCCTTCTTTTCCATAGCCTAGAGACAGCATCTGGCCGTCGTCAAACGCCACGCGTCTATTTATTCACATGACCTAGGATGGCAGCTCCGGCCGCTGTGCCCCTATGGGTCAACGCCGTCTTTTTCATTCAGACCGCGAGGATTCTGGAGCACTGGAGGAGGAGGCGGCAGCAGCAGCAGCAGCAGCAGCAGCGGCTGTGAATCAAAGACGTCTCTGTGGATAATTTCCCACATTTTACAGACATGGCGCCTGGAGAATAATTTAGAGCGGTGTGTCTAACGCGGTTGGCACTCAGGGGAGCCGGACAAGGAGGTTAGTGAGGTGGGTTAGCGAAAGCGACAGTGCACCCAGAGGAGAGAGGCTGCTGTGAGCGCTAACATGGCTAGCTCTGCACTGGGCTGACAAAGCGCTTCTGCTGCGCGGCCGGAAAATAACAGAACACGGAAATATTGATCGGTAGACGCATTACGAGAAACACAACGGGACATATAGAAAGGGCTACTTAAGAGGTGAAACCCGGTGAAAGAATTGAGTTAAGTGGGCATTTTTGAAACCGTTGAGATCACCAGAGGAAATTGAATCACGTATGCATCTTTCGGAGACCTTATGTGTAATTTATGAACCGGATGCATGTCTGATGAGGATACTTGGAGGATATCTTGGGAGTTTAAAAGGGTAACTGTATTTTCCAATATATGAGAATACCGTTTCATCCGTGTCTGCAACATGTCTGCCTTGCTATTTCACCGCATAAATGTTCCCATTAATTGCCATTTGGAGATTGAAGAACCAATGGAGAACGCAAACCCCGGAACCCATCATGTCAACGGTCCAACTTCCTCATGGTTTACTTTCTGCTGAACAGAGATGATGTTACCAACAGCCGTTATTTCACAACAAGCATATAAAGCTCATGTGAGGGAGTGTTCTTGTGAGGGAGCATACTCCTTCGCGGGTGAGCAAACTTCCGCCTACAAGTTTCAAAAGAGTGAGCAGACCTAAAGTTTGAGAAAAAAACACATTGGGTTCAAGGGTTGCAAGTGCATGGGGGCGTTGCAGAATGTTGTAAAAACCCACGTTACACTCGCTCAAGCTAAGAAGTGCAGCCAATAGAAAACTTTAGATTTTTTTGTAAAAAACACGGTTCATGAGACCCAAACAGAAATGTTTTCTACCAAAGAAAGCTAATTTTTGGGTTTGCCTAGCCTTTTATATCTGCGATTAAGACAATAAGTAACTAATCAGAGAACATGTTGACCTAAAACTAAATCTGTTATTTTATTAAAAGTCAACATTTTCGTAGCCCAGGGTGACCTAACATGGTTAACTTTCCTCACATCTCCCTCTGAATCTATGAGATAACCGTTAATGTTTACATGGTCGATAACCATTGACGTTTACATGCTGGATAGCTGTTGATGTTTATGGTTGACGGTGGTTGGGATCAATGCTAAAGCCTTTGACTAAACAGACGCAATCCTTTGAGAGGGGAGGCATATTATATTTGTATTCTACCTCGTACGATTAAAATGTTCAACATTGGAAGCACACCGTTCGTTAACCAGCACTCGACACATTGTGTGACCGTGCTTGGGTGCTGACATTAAATAACACACCTATTACGTCCATAGCAAGCAGCCGGTGAGCCTGATGTCTTTACAGGCAGTTAAAATGAGACATCATGGCTCTCTGCATTGTGTGGATCCGGTAACAGTGTCCTGTACAACGGGGGTGTAAGACACTGCAGTAGTGTAGGTGTCCTATAAATAGTCTTATAGCCCAACGGCCCAAGTCTTTGTCTACAGCACACATACACACACGCCCACACATACATACGTGCATATACATACATACAGACACACACACACACTCACAAACACATCCATGCACACACCTCCACGCACATGCATTCACACAAATACATATATGTATGCGTGTTAAGACACACACACATATACACACGCAAACACACACACATATACACACCTCCGAGCACATGCATCAACGAACGCACAAACACACACGCACCCACAAACCCATATGTATGAGCGTTCAGACACACACACACACACACACACACACACACACACACACACACACACACACACACACACACACACACACACACACACACACACACACACACACACACACACACACACACATGCTTACTTAAGACATACCTCCATACCTGAGCAGAATTTGGTCACATACCTTGGTTTCCAACTAACAGGGTTTAGCACGATGAAACAATCTTGCATTATGTGATACAGGGAAAGGTGACGTTCATTAAGTGGATTTAAATGTAGAATTCAAGCGCACAATGGATTTTTTACCCTGCGCTATGGACTCTGAGCAAAGTACAGCAGCACAACTGTTCCAATAGCAGCAGTAGAATGTAATTGAAAAATGATCACTGGAAGCTTTGAAGCTGAGCTGGCGCTCCTGCGTTGGTTTGATCAGAAACGAGGGTGGGTAGGGGGTAAGTGGGTGGTGGTTAAGGGGACGGGGGGGGGTGTGACCGGACAGGTCCCTCTACGGTACGGCGGCAGGTGTAATTTATCACCTTTTAGACCCATTACAAGCGCGCGAGAAGCGTACAAGGGTGAGATAAAGACCCTGGAAAACCATTGAAGCCTTTCCCCGGCGGAGATAAAGGTGAACCGAGGGAGGAAGCAGGACACCCGATTAAAAAGGCAATCAATTCACGGCCCGACACAAGAGTGTGTGTAGCTTTAATTTCCTTTCAGGAGATACGTCCTTCTCAGCGCTTCCCTAAGCGCCCGGGCTGAGCCGCTGAGCGACGTGTCGACCGACGCCTGGTGGAAGTGAGGACAAGAGAGGCGCTGGGTGTTACGTAAGAGAGAGAGAGTGATGAGTCCCATGATGTCCCCTCAGTGAAGGCGGGTAAAAGAGCCAGCCACGCGCACAGCATATCCCCGCCACATCTGTTCAAAATGCATGTGTCATACAGGGTGGGATATCAAGTGTGTCAAGAAAGTCATAACGTTACAGATGGAGGGGATCCAGAAAAGGATATGATTATTTAAAAGGATGTGAAATGGATATGATCACGGAAGACGTGCCATATTTAAGACTATAGGTAAGGAAATATAATGTATATGAATCATAACAGACTTATGGCTCCCTATCTGGCAGCTCATCACGCCATTTATCCAACCCCCAATACCCATCAGGGGCCACATTTAGACCTTTAGCACTTGGGACACTGGGGGCCCTTAGAGGACTACATGTACACCTTAGCACTGGGAGGACACTGGGGGCCCTTTGAGGACTACATGTACACCTTAGCAGTGGGGACACTGGGGGCCCTTTGAGGACTACACGTACACCTTAGCACTGGGGACACTGGTCGGCCCATAGGGGGCCAAATTAACACATTTTGCAATGAAGACAGCAAGGGCCAAATGTACACCTAAGCGCTGGATACCCCAGGATCCCATCAAGGTCTAAATGTACACCTTTAGCCCTGGGGATATTAGCGACCCATATATGGCCAAATGTACACCTTTGGCACTGGAAACTCTAGACCCTTTATGTACACCTTTAGCATTGAAGAAACCAAAGGCCAAATGTACACCTTTAGCATTGGTGACACCTGCGGCCCATCAAGGGTTAGATGTAAATGGACTGCATTTCAACCTGGTCTCACAGGAATCCGTGAAATGACTACGGACGAATAACTCGAAATCCGTGGACACATCACAGAAACACGCCGATTTCCGTGATGTGGCCACGGAATTCGCTCCAATGCAAGTTAATGACGCTGATGTTCCGTGGCTCACACACGGATCCCCGTTTCAACGAGCGAGTCGACCACGGGGGCTTAACTCAAAACCCGGGGTGGTCTCACCGAAACACTTAAATTGTCCTTGCTGTGTCCACGGAAGTCGCTCCAATGCAAGCAAATGACAATGATATTCCGTGGCACACACACAGATTCCCGTTTCAATCTGTGTGTGTGCTCCCGTTTCAATCTGTGTGTGTGTGTGCCACATTTGACCACAGCGGGGGCTTAACTCAAAATCCGTGGTGGTCTGACGGAATCACTTCAATTGTCCGTGATGTGGCCATCACGGACAATTGATGTGGCTCCAATGCAAGTAAATGACACTGTAAGTCCGTGGCTCACACACGGATATCGGCGTGTTTCCGTGATGTGGCCACGGATTTCGAGTTAAGCATCCGACCGTAGTCATTTCACGGATTCATGTGAGACCATGTTGCTGCATTTATATGGCGCTTTTTCTAAGCATTGGCCACCCAAAGCACTTTACAATATTGCCACACATTCACCATTAACGCACACATTCACACACCGACGGCGGAGTCAACCATGCAAGGCGACAGCCAGCTCGTCGGGAGCTAACAGTCAGGGTTAGGTGCCTTGCTCAAGGACACCTCGACACTCAGCTAGGAGGAGCCGGGGATCGAACCCACAACCTTCAGGTTACCTGCCAACCAGCTCTACCTCCTGAGCTACTGCCGCCCTTGTACACCTTTGGCACTTGTGACACAAGTGGCCCATCGAGGGCCAAACCAAACCTTTAGCATCGGTGACACTAGCGGCCCATCAAGGGTTAGATGTACACCTTTGGCACTGGTGACACAAGTGGCCCTTCGAGGGCCAAATGTAAACCTTTAGCTCTGGAGATAATAGTGGCCTATCGAGGAACAATTTCACAGTTTTGGCACTTCAACGGCCACATGTTTACCTGTAGCATCATTTAAGGGGCTGATACAAGACAAAATGCACACCTTAGGCACTAGAGATCCAAGGGGCCATTAAAATACTTACTGGACACTGTAGGCCCAGAAACAATGGGGGCCCATCAATGGCTACCTTAACACCTTCAGCATTGGTGACACTAGGGGCCCATCAAGAGCTCAATGTACACCTTTAGCACCGGAGACAGTAAAGGCCATGGAGGGCTTAATGCACACCTTTAGCACCGGAGACAGTAAGGGCCATGGAGGGCTTAATGCACACCTTTAGCACCGGAGACAGTAAGGGCCATGGAGGGCTTAATGCACACCTTTAGCACCGGAGACAGTAAGGGCCATGGAGGGCTTAATGCACACCTTTAGCACCGGAGAGAGTAAGGGCCATGGAGGGCTTAATGCACACCTTTAGCACCGGAGACAGTAAGGGCCATGGAGGGCTTAATGCACAACTTTAGCACTGCGGCCATAGGGGCCCATTGAGGACTAAGCGTAAGCCTTTAACAGGAGAAGAGGGGCCTTACCATGGCCTCCCCTGGTGAGGAAGGGCATCCGGTTAATAGCGATGGGAACCGTGCCGTGCTTGTTGTGAAAGTGGTGGACGTGGTGCGTGGTGCTCAGGCTGGAGGAGACGCGCGCCGTGCCCGTCTGTATGGGCAGCACTGTGAGCAGGGAGATCCAGAAGGCCAGTCTCAGCAGGTAGCTCAGGCCCATGGTGAGGCTGAAGCCAGGCTGGGCGGCCTCCAGGTCATCTGCAGCCTGGCCCGGATCGGGGGACACGCCGTGGAGGGGTGGGAGGCTTGTTGTGGAGGACTGAGGAGGAGGAGGAGGTGGCGGAGGAGAATCCACCTGACCACCTGCCCAGGAGAGGCAGGTGGGCCCCATCAGGGCTCCTCTCCGCCTGCCTCGAAGACGGTAGGGCATCTCAGCAGCTGACGGGGGTGTTTACCGCCATGACCATCAGGGACCGGGTAGTCGATGGAGAAAGAGACACCCAGATGGGGGTGGACGACCGATTTAGAATTATTTACGCGAAAGGACAATTCAAACGATCGTCCGTAAGTGTTACAAAAAAGAGGGGGGGAAAACAATTCCCAAGTCCTATTTCCCAGACAGCATCGCAAGATTTTTTATGGCAGGATCGCCACGGCGGCCAAACTAAACACCGGTGCACTCGGTAGTTCCCATGAAAAATTCACCGCCGTCCTCTTGGAAAAAAAAGTAAGTCTCCACGCACGTAGACCGCATCTCAATGGCAGCGCGGGTGAGCGGCGGCGGCGGCGGTGAGCGGAGCGCCCAGAGGAGCCACACTTGTCATTCAGCGCAGAGCGAGAGGGTAGAGACCGCGGCGGTGGCAGCGCTGCAGCCCCGGTATTCAAGGCGTTGTGATTCACAGAGCCGCTGTGACTGGAATCCTGATAGGAGACTCCGCCGTGGGCCACAGGTAGAGCAAGGGGGGGGCGGCGGCTTCCCAGCCGGATAGCGGGCTCTCGACGACGGGCAGTGGCGCGCCGCGCGCCAGGGACGCGATCATCTCCTCCGAATGCACCGGAGGAACCGAAGAAAGAAATAATAAAAGAGCGAGCCAGGGAAAAATATGCAAACTAAAGCGAGAGAAGAGTGGGGGATGGGGAGAAGGAGGGGAGGAGGAGGAGGAGGAGGAGGGGGGAGGGGGGGGGGTGTGATAAAAATAAGATCCAAGCGGATGAAGGGTGATGCGGGAATCAGCGCTTTTGTTCCCCTTTAGCCGGAGGAAGGAGAGACAGAGAGACGAGGAGGAGGAGGAGGGGGGGGGGGGTATATCTGCAGCAGCGCAGTAAAGGAGAAAATCCAGGAAATAAATAAATAATAGCTCTCGCTCTCTCTCTTCACTCGCTCTCGCTCTCTCTCCTCCGGTTCAGACGCAGCAAACACAGAGCGGCTGGCCACCTCAGTTATTATGGCAGCGGGGCAGCGGCGTCTCCGACGCCACAACACAGCGGTGTCTCTTCTTTCGAGGGTCTCTCTCTCTCTCTCTCTCTCTCTCCCCGTGCGGCGGAGCCTGCGGTCCGCGTCTCCCGCTGCACCTGTCCGCCGTTCACCGCGGGCGGCGGCTGGACCAATCGGAATCAGCGGCAGAAGAGGCAGAGCAATGCTGCATTCCCCATCAACGCCTGCTCCTCGTCTCCCAGCAATCTGTTTACTCTGCCTCCCTCTGAAGGAGAGGGGTCAAAGTGATAATTCCACACGCACAGCCCCGGGGGGGGGGGGGGGGGGGGGTGGGGGGGGGGTGTGGGGGGGCTGGTGGTGGCAGCGGCGGCGGTGGCGTTGGAAGGCGAGCCAATTGATTCCTCTCTCCAGATGAGATCGTTGTGGATGGCCGGGACTGATAGTCCTCCTCCCCCCCTCCCCTACCCTCCTCCTCCTCCTTCCTCAGCTGCAGCAGCAGCAGCAGCAGCAGCAGCAGCAGCAGCAGCAGCAGCAGAAATTATGCTAATGGCTGAAGCGCGGCAGCCCGAGTGAATCCCGCATGGATGAGGATCGCGGGATGTGAATAACCTTGGCTGAGAGCGGTAGTCCGAACCCCCGGCCGCTGATAGGAGGGGAATCTCTCGCTGGCGAATGAAGCGCGTGCAGTAGCCTAAGCCCGGCTCTCCGAGAGACCCAGCATGTGCCCGAGTGTGAGAGATGGAGAGGGAGGGAGAGAGAGGGAGAGAGAGAGAGAGAGAGAGAGAGAGAGAGAGAGAGAGAGAGAGAGAGAGAGAGAGAGAGAGAATGACTCGGTGGAGAAGTGAGGGAGGAGGGACAAGAGTGGGTGAACAACGGAGAGAGAGAGAGAGAGGGAGAGAGAGCGAGAGAGCGTGTGAAGTAGAAAGAAAGACACTAAAATAGGGAGAGCATTAAACCAGAGAGAAGGAGCATGACAGAGACAGAAAATAAAGAGTGTGAGAGAGAGAGAGAGAGAGAGAGAGAGAGAGAGAGAGAGAGAGAGAGAGAGAGAGAGAGAGGGGATGCCAGAGAGAGACAGATAGAGAGATAGGGAGGGAGGAGGGGGGGGCAGAGAGTGAGAGTGAAGAAATGCAGGCGAGCTACGATGGTAAAACATAGGGGGTTAGGAAACTGTGTGACTGTGTGTGTCCGTTGGCGTGTGTGTCTTCTATTGTGTGTGTGCGTGTGAGTGTCCGCACTTGTGTGTGTGTGTGCATGTTTGCGCGCGTGTGTCAACAAATGCATGGTACATTCACAGCTGACTCGCTTGCAGGTTGAAGTGGTGCGAGTCAGAAGCACACTGCAGAGGAGGAGCCAGGCGGAGGTGTGCTGCTGTCAGGAAGACCGCTCACAGCCACAGCCAGAGCCAGAGCCACGGAGACGCTCGCGCGACACCCAACGCAAAGCCACTCATCAGTTAGATGGTTTGATCCACAGAGCGAGAGCGAGAGAGAGAGAGAGAGAGAGAGAGAGAGAGAGAGAGAGAGAGAGAGAGAGAGAGAGAGAGAGAGAGAGAGAGAGAGAGAGAGAGAGAGAGAGAGAGAGAGAGAGAGAGAGAGAGAGAGAGAGAGAGAGAGAGAGAGAGAGAGAGAGAGAGATGGAGAGAGAGAGAGGGAGAGAGAGAGAGAGAGAGAACGTCGATGGTCCCCCACTGCTCCCCTCCCCTCCTCTCCTAAAAGCAACAAAAGCCAGGGTTTGGTCTTTGCTTCTTCTGAATAATTGAGCAGCAGCAGTCGACTACGCTATATCAAGCGTCGTACAGCACAGCCCCGCCCCCTCCACCCACCAGCCACCCACTCCTCTGTATTGTCACAGCGGGCGCTGCAGTTGGCGTTGAAGTTTCTTGTTTGCTGTGCCCATCGGTACATCTGTTCAGGGTGTCTGTTCTCGCCAAGCTTGAGCCGCACAAAGTGTTCTCTAATTATGCTGGTTCTCCCTTACCTTCACTATGCAGACATATCTGTGACATTAACTATACGGACCTGTCCCTTACCTTCACTATGCAGACATATCTGTAACATTAACTACACGGACCTGTCCCTTACCTTCACTATGCAGACATATCTGTAACATTAACTATACGGACCTGTCCCTTACCTTCACTATGCAGACATATCTGTAGCATTAACTACACGGACCTGTCTCTTAACTTAACTATACAGGCCTCTCCCTTACCTTCACTATTCAGATATGTCTTCCATTTACTATATGGACCTATCTCTTACCCTACCTTAACAGACCTCTCCCTTGCCTTCACTATGCAGATGTATCTCTTTGATGAACTATTTACACCTATCCCTAATGTTAACTATACAGACCTACCTCTAACATTAGCTCTACAGACCTATCTCTAATGTTACCTATGCATACCACTCCCTCACATTAACTATACATACCTTTTTAGGTATAGGTGCTTTGCGTACCTCTTTAGGTACATAAAGGTACTTTATGCACCTCTCTCTTAAGTTGACTCTATAGACCTAACTATACCGTCCACTCTCACCCTTATCTACACAGACCTCTCACATACCCTTCAGCATACAGACCTCTCTTTTTACCCTTTACTACACAGAACTCGTTCACCCTTCAGTGATTAGCACCCCACTGCCCCTCAGACCCATCCAGCAGCAGGTCGACGCTGACTCCGGCACTGCGTGTGATAGCAACGTAACCTGATGCAAGAAAGAAAAAAGATGTGACGAACGGGGGGGGGAAGATGTGACGGCATTACAGAGGAGAAGAGAGAGAGAGCGTGACAGAGTGTGGAGATAAGAGAACACGAGAAGAGACCGAGGCTGGTGGTGAGCTGGAGGTACAGTATCTGCCAAATCACTATCGATGGCAGCACGGGCTGGAATTAGCGGGCTGACAGAGGAGACACGTATGAAATGCAGAGGAGGTGAGGAGAAGCTACGCAGGACGCCAGCCACCCCTGCTGAGACACAAAGCCAACACAAGCTGCCATTACTCATGTAGGGCATAGCGGGTGCCAGGGTTAGCAACACGCGAGGCGGCGTCTCGAGAAAACAAGAGGGAAAGCAAGATTGCGCGCGTAACAAACAAATACTAACCGACACCTTATCTGGGGAAAAAGGGCTTGAATGAGGAGCCCGTTAACGACAATTAAATTGGGAGCTCCTTTTATTTTGACACATCATAGTCACACTTCCTCTTCAATTATGTACCCTCGTAATTAGACACTCCAGTGCAGGTAGCGTGCCGTTTTTCAGGAACAAGCCAGCACAATTACGAATTACTGGTAAACGTGAGATAATGAGTATTCTATGATTACGGTTAATAATTAAAGAAAATCAACACAGCACAAAAAAGCAATAACAGAAAAGTATCAACAACTAACTTGTTGGCATCAATTCAATTCCACGTTCACTGCCAAAGCTAATTCTGATTAGCTCAGCTGGAATGTGATGGCGAAAGGCAAATGAGAGCTATTTGTAACTGCAACGTTGCGAAATTAACACTTTTTTTATTTTGAGCATTAAGAGGAACAGCCTTCTCATTAGAGGAGGTGGTACAGGGTCGCGTAGCAATGTTAACATAACTATCTCTTTATATCTGTCTATCTTTACATCCATCTTTCAATTCATGTTTCTACCCATCCATTTAAATAAGTCATTAGGCAGACGCTTATCCAGAGCAACTTGCAAATCTACACTGAAAATGATCAAAGCATATAATCAAATCGGAGTAGGAAGAGTGCCTCCAAACCGAGCATCCCTATGTGTTCATATAGTCGTAGGATCCAACCATCCACATATATACTGTATCTACCTACCAGTACCTACCCAATCCATCTCCTATTCACACATATATCTGTCCTATCAAGCCATCAATCCATCTACCTACAGTTATTATATCCCCAGCTGTACTCCAAGATGTACTGAAGAAACACTGAGACACATATAACTGATAACTAATTAACAGATAACTGTTAATTCTATGATAACATGTGCAAAGTAAGTCACAGCTTAAAATGCATGTAAACGTGCCCTGCTGTGTTTCCTTCCTCTGGAGGAGGAGGAGAGCGGCGATGGGGCGAAGGAGGCGAAGGAGGCGAAGGAGGCGAAGGAGGAGAAGAGGCGCGAGGCGGGTGTAGCCAGCCATGCAGCCCAGCCGCGGGGGACAGCGACGCAGGATTAATCATGGCACTTTTAGATTAATTACTCATAATGCGGGCCTGCTCTGGAAGGCATGGCCCGGGGATATGAGGATTGGTTGATTTCATTAGGCTCAAAGCGACAACACCTAAAATAAGCTGAGGTAGTGAAGGGGGGAGAAAGAGGAATGTGCGGCCTTACAGTCCTTAAAGGCATGGCACTTAACACCCTAAGAGGGGGAATAATACATTTATGTTTAGAATTCTTTATGTTGTGCGAAGACTATAGGGGAAGACGTGATTTAATTTCCTGGTTGTCTCCCCGATTTATCAGCTTTACATGCTTAATCCTTGCGTGATTCTTATTTTAAATACTTAAGAGTATTGCCTATAAACACTGCTAACATTGGATACATCCATACTGCTTTCGGTCTGATCCATCAATGAATGTGCCTCAACGGTGGAATGACAGTGGCGTCCAGTAGCCGACTCTCTACCATAACATCCTTGAGGTTTTGTGGTGTAGAATCTCCTCGGGCGTGCGCGCACGGCTGGCCCGAGTGAACTCCAGGAGCGAGGCCTCTGAAGATGCATCTAGTATGTCAGCTATTCCACGCCCCCAGCGGACTTCTGTTACCTCCCCCCTCCATCTCTCTGCCTCTATCTTTACCAGGGCAGCCATTTCATGAAGTTCCTTGCGTAGGGATATTTTTTTAATATGGTTGATAAGCACTGGTAGGAGCAGCTCAGTCCCTTTATTGATCTTCCAGGAAGCGGGCCGCTGGAGTCCGGGAAAGCAGAGTATCCGAGAGGGAATAAACTGGAGAGGAGCCTGGACTCGTCTTCTCCTATCTCATGTGCCATGTGATCACGCAGAAAGACAGAAACAGAGCAGAACCATCGAACCAGATCCATCAACGGGGGATGAGCTGTGGAGCAGGAGGGGTATTTAGTTGACCCGGGATGGAGACAGAGTGGTTTTTCTGTGGGTTCTTCCGTCCAGCCGACGTGGTTATTGTAATCTTAGCTGTGTGTTTAGACGGCAGGGACCGAAGAAGCAGATCGGAGGAAGGTCACCTGCAAGTTCACTTCACCGCTAGACACCGTTGATCCCTGGTTTCTAACGTGCAGCACTGCTCCGGGGCTTAGGGAAGACTTTTCTATGCTCCCTCAAACTCTTGTCCTTTTACGTTTTTTTTCCGCCATCTACGGTGTCCTCCAAAAATAGGCACTGTCTCGTTTAAATTTCTCGTCGTTTGTGTTTCGCTGACTCCCTGTTCGTTAGGTTGAAGGCTAGGTGACTGTATGGCACGGGGGCTTAACCATAGACAGCATATAATGGGGCTTAGGTGAACGCTGCAGTCCTGTGTGAAAACCCTGCGGGGTGGGGGGGCTGCTGAGAAGAAGCCGAGAGGCTCCGGCTGCAGAAGGCATCCCGCCCCGTGTCCCTTTAAGACCCATGGAGCTCTGAGCTCTTGAACTGGGACACACACAGGGTTTCCGGCACCATGTGCGGAAAACCATCCAGCTTAGTCCTTGAAAGGCATGTAGCTTTCAGGCTTCTGGGTTTAAGGAGAAACTGCTCCAGATGGTTGGCGCTCTCTCTCTCTGGGTTCTTGCCGTGCCTTCATGGACTGGACAGTGACAACAGGCGGGGGGGACGGGATATGCAGACTACGACTGCAGGCTTTAGTCAAACCCGGGTCGTGTACCTCCAGGGTTGACACAGTGGCCGAGCTGCCCCGTGAGCACAAGCATCTAACGGGAGGTGCAAGGAATCGAAGATGGGCGGGACTCAGAGAAACTGCAACGATGACTTAAGAGTAGAGAGTAGGTGCGTAGACTCCGCCCACCCCATTAAAGGTGGAAAGTGCAGTGGGTCTGAGCTGGGCAACGGTGCTTTACGGGGTCTTTACGATCGGCTGCAGAAGCTAGCTTGGTAGGGAGTGCTGGCGGGTTCTGCTGAGGTACGTCGCCTTAATGCCCGGCCCTCACTTCGTTAGTTACCCTCAGCGTATTCAGACTTTGGATTCATATTTCCAGAGTCTTACGGCAGACATCGGCAAATCCATGTGAACGAGGCCAGCAGCAGTACACTACAAACAAAGGACACTAAGAAAGTGTCTGTAAAGGTTTCAAATCAACACCTTGTTGACGGGCTACTGTAGAAAAACACTTCAAATCCCCTTATGCAAGCTTCATCCACTTGCGTGATAAGATTTTTCTTCTGTGGAATATCTCTTTAATGGGAAAGAGGATTGCATTTATATAGCGCTTTTCTATACAGTGGCCACTCAAAGCGCGTTACAATATTGCCTCACATTCACCCATTCCTGCACACATTCACGGCGGTGTAAACTATGCAAGGCAACAGCCAGCTCATCAGGAGCAGTCAGGGTGAAGTGGCTAGGAGCAGCCGGGAATCGAACTAGCAACCTTCCGGCTCTACCTCCTGAACCACATGCTGCCAAAATGAAAGCGTAAACGAGGAGCTATTCCGACCTTTTTTCGGTTTCTGGTGTCTGACCACAACTAAGAGTTCTGCCACAACTAAGTATCTCTGCTGGCTCCAAGGTTACCCACTAGCCATAGAGGCCCAGCACAGCCACAACATTTGTCTGGGTGCTCTACCTGAACCCTGACAGCAGGCCTGTCCTGTAGTTAATCATCAGTGGTTTGGCCGGCCGAAACTGTCTGGTTTTTCTGGGTGTATTGCTTACTATGGATTATCTGATTGGTTCAGCATCGCTTGATCAAAGTTACAGATAAGCAATTCCACACATCTTCTATTAACTTAGAATACTCTTTACGAAGCGAAAGGGAAAACTTATATAGGGTGGATTCATCTGAACTTATTGCATATCTCTACACTGCATTGAGTTGAGATTTAATTTTGTTTTGGCGTTTTTGAATTGTAAAGGGTGAGTTCCAAAATAACCATCCACTATAGTGAACTATGGTATACATAAAAATGATACATAGTTGTGTAAATATGCATGTATGTGTAAATGTGTAAATTACAGTAAGAAACCGCCATTCTAACACATTATAAGTACTAATAATTGGCCGACAGCATGATACATGTATCATGTTACAAAGCACTCCATATAATTCATGAAGCATTCATATTCAAATCCGATGTGATAAACACTGTATTTCTAACTATACGTAGTGACACTCACTGCGACGCCGACGCCGACGACACATGATCAAACAACACGTGATTGGCTGAACAATCCCGCCCTCTACGTATGCCCCACACCGACCCGACTGTAGAGAGAACAATTATAAGACTCATGTTTCATAATCCTCCGGGGGCTTGTACGACGAGCAGCGACGGGGTTGGAGACACAGAGATAAGACGAGGAGGACAAAGAAGAAAGAACTACGACAAACCTCCCCGACGTTGGTTTCCAGCCTGGTGTCCGACGGGAAACGTAACACATAAGTAACGCAGCGTTTTTCGACCTGAACGCCGGAATCCATAAATCATGCGGTGCAGTGGCCTTTCTGAGGACTCAGACTGTAGTTTAGAGTTCAGAGAGAGCTGAGGATCACAGACTCACGCCTACACACTATCCAACGCTTCTATTGAAACATTACCAGCGTTAAATATCAACCATATCATAGCCACTGCTGTTCTGGGCACACGAGAAATATATCTATCTATATATCTACTTGTTTATATATTCAGGATGCCATAATAAATTATATATACTCTGATCGTTCACTAGATATCTGTAAACGGGTGTTTGCCTGTCTTACCCAGCTTCAGAGGAGTGCTTGAACTCCAAATTCATCATTACGTGTCCATTAGGGGATTTCTCCGGGGTAGCATTTGCTCTCTGCTAGCCGCCTCCATTGACTTGCAGAGTGACACTAGCCTAGCTCCTGTTCATGAGAGGGGAACACACACGATAGATAACTTTCCAAAGATTTCCAATGTCTTCTGAGAGCTGCTTATTCAAAACGAATAAACGGAAACATGCAGCTGATGAACGCTCACGCCCAGCAAATTCCTTCTGGACACAACATGATGAATTTGGAATCAAATAACGTCTGAATCTGGGTTAGAGAGGACAAACAGCAAGTTACAGAAATCTCAACCAATCCCCTTTGAGTAATAATACATTTATATATCTATATAGATAGATATATAAATGCATAAATAACTCTATACATGGGTAGATACTAAGCAAGCTAGATAGATTGATAGCTAGATAGCTAGATGGATATATGGATAGATGGATGGATGGATGGATGGATGGATGGATAGATGGATAGATGGATAGATGGATAGATAGATAGATAGACATCACATATTTGAAGACCGTTTAAGAACGATCCTAATCTCATGTACAGTAATTTCTCCCGAGATGAAATGTCTTCTCGCTGCAACCAGATGTTGATTTATGATGCAGAGGAATACTAAAGGAGAACATGATTTGTCAGCGTCTCACAGGTGGCTTGTATATCAAAGTGAAGGAGGAGCGTTGTGGTGTGCATGTAATGAAGACCCCCCCCCCCCCCCCCCCCCCAAGGATAGCTTGCTGTGCTTGACAGGCTGCATCCCAGAACGACTACTAGGACTTGGATTACTGCGAGGGGCAGCCAACGGTACGCCTCGAAAGTGAGCATATCATTTTGCTCGAGTAGCGGTGAATATGACAGAGAGAGAGAGAGAGAGAGAGAGAGAGAGAGAGAGAGAGAGAGAGAGAGAGAGAGAGATATGGTGTAAGAGAGAGGGTTTGACAGCTATTGAGGAGGAGAGACAGAGATAAGAGAGGGTAAGACAGAGATAGTGGGAGAAAGAGGGAGAGCAGGAGAGAGAGGGACAGAGAGGGTGGGACAGAGATGGAGGAAGAGAGAGGGAGGAAGATAGAGAAAGAGACAGAGAGAGGAGAGAAAGGAGCCATAAATCGAGACAGGACTCACAGTGCCTCACAGCGAGCGAGAGAGAGAGAGTGTGTGTGTGCATATGATTGCCTCGCTGTACTGTAGCCTTTATGATGTAAACTAAATGTAACCCTTCTCTTCTTTCACAGCCCCTGCAGTAGGGAGCGGGAAGCCCCGCCCCTCGGGGGAGAGACAGCATTGAGAAGCAAATGCATTCATTGGAGTCGTCTAGACGTGTGGTCTAGCTTACTAATGACAACCCACATATCACCGTGCACGTCTGCCGTGCTCGTCCAGCGTGCACGCCCCCCGTGCACGCTGGGGGAACAGAGGAACAGTCAGAGCTGGGTGGCAGGCGCGTGCCCAAACTCTGCCAGATATCACCCCTGCCCCACTCCACCCCCTCCCCCCAGAAATAAAACGAGGACAGCACCTCCAAGATCCCAGCTCTATTCCCCCCCACTTCCAGAAAAACATGTCAAACGTGGCTATGTTTCATCATATTTCCCCTATCATCAATGCCAGCTCTCTGCTATAAAACCACACGTTGCCAGCCCACCCCATCCAACAACCCCCCCCCCCCTTCCATTCAAAGTACCCTGACCCTGTTTCACATCATTTACTGGCCGGCAGTAATAGGCTGCCATCTTGGCTATTATGTCCGTGAATATATCACTAGCTATTGTATTACTTGTATCATAGCCGAAGCAATTATGCCATAATTGGATTCATACACGGACTACTCTTTGTTTGACCACAGTTTATTATTAATTTCCCTCTCTCTCTCTCTCTCTCTCTCTCTCTCTCTCTCTCTCTCTCTCTCTCTCTCTCTCTCTCTCTCTCTCTCTCTCTCTCTCTCTCTCTCTCTCTCTCTCTCTCTCTCTCTCTCTCTCTCTCTCTCTGCGGTGCTTGAAGATCATAGCTTGTCAAAGCGGAAGCCCCTTGTGAAAGTGACACTTCTTATTCCGATCCCCTGATATAGCGCTCAGTGACCGGTGGCTCGTATCTGTTATTGACCCGTCCGGGCGTATATACGGCGACAGCGCCCTGTTCCTGCTCCTGTTCTTCTATTGTGCTGCTGCTGCTGCCCGCTGCTTCAGGGAGAGACCACTGATATAGTCCTACATCTCAGCTGACACACAGGGAGAAGGTGGAGGGAGGCTGCAATCTCTCTCTCTCTCTCTCTCTCTCTCTCCCTCTCCCTCTCTCTCTCTCTCTCGTTTCTTTCTTCATAGAAATCAATTTATTCATTTTGACAAACATCATGGCCACTTTATGACTATTAACAGTTGATTTCAGTCATTTAGTGGATCTTTTTTCCTCAGAAGCAGCTTAGAGTGCTTAGGCCGCCTCCATTAGAGAAGAATAGGAGCATAAGAATGTTAATGGTTGCAATGTTGTTTTGGTCGTTATTAATCAAGAAATGAGTTGTCATTATGGGCTGAAAACTGCCACAGTGTTTCTCATGCGAGACGTGGCAAAACAAAGTTTTCATTAGCCTAGGTTTACAGTATATCAATGTTTATATAGGAGTTGACGTGACTACAATCATCTCACGATGACAAATGAACAAAAAATATTTTATATCCCATGATGCAATCTGATATGCCCTACACAGTGAGTCCAGAGACAGGTCATTAAGGAGCAGGTTCGGGGCCTCTTGCTCAAGGATGCCTACAGGCAGGCTAGGCACATGGGGGATAAAAACCAGTACCTTATGGCTGGGAGTCGAACACGCTAACATTACACGGCTGTTACAAAGGACACAGGACAGGCGTGAGGCATGGTGAAGCACTCATGCAATGTCCTTGTGTTACACTTTTTCGTCTGATTTTTTTTGTTCACGTGGAAACGATGACGTTCACTATCGCGGGAAGCCTTTAAATGTGCAATTATGTTCAATTAACGGATTTAGGATGATCTGGGCATTTTACACATGCAGAGTGAAATATCCATCAGGGAGTTCTGATGGTTTTGTAGTCCTTTTCCCAACACAGGAAGGAATAAATTAACTAACCGGGGATGTGATTATTGTTGGCCGTTATTGTTAATTAGCCTTTCGTAAAACAACTAGAGCCCTGGACACACATTCTGTTTTTTTGTTTTTGTTTTTTTTCCACCATTTCGGATAGAGAATCATCGCTTCATTATGATAAAATAAAAATAGAAACAAATAATAAAGCGAAACACTGCAACTACAATTACTTATTTTACTACCACTTATCCTAACAACAATTATCCCACGAAAAAACATGAAAAAGCAGTATATTTTCTATCTTCACAGAGGCCCTTCGACAGGCGAAATGAAGCCCTGGTCCTCCGGATGAAACATAATAAACTTGCATTAAGCACAGCAAATGAAACCAAATCCCCATAAATACATTCACCGCTGGCCGGGACACATCCCTGTAAGTAAGAAGCAAACTGCAGGCAGTTCTGCACGGAACACCGCCCTGCAGAGGAGATTACGGCCTGGGTGGGCAACTGTACCTAAAGTATATGTATATATATATATATATATATATGTATATGTATATATATATACAGAGATGGAAGAGAGAGCCTAGTGTTGTGATGTTAATGTTCCCAGGTTTCAAGAGGAACAACACCAGCTATTGCTGCAGAAGTAGTGGTGGTATTATTAGTACGTCAATCAAGGATCTGGTCTGCAATGCAATTAACATGTTAAGAGAGCACAAAGAAGAAGGAAAGAATAGAAAAAGTGATGGAATATTGTGAAAATATTGTCTCTCTCTCGCTCTCTCTCTGTCTCTGTCTCTCTTTTTCTCTCAATCTCCCTTAACACGTAACGCAATTCATACAACCCTTCACCACACAAGAAAACCTTTTATCCCCCTTGGAGTTGAAGACACCCTTAAGACTTAGAACACCAAGCCATAACAGAATCAATTATTTCTAACAAAAGCAGCTTTTAATAGATCGCTACGTGACAATGACACTCTTCAACCATCGGTAGAAGAGGAGAATCTCTAACTGTACACTTCTGTTATATAAGAAAATAACCTTCTTTTACATCACTTCCGAAGTTCCGATTAAAATGCAAGTTTTCACGTGTAATCTGTCGCATTCGATTGAGACGTGTACATTAGAATGACAACACTTATGATTGGCAATCAAATCAAAATGGAGATGCCATTTGGCCGGTTTTTGAGTCTCCCCCACGTGACTATTCGCTATCATAAGCCTTTCCGCCTGCTGCATGACAGATATATGGCGGACATATGATGGATTTAGCGTACAGTGCCAGGGCACACGGCTGGGTCTATTTTGGTTGGTCTAGGCGACCGAATGCCCTTTCAAATGAGTACTTGCCTATTGTGGAGTTGATTTGGTTCTTGTTTGTTGGTTTACATGAAGCATGCCCTTTAAAGTAACTCCAATCATTTACTTGTCAATCTAACTCTCCTACATCAGTAAATGGTGTGGGATTATGGATCGACCTCTGAACCCACACTTCTCCGTTACAGATCCGAGGGGATCATTACCATAGCATGATCCAGAAGGGGGGCTTCCTGTGTCAAGCAATATTTTATAATATTTCTGTTTATTATTTCTTAACATGCCGACTCATCATTTATTGTTTTAATTGAGTTAATTTCCATATTTGATTTTGTAGAATTTATGAATAAATGCTTGCATATTATTTTCTTGTCATTAAAAAATCCTGTACATTCTGCGTTGACATGCTGTGACTTCCTGCCCGTGATTAGAGCATGCCTCGTCTTATCTTATCTTAATCACTCACATTTTAAATTTTCAATCTCCACGTTTGTGGAGATATCTTTGTTCTAACACCCTGCGTAAGTGTCAAAAGTCAAAGGCTCACCAGTGTTCCTTTAAACGCCGTCCATCTACAAATGGCACAAACGTTGGATGAAGTAACAATTTAAAATCATTGTTTTCAGCGATATACCATTTGACCGTCAACACGACAACGTGAGGCCGGCGTGTTGAGACACATCCACTTTGTTTTGAAAGCACATGACTCCAGCAGGAGTGTGGACATCTCCTGAGGGGTTAAAGGTCGGTGGGGGTGGGGGGTTGGTGATTGTCGAACAAGGGCCTGTGAAGCCCTTGGAGACTGGAAGTGTGACACACAGAAAACAAGTATGATTTTAGCCCAAACACGACAACTGAAAGGGACGGAGGGGGGGGGGGGGGGGGGGGGGGGGGAAGCGGGGTGAACGCAACATGGTGGAATTAATTAGGGATGATGTCAAGCTGTCGCGGGAGGTTACATGTTCACACACTTTGTCATGTGATCACAGTGATGTCTATGGCGTGCGCCCAACACCCACTCCTCATGATGTCACCTCGGAACGTCTGCGGGGCGCTGAGAAGAGTTACATAAACACACCGACGTTCGCTCAATCATCGGCGCTCACTCTGAGCCGGCTCAGGCCGGATTAAGCGCGGAGACGTCGCCGAGGAAAAACAGAGTCGGCTCTCGGAGTACCGCACCCCCTAAATATTTAAATGTTCTCCAAAAGTACCTCGGAATATGAGAGCGGCGTACGGCGGGCAGACACTCCCACGCGTCTTCAAAACAGGCCTCGGTTTGTGTTTGATTTATAAGTGCGGGGGCAGAGGGAGAGAAGGGGGTCTTCCAGAACAGAGAGCTAACCACAGTGCTCTGCCTCGGCTTGGGTCTTTTATCCGTAACTTTGACGCGACAGTGACAGGATATGGATCTGCCCGTCTTTACACGTGAGTCATAGCACGCTATGACTAACCGTTTCTTTATTTATACATATTATATTTACGATGCTTCATAAAGCGATGCAATTATCTTACACACACACACACTTACACACACACACACACACACACGCCAATATGCGTCCATAGAAACTTTGCCTGAGGAGGGAACGACTGAGACCCCAGAGTATCTCACGCCTCCACTCCAGTCATTTGCATTTAGAAATGAAATCCGAATCCGAATCAGGAGGTATTTTCAGAGGGTCTTCTTCTTTTCCCTCCTCTTCGACCGCTGGGCGTGTGCCAGCAGACCGGAGTGCCAGCAGACAAATAGGACGAGGGGGTGAATGCTAAGCTACCTGATCTGTGATGGAGATTCAGTAATCTGTGCTAGCAGCCGCGGGGGGTGGGGGGGTCGGGGTGCGGTGGGGTGGGGGCGGTATGACTCATACGGTGGAGACCGACTCGTAAGAAAAAGGGGGCTCGCGACATGAAGGAAACACAGAAACTGTACACAGAGCAGACCCAGAATCCGGTGTGGACAACGGGGAGGAAGAGGAAGGATTCATGACATCTGAACATGACGTGTGTTCTTTAGGAAAGCTTTTTTTTCCCCACGCACAGACACACATGCACACAAACACACAAACACGCACACGTTTTTCTATTATCACCACAGGAGAAAAGTACACTCGATTAGCATATTGAACAAAGCCATTCTTATCTCCTCGAGATAGTGAAATCCTAAGCGTATGTTATGTTATAATGTTACTGGGGGAGTACCAGGAAGGGAAGGGGACATCGCTTGACATGATTGTTGCAAACGAGTCAGCGTAACTCATCCGGGCGCCGGGGATCAATAAGCTCATCAGTTTGATCAGGTAATGCAGAGAACGGAGCCGACCAGCGGATGTTTGTTATGGATAGTTCATAACAACCCCGTCCCTTTGATGAATTCCAATTAAGCCAAGAAACATTTTTTTCTTGTCATTTTTCCGACTGTATCTTCAATCTCCCCCCTCCTCTGGCCATCCAGTGGGGGATTTGGTTTATTTATCCCAGCACGCCGAAAATAATGTATTAATTTCCGTGTGATGCTCCACCCCGAAAATACCCAACCCCCACTCACATGCCCCCCCCCCCCCAACACACACACACACACACACACACACACACACACACACACACACACACACACACACACACACACACACACACACACACACACACACACACACACACACACACACACACACACACACATCGCAGACACACACACACACACACAGGGTTTCCCTTCCTCTTTAATGTGCGCAGATCTGTGGGGTTTGGAGGGCTAATTTCACGGGGGGCAGTAATTGGAGCTGGAGTGTTCCTAGCAGGGGGTTAACCAGACCTCACCCAGTGGATGAGTCCAACGGCTGGGAGCTAATGCTGGACCGCCGTGGCGGCATTGGGCTCTGTTCCCACAGGAACGTGGATAACACACATTATTACGCTTCTCCTCGTCCGCCTTTTAACTCTTCTGCCGTTTATTGCTTTCTGATATATATTTCCTGTGCATGCGTGAGTGAGGTGCGTGTTTTATCTGTTTGTCATGTTTCTGTGTGTGTGTGCATGTTTGTGGTGTTTTTGTCACTGTAAGTGTGCATGTGTTTTTGTGTGTGGGTAAATATGTACGTAGACGTGTGTGTGTGTGTGTGTGTGTGTGTGTGTGTGTGTGTGTGTGTGTGTGTGTGTGTGTATGTGTGTGTGTGTGTGTGTGTGTGTGTGTGTGTGTGTGTGTGTGTGTGTGTGTGTGTGTGTGTGTGTGTATGTGTCTACGTGTGCGTAGGTGTGCGTGTCATCATGTGGGTTAATGTGTGTGGGCCTCTATTTGTGTACGTGTGTGTTTGCATGATGTGTGTTTGGGGGCATATGCGTGCACGTGCGTGCGTGTGTGTTCCTGCCAGTCAGGATGTCATTAAGCTCCACGCGAGCAGGCGGGCGTGTCTGTTGCCTCTGGACATTTTCGTTACGCCCAACAGGTCATAGCCTTCCCCCCCCCCCCCCCCCCCCCTCACTACCCCCACCCCCATAACCCCCCCATAACGACCCACAGGTCTCACCTTCTGCAGCACCCTGTCAGCCTCTGTCAACCCCCTCCCCGACACCAGCTCATATAAATACACACAGTGTGCTGAACTCAGTCCTTCTGTTGCAGGCTGTAAGCGCTGGCTGCCCTGGGCTGAAGTCTCACTCCTGCTTAAAGCCCACTCAAACATCGCAGGTGTCTTGGTCCCTGTGTAAAGAGTGTGAAGCGTGAGAACCAATTGCGTATGGAAAGGGACCTCCGCACGTGTATACCTGTGTATAGCTGTAGCCCCCCCCCCAATGTTTACCACACGGTAAACAAAATGCCTTTTTTTTTTCGAAAAGCATGATGGCCAGACCCACCACAGAGACCGATTCTGTGGACCCAAACACCAGGGTGTTGTGCTGTGACCTGGTTTTAAAGTAGCCCCTATTTTACCACCAGGTGTGATGCTGATGAGCCATTACAAACAATTTCACTATCTACCCGACGGTGAAATCACAAGTGTTAGAGTCCGCCCCGTGGATCAGGCGATCATTAGGGGGGGGGTCTTTTCTCTTGTATTTTCAACATCGTTTTCTGGGAATGGCTAATCAGCGGCAACGACACACCTGGTGATAAGATAAGAGTCAAACGCGGTCACGGACGTTGGTGGTAAACCTCCATCTTTGACGTACATTAACGCAGCTTCAAAAAACAGAACTGGGAAGAGAAATACAATGAAACACTGACAGCAGATCCCTTCCAGAAGCAACCCCCTTGGTCGGCCCAAGCCGGGTTAAGAACGCGTGTCTCTTCAAAGTGGATCTGGTGAAGACTGAGCTGAATTATCTACGACGTTATCTGATGATTAAATAATGCAAAATGATCTGAGCTTCCTCGGCTGAACATGATTGTTGCGAGGCGACCCCTGAGAAGCTGACAGACAGCGTGGGGAGAAGCGAAAAAAAAAGTAATGCGAGGCAGTTTGTTTAATGCTGCATATCAACATGAGTTGAAACAAGCTAATTATTGTCAACAATAGACAAATCTCTCAGTGGTCGACCGAGCCGAACGGGTCCGCCGCCGCGCAGTGAGCTCTGCGTGGCTTCCCTCGCGTCCTGTTACACGGCCACACAGAAATAAATGGTCTCCCCGACATACACATGTTGTCATATATTGGAGGAGAAGGCGTAGAACAATATGGTTTTCATTTCATAGAGAATGATTTCCTGTGAGTCAAATATAGAGTACATGGTTTATATTTGGCGTGTCTAATTCATATTTTGCAATAAGTGCTATTCTTCTATTGGTTGCATTCTTAGTATTAGATGTATTTGTTTAGTAGCAGTAGCAGTAGTAGTAGCAGAAGATTGGTGGCAGTAGTAATAGTATAAATATTTGTGTAGAAGTATGCAATATGTTTGTGTAGTAGTAGCAGGAGATTGGTGGCAGTAGTAATAGTATAAATATTTAGGTGTAAGTATGCAGTAGGTTTGTGCAGCAGTAGTAGTAGTAGCTTGGTGGCAGTGGTCATAGTATAAGTATGCAGTAGGTTTGTGCAGCAGTAGTAGTAGTAGCTTGGTGGCAGTGGTAATAGTATAAGTATGCAGTAGGTTTGTGCAGCAGTAGTAGTAGTAGCTTGGTGGCAGTGGTAATAGTATAAGTATGCAGTAGGTTTGTGCAGCAGTAGTAGTAGCTTGGTGGCAGTAGTAATAGTATAAGTATGCAGTAGGTTTGTGCAGCAGTAGTAGTAGTAGCTTGGTGGCAGTGGTAATAGTATAAGTATGCAGTAGGTTTGTGCAGCAGTAGTAGTAGTAGCTTGGTGGCAGTGGTAATAGTATACGTATGCAGTAGGTTTGTGCAGCAGTAGTAGTAGCTTGGTGGCAGTAGTAATAGTATAAGTATGCAGTAGGTTTGTGCAGCAGTAGTAGTAGCTTGGTGGCAGTAGTAATAGTATAAGTATGCAGTAGGTTTGTGCAGCAGTAGTAGTAGCTTGGTGGCAGTAGTAATAGTATAAGTATGCAGTAGGTTTGTGCAGCAGTAGTAGTAGCTTGGTGGCAGTAGTAATAGTATAAGTATGCAGTAGGTTTGTGCAGCAGTAGTAGTAGCAGCGTTCGTATCAGTAGTAACAGCGGTGGTAATAGATGCAGTAATACCATAATGAGGATAAGCCTCGTCCTACACGCCCCAGAGCAGAGAGCTCGCAGCGTGCTTAAGCCCACCCTGTGGCCGGTGTGATCGGTCCCCCGGCGGGGGGGGCCATGGCTACTCACGGTCGCTGCAGAAGGGCCCACCGTACGTGGTCATGGTGCAGTCGCAGAAGAAGCCCTCCCAGAGCTGCAGACACACCCCCTGGTGGAGGCACGACTCCTCCGTACAGGTGGTGCTCGGCCCTGGGCCGGCGGCGGCAGCAGGGGGTCCGGGGAGGAAGGAGGGTTTGTTTAAGGTTAACGGATCGCTTTACTATTGTTCGTTTGTTACTATTTGTATTCTTTTAACTTTCCTGTTCATCTGTTGCGACACCTGAATCCCGAAAAACAGCTTGTCTTATGTTATTCGCCATCACAGTTAAAAGGGAACCACGGGATTATATTTCACCACACCCCCTCTAAACTCAGGACCTCTAAGGGGAAAGGTAAGACTTCCCCACAACCGGGAGAAGAGAAGCCCTGAAAGGGAACCCAGCAGAGGGGTCTCTCCTTCTAAGGATGGCTAATAGGTGGCAAAAGGGCAGCCATATAATGGTAGCATTCGAATGATTTACTCCTATTTTGTCAAATGCCTACAACTATTTAGTCATTCACCAGATGCCATTATTTAAAGCTATTTAAAGTCATTAAGGTGTAGTTAAGGGTTAGGGCATCTTGCTCAAGGATACCAACAGGGTAGGCTGCGTACGTTGGGGATCAAACACAGTACTTTTCGGAGTTGAACACAGCGTAGGCAGACTTACTGGTAATTATTTATGTAATATAAATACATTAGAAAACACAATATCACTATAATGCTATACATGAGTACTCGATTTGCACATAGGTGTTTGTTGACTGAAAGCAAGAGTAATCTTACTTTTGTTATGTTTTCTTTATAATAAATCTTCAAAGATACAAACAAACATAGATAAGAATTCAACACTGCTTACTGAAGTCTGGTTATTCATAAACAACTTCAGTCAATTAATTAACAACATTTGCTCTTGTTTTTGAAAGGGTGAGATATCATTGCATCTTGATTTGCACGCACGTCAGAACTCAAGTCATTCATTGAGCGCGAAACCTCGCGTCAAACGCGTTGACTCCGACCTCCTAACGCCCCTATACCACAGCTCACATTACATAAGCCCATGTTTCCTCTCCCTGGCCAGATGTAGCGGGTCTCACCTCCACAGCCGCGCTCCACCTGCCCCACCTTGTGGAGAGCGTCGGCCAGCAGGTCAGGCAGTCTGCCGTTGAGGTCGACGGAGGCCAGGCAGCCCTGGTAGCCCTCGCTGGACGCTATGAGCCGGGGTAAGCTGTTGTACATGCCCTTCCCCACCCCGCCGATGTACAGCTCGCCTGCAACACACCGAGGGGGGAACCGTGGGTGAACAAAGGCAGACAGAGAGACAAACAACAACAAGATGGTGGGGCTCTTCTTCCACCACCCAATGTACACAATGGAAACGGTTGTTTTTATGGGCATTATTGGTATTATTAGCATTATTTACTGTGATTTATTTATTTTTATGAATTATTTATTCATGTATATATTCTTATTATTTATGTTGTATTATTTAGAATTTCATCTGAGTGTGGAAAACAAATAAAATAAACATGGGCATTATTTGATTGACTGTTATAATGAGGCCAGGGTTCAATGTTCACGCGTCAAATTTATTCCAAATTGAAACCGTTCAACTTCTGGATTCACATTAATCTATTAATATGCAATATTGGCCAAGAGAAACTAAAAAGAAAACATAACAACATTATCATGTGCCTCTTCAAACAGCTAATTGAAAGTTTATCTTCATTTATTTGTATTTTATACTGCACTACTGTGGTGTAATTATACTCTGCTCGTGGCTCAAGGGCTCTAGAAAAGCAACGACTCGACCAATTAATTACCGAGCGCACGCCGGGCTAACGACCTCATAGGCTCATTATTCACCAGAGATTACGAAGAACTTCAAATGTTGTCGGCTTGTCAAGGCAAAACAGCTACACCATTTAAACCACGCCGGAACGCATTCCTCTGCTATGATGCGTTAATGCACTTCCTCGAATAATTGTTATCATTATTCAATTCCTATTGCGGCCCTGTCCTTTATGCAGTGAGACCAATATTTTCAATCTAGGATTAATGAAGTATATCTTATCTAGTAATTATTATTAATAATTTTGACAACAGTAGTTCAGACATGACCTAGGTAAGGCTATGGTTGTTATTACATAACCAATAGCAGCTTCACGGTAGCTATGACAACAGGAGTATCTCACCCATGGTTGGTCGTTAGTAGCAGAAGGTCAGACCATGGTAGTTATTACAATAACCAATAGTAGCCTCACAGTAGCTATTACAACAGTAGCATCTCACCCATGGTTGGTAGAGAGTAACAGAAGGTCAGACTTTGGTCATTATTATAATAACCTATAGAAGCTTCCTAGTAGCTATGACAACGGTAGTATCCCACACATGAATGGTAGCTACAAGAAGACAGTCTGTCGACTGTGGTTCTGCCAGGTGACGAGGCGGTTACCTTTGAGGTCCAGGTTGCGGGCCCCGTTGGAGTGCTGTGTGACGGTGTGCGCGTCTATCTTGAGCGTGTGCACGTTGGCGGCGTCGCGCGACACCACCACGTCGTGCCACTGGTTGTCGTTGAGCGGCTTGTCCGAGTTGCCCTTCATCAGCGACGGCCCGTTGCCGAGGTCGAACACGTAGTGGACGTAGCTGGGGGGGGACACAGGGAGAGCTCGGGGGTCAGTGGATGTGGCTGGGGGGGGGGGGGGGCAGTCGTGGGGGTCAGTAAGGCATGCTTTATTGAGGGAGCACCTTTTCAGAGTAAACGCTACAAAGTGCTTAACGCAATGGGTGCATAAGAGGTCAACACATGCACGCACGCACACACGCACACACACAGACATATTTACAACCACACACACACAAACACGGATACAGAAACACACACACACACACACACACCAATAGACATATTTACAACCACACACACAGACACAGACACAGACACACACACACACAGACACAGACACACTCATTCACAAGCACACACACAAATATCAACAACCACACACACACAAACACAAATAGAGAAACTACACACACACACACACACAGCCACACACAGTCACAAACACACACACACACACACACAAATATCGACAACCACACACACACAAACACAGATAGAGAAACACACACACACACACACACACACACACACACACACACACACACACACACACACACACACACACACACACACACACACACACACACACACACACACACACACAAAGACACAGAGACATGCACACAGTAACATAAACACACAGACAGATGTGCAGATGCACACAAAAACACATCGACAAACCCACACACAGATGTGCATATGTGAACAAAGACGCAGACAGACCCACGTACATACACACTGAATATAGTTATTCAGTAAAGAAGGAATATATAGTGCCATGGCAGTAATCAGTGACAACGCGACACAATAACAAACAGTACTGCACATGAAATCAAGCCTGCGGTTTATTGTTGAGTGTTGAATTAAATCAAGCGTTCCTCATCAATCTCGAAGAAACAGTGATGAGTAAACATTCTGCAGGGCTGCTATGCGCCAACAGTATTGCTCCATGGCAATTGCTGCATGGTATTTTGTTATTTTGTAACTATTGGAACAACTTTTAATCTACTTTTATTTGAATGCTTTATTCATTCAGCTATCTGCAAGAAGGCCGATATAAATTGGGAGAATATTCTAGTGGTTAGGGTGTTTGACAAGCCACTTCTGGAACACCCTAAAGGTTGTTGGTTTGCACCCAAATGAAGTCTGCTGAGGCCTACCTGCAGATATCCAAGAGCACTGATGTTCAACCTGTGGTATGTGTACCACTGTTGGTAAGCAAGGGTATTGCAGTGGGTATGTGGGTATTTATTCTTGAAATAATAATTCACAGTCATAGAATGATTCCAAAGAAAATGGTTGCATCATAAATATTGTTCAGTAAATAAAGATGTGTGGCTTGTTATTTTAAAAATACTGTTGCTTTGTGCATTTCATCACATATTTTCCATTTGAATGTTTTCCATCGACGTTTTGGGATAGTTTGTGTTTGCTAAATAAACACACTGGAGGCATAAGCGGCGTTACTGACTTCTGCTCTCCCCTGGTCATGGCCTTCTTGCTGTAATAGTTGTGTTTAAAGGGGGGGGGGGGCACTCTTTCCATATGTATATTTATAAAAAAATTACAGTTTGCTTATGAGGTTGTCCGTGAAAGTACCTGATTCCAATTGAATGGTGCAACTTAATTCAAGAGGGGGGAAACACTGTCCCAGAGCAAGAGTAGCTTTGGGTCAGAGTGTCTGCTGAAGAAGTCTGACTACATAAGTAAAAAGGGTGTTTGAAATCCATTGCTACAGACACGTGCACTCTGCACACGTATGGTTGCTTAAGGAGTCCTGGTCATGCAGCATTTACATTTGTAGTTGCAGCATTATTGATTCTATGCTTGGATTATTTAAGCTCGCTTGTAAGAGACTATGTACTATGAATACATGGAACAGACCCGAAACTATGAAAGTTTAAACATTTCTACTATTAGCTTGAACCCTATTTAGCAGACGTTTTAATCCGAAACAAACTAACAGTGATTCTTGAATATTTCCACAAGGAGTCACACACCCTGACCACTACACTATTTTGCCCACCCACCCCCTCATCATCATCATCATCATCATCATCATCATCATCATCATCATCATCATCATCATCATCATCATCATCATCATCATCATCATCTGGTCTACCCCACAAGTGTATCAGTAAACTGCAACTGGTGCGGAACTCTGCTGCCTGTATTATCACCAGAACCCCATCCACCGAACACATCCCTGCTATCCTCAAACAGTTACACTGGCTCCCTGCTCCACACTGCCGTAACTTTAAGATTCTTCTCCCCACTTTCAATCTCCTCCCCTCCATAACAACAACAATTTCCCCCCGGGGATCAATAAAGTATTTCTGATTCTGATTCTGATTCTGATAACCTCGCTCCTCCATACCTCTGTGAGCTCCTCGTGCCTCACACTCCCTCCCGAACTCTCCGATCCTCTTCCTCCTCCCCGCTCTCCACTCCCTCTACCTCGCTGGTCCACGGTGGGGCTCAGAGCTTTCACCCCCTCTGCCCCTGGCCTCTGGAACTCTCTCCCACTATCCACCCATAGTATAGAGCCTCTCGCCGCCTTTGAAACCTCCAACAAAACTCACTTGTTCCGACTGGCCTATCCCACTTAACTCCACCTACCAGCCAATTTAATGAATGTGATGCATTGTTTATACTTCAAATGTGTTATTTTTTTTACTTTATTTGCCTGTTTTAAATTGTTTGTCTGTAAGGCGACCTTCAGAGTTTTGAAAGGCACCCTGAAACAAAATGTATTATTATTAGTAGTATTATTATTATCATCATCACCATAAACACCTCCACTACCATCACCATTACCCTCATCCTAAACAACCTCAGCCCCACCGCCCTCCTCCTCCTCCTCCTCCTCCTCACTCACCCTTTCACCAGCTCCACCACGATGAAGTCGCTGCCGTCGCCCGAGTTGTAGAGGATGAGTCCGTCGGGCGTGGGGGTCTTGAACTGGAAGAAGAGGTGCATGGAGGCGTAGGCCTGCAGCGTGGAGAAGGCCATGTAGCTCTCCTGGCTGCCGAAGCTGACGGGGTTGGCCACGATGTGGCGCATGCCGAAGCGGGCGTTGAGCTCGCAGTAGGAGATGTCGCCGTTCTTGCACTGGTCCAGGTAGGGCGCGCCGTTGAACACCAGCGACTGCAGGTGGCCGATGAAGTTGGAGGGCATGACGGAGATGAAGCGCCGCTCCGTCATGATGCCCGTCTCCACGCTGTTGAACTCCAGCCGGGTGTGGGCGCCGGTCATGTGACCTGGGGGTGGGGGGTGGGGGGGGGGGGCATGTGTTTTTATTTTTTATTTCACCTTTCTTTATGCAGCAAGTCTCGTTGAGGTGAAGCACCTCTGTTGAGTCAGCACAATCACAAACATGACAATGAATAATGCAAAAATTCAAGGATCGTCTTTATATTTCTAAATGTGGTCATAATCAATGAATAATTCCCCATCTAAATCAAATGAAGCGTCGACCGCAATTGAAATTGGCGATTTGACAAATGGAGCACTTACTTTTGGTGAATGATGCCATATTTACTTACATTTGGTTTGTGTTGTGCATATTGTACTGAAGTCAATGTACTGTGCAATGAGAAGCTGCTGGCATTCTGCTGCATTAGTTTATCTTAAGGGGACTTGTGTAATTTACTGCAATGCTTTCCAAAGAAAAAGCACTTTGCCTTCCCACATTTATCTAACATTTCACGATACGGTCCACTTATCAGGCACGCCGAGCCGACTGATTAGTACCAAGCTATTTATTGAGTTTGATGCACTGTCCACATTAACAAAGAGGGAAGATAAGCAGCTCACCTAAACACTATAGCCTAAACCCCAGTTTAATCTATTAAATATATAATGCTTCCATAATGGAGAAAGAGTACTTTTGATGCGCAAGTATATTAATGGGACTTTCAAATGATCTGCATTCTTCACGTCACCCCCTTCGTTTGGCGCATGGGTTTAGTGTGTGCCAAAGGTGCCACCACAGATTAAATCTGAACATTTGACATGGGTGAAATTGTGACATGGGTGAAGGACATGGTTATGAATCCTACACATCATGGGAATGATGGCCAGAAGAACTCTGCATAGTTTACAAACATGAAACTAGACCTTCCATCGACTTGTTTGGAGAGAGCAGGGTCTTTTACAGATCCTTTTCTACCGAAGCTTCCACAGGCCTGTTCCCGTCTCCCTTCTTCAGACAGGCCCCTGTCACATATTCCAAAGACCCGGTTGAGTCCAGCCATTTACAGACCCAGACTCCTTCCACATACCGGCTTGGGCCAAACCTTCTTCAAACCCGATCCTAGACTCGCATCCAATAATAGACAGATTCCACCTCAACTAGCATAGTCAAGGTTCTGCATTCTTCCCAGTGCTACCAGACTGACTGGGTTGCATGGGTTGACTGGCTCTGCAAATCCTTCTAGAAACTCAAATCCTGCCCAGTCCTAACTATGGACTTACCTATAGGACCTACCTATTGGTTCTCCCAATGTGTCCTACCTATAGGTCCTACCTATAAGTCCTACTTATAGGTCCTACCTATGGGTCTACCTATAGGTAGGACCCAGATAGACCCATAGGGTCTAGGTCCTACTTATAGGTCCTACCCATGGGTCTAACTATGGGTCCTACCTGTGGGTCTACCCATAGGTAGGACCTATAGGTCCTACCTATAGGTCTACCTATAGGTCCCACCTAATAATAATAATGGATTGATTTTATATAGCGCTTCTCTAGGCACTCAAAACGCTTTACAGTGAAGGGGGGACCTCACTAAGCACCACCAGTGTGTAGCACCCACTTGGGTGATGCACGGCAGCCAATCTGCGCCAGAACGCCCACCACACACCAGCTTGAGGTAGAGTGAGGGGACTAATGAGTCAGCCAATTATACAGGAGGATGATTAGGGGGCCTCATTGAATGAGCCTGGTTGGGCCAGGACACCGGGGAAACCCCTACTCTTTGCGATGAGTGCCCTGGGATCTTTTATGACCTCAGTGAGTCAGGACCTCGGTTTTACGTCCCCTCCGAAGGACGTAGAAGATCTTACATATAGGTCCTACATATGGGTCCTATCTATAGGTCCTACCTATGGGTATACCTATGGTTGCTACCTATTGAGCCTACCTATTGTTCCTACCTATGGGTTCTACAATGGCTTGTCCCTATAGGTCCTACTTAAGGGTGCTACCAATTGATCTACCCATGGCTTCCTCCCGCTCCTACCTGTGGGTCGTATGGCTGCTACCTATGTCTCCTACCCCTGGCCCCATAGGTTGTATGGCTCCTACCCACCTTCCACGGTGACGTTGTCCACGGACAGCTGCAGGTTCTTCCCCCGGCGGACCACCTTCACCGTGTGCCACTCGTTGTCGTTGAGCTTCTGTCCCACCACCAGCATCTCAGGACCTTTACCTGGAGGCAGAGAGGGGGGAGGTGATCGTCTCCTCAGGGCCGGGCTAACCACGGCCAGGGGGGGGGGGGGGGTCCACGGCTGCCACCTCTCCCACGAGAGCATCACCCTTCCAGTGGTGATCTATGTGGACCTCTGGTGTCTGTGGTCGTTGTTCTGATCTACAGGGCCGAGTCACCTTTACACTTTGGACGTTTGCGTACGCTCATTGGAGGAAACGTAACGAGTACATCAATACAAGTTAAAATCTATTGCATCATATCATAAAATAAAATCCGTTGGCTGTGTGTCCGATTCTGGAGGGCAGGGTGACTGTAGTGGTTTGAGTTAAGCCCAAAGGTTCTGGGATTGATCCCCGACGTCCACTTACTTAATTACCTGTCTCTGTATCCAATAGGGGTGTGATCTTTCGGCATCTCGCGATTCGATTCGAATAATTTCTTGGGGTCGAAATCAATTTCAATTCTTAAGGTCATGATTATATTCGCATTTCAAATTTGATCCTTGGTTCAGTACATAGGACTGCTTGTTTTCAGGATCTAATCCAGCCTTCTGTTAAAACGTTATATCCACTGATTACATAATGCAATGCAGATTTCTGCAATTGACTTCTTACTTCAATCTATTTTTTTCACCCCCTCTAGTATTCACTGTCTAACCCCTACCTGCTCCTTAATGATCTGTCTCTGTATTCATTGTCTAACCGTAATTACCCATTTGTAGTATGTTCACTGTCTAACCCCTCCCTGCTCCTTAATGACCTGTCTCTGTATTCACTGTCTAACCCCTACCGGCTCCTTAATGACCTGTCTCTGAATTCAGTGTCTAGCCACTACCTGCTCCTTAATGAGCTGTCTCTGTATTCAGTGTCTAACCCCTACCTGCTCCTTAATGACCTGTCTCTGTATTCACTGTCTAGCCCCTACCTGCTCCTTAATGACCTGTCTCTGTGTTCTCTGTCTAACCCCTCCCTGCTCCTTAATGACCTGTCTCTGTATTCACTGTCTAACCCCTACCTGCTCCTTAAAGGTCCCATGACATGCCACCAGGTGTGGTGTGATTAGCCGTTACAAGCCGTTTAGGAAATCTGCCCCTTATGCCCTGGTGCCATGTCGTGGGACCTTTAATGACCCGTCTATTTTCACCATCTAACCACTACCAGCTTCTAAATCACCCGTCTCTCGTCCCTCACTGTCTAACCCCTACCTTGCTCGTTAATTACCCGTCTCTGTATTCATTGCCTAAACCCTGCCTGCTCCTTAATTACCCATCTCTGTATTCACCATCTAACCCCTACCAGCTTCCAAATCACCCGTCTCTGTAGTTACTGTTAGTCGCTAAATAAGTGTGACCTACAGTGAATCACTGCATAGTAAAATAGTAAAAACCAACCCAAACACATACGCATGAGCGCGGCCAATCTCTCAGCAACGCCACGCTTCATTTGGAAGATGCGTAAGTAAGTAGCGAGCCGCGGTAAGCAGTCACGGGGAGGGGAGAGGGAGGGGTGCATGCCAGCCTCTCTGCACTACTTCGCTGCCTGCCTCCCTCCCCACTCCCCCCTCCCTCCCCTCCCCTCCCTGCGTGTTTCCAGCACTCGTATGGAAATAGGTCACAGCTTGCCACTGCGGCAGCGTCAGCCCCAATCAGCCGCCCGCAACAGGCCGACACAGCAGTTCAAAAGAACTCCTGACACTGGGTCGGGGAGGAATCTAATTGGCCGTGCCTAAACCACCGCCGACCCCCCCCCCCCCACACACACACACACACCGCCCCCCCCCCCCCCCCCCCCCCCCCTCCTCCTCCAAGTGGGCCTTGGGGGGACGTGAGCCAGAGACCACGGGCGCTGGCGAGTGTCTGGGTGGGGAGGTTCTTGGTGTGAGACAAACCCAACGAGACCGCGATTCCTCCGCACAACGCACGCACTGTGTACCCAACCAAACATGTCAAGTGATGTTCCTTCCCCCCCCCCTCCTCTCTCCGCAGTGTTTTCGCAGTGTGTGCATGCGTGTTTTGTTAGTGATTTGAGAATAGAATCCGTTTTCACACTGCAGGGCCAAATAAATTGGTCTCGGTATGATGTGGAATTGATTTTTTAATTGAATAGCCTGGGAGAGGTGGGAGATAATACCATCTGTGATATCTGGTCCAGGGCAGAACAGAACCAAAGAGGGGGAAGACTGAGAGAATCCACAAAGAAACCGACCACTGTCTTCTGGTTGGGAGACACAAACTTAGTTGTCGTCCCCCGGCTATTGGATCCATAAGATCTCCCTCTCTTTCTCTTTAAGTGTGTGTGTGTTTGACTACCGTCGATGTGCGCGCGTGTTTCAATGCTATTTCTATCCAAGCCCTTCCTCATCTTTGGGCTGGTGCTATTCCTGGTCTCAAAGGTAATTTATCAACCTGAAACCGACACTTTACCTAAACTATATATCAAGGATATAGAACGATGAATGGCCATTGTCATGCCCTTTGGCAGCAGATCTATATATAACTAAATGGGAGTATTGCAATCATATGTATACAATATACACAAGTATTCTTTCCAACGATGATTCAACAATCCACCTAGAGTCAAACACTTATAGTTTTGTATGGCTAAGGGGGATGTTTATAACTTCAAAGTGGTATTAGTTTTAAATGCAGCAGTAGCTGTACTACATATGGTGCATATTCATATGCATTTATGTGCTGCCTAAGCGCTACAATAAGTACTCATTACTGAAGTGGTGAAGTCTCATTGGAGACTGGAGGAAAATGTCTGGAAGTCCCTGTTTGATCTATTGTGATCTCTGGCTTAATCGGAGGAGGGGGGATGGTGATTAGATTATTCATGTTACATAAAGAACACTTCAAAGGCATCTTTCCTATAGATCAGCATAATAACTCCCTAGGGGGTCAGACTTGGGAGCATATTTTATGAGGGCCTCTTTGTAAAAACAAACTCATTTAAAAAGGTGAAGTTATATAATTATATGAATTATATATATCGATGTCTCTTCTGGGCTCTTTTAAGTGAATATCCTGCAAAGGTCGCAACCTATATTTCCCAGACATGTTAATTTATTTCCTTCCCCCCCCCCCCTCCCCGTTGTGGAGAGAGCTTGTCTCATTAGATGTTTGGCCCTACCTCACAAATGGAAGTGTTTTAGTTGTTCTAATGCGTTTGTTTGTTTTCTTCCTGTGGTCCACTGAGACCTCGAGGCTGTGACAAGACAAATTAGAGTTGCACTATGAGACAAAAAACATTCACTTTCATTTACTCATCCCGTGTTTGGGTTCTTTGCATATCTAAATGTTGTCAGAGGTGGACCATGGGGTAACTACTTTGTACACTTATTCTCTTCTGGTCTTTATCAAAACGTTTTTTCTTTTTCTCCAAATGGTTGTAATTGTTGTTTTGCCTAACCTGTCCATCAGAGTAGTGTGGGTACCTGGGAAGGGAAAACATTTGAAGATGATAAATTATGGTACGATGCCCTCTGCTGGAAGAGCGGGGGAACCAGCAGCATCCAGGCAGATAACGTCATAGCAACTGTTCTTATCGGTCTGCATCGCTCACTGCTTTCAAAGGCAATAACTCGCCTGACATACACACATACGCACACACACATCGACACACACACGCACACACATCTACACACACACACACACACACACACACACACACACAGACACACACAGACACACACAGACACACACACACACACACATGCACGCGCACAGACACATGTTCACGCAATGACACAAGTAGCACACGCCAACACACACATACACGCGAGGTCATTCTTGCTTAGTCCTATTTTTAAATGTATCAATATTAAATGTTGAGTGAAGCTAAAGTGGACCGATATATATTTTAGGAAAGTGACACCAGTTAACCAAGACAGTGGTATAAAATATGTTATTTATGTTCTGAGATGTACTTAGAATTGTTATTTATAAGTCTATATATATGCTGCAGACTTTTATAAGTTATGCTGTACAGTGTATAGATTATGAAACCTTCTTACAGGCTGTATAGAAAAGGATTTAACATTTGTACATTCTCTAAAAAATAGTTAACTTGAGTGCGAACGATAACCTAATTAACATATTATTTCATATAGTTGTGCTTATATAAATGGCATCGGGTGGAATACGTTTGTTTGCTCAGTAATGGCCGTTAAATGTGAACTAATCACGCTCGCTAATTAAATACAATTAAAGCCCAAGACATAACAGTCTGCGCCCTGCGGTGAACTAAGGTCTCAAGTTATGTACAATAAACATGCACCTCCTCCTCTGGATAATCAATATTATCAGCGAGCAGCCTATTTTCCGCCACCTCCCTCGTTAATTTCCCCCTGCCTCCCTAACATAAACCAACTCCTCCCCCCCCCCCCCCCCCCCCCCCCCCCCCCGCCCCCCTCCTCCTCAGTATATTGCAGCCACCAGCTAGCGGATCAATACACTAACTGATTCCTCCAATTCATTCTGCCTCTCCGGGTACAAAGACTGGCTAATTAATGAAATCAATGAGAGTGTTGTTCAAGTTTCCCCCCCAACTTCAAAGTCAAATAAATAAATAAAGGCGATGGAAGCATTGTCATGCAGAGTGAGTCGCCCTGGCCCCGCTGGCCTCATTGAGATGCAGGGGGCGTCGCGGCGGAGCCTTCGGGAGTAACCAGGGGACACACTCTGAGATCTGCGGAGGTTCCACAGAAGGGGGCATTAATAATTAGCCCGTTTTGATTAAAACTCGGAAAATGTCAACAGAAAAGGGGAGAGCGTGTTTGGGTAGGAATTAAGACCCTCCACTGCTCAAACCGACGGCAGTTGGTTTAAATCCCCTTGAATGTATAAAATGTTGTGTGTCATGGCGTGTTAAGGCTTTACTAGAATAAAGTCTGCGGTGGTACAATTCCCAGCACCAAAACATGCAGAGAATGCATTATAATATAATTAGAATTATGGTAAACATTGAGTAGTAACACATTAAGGGATATTTTTACTATCATATTAACGCTGATTCATTTAAACCCAAATTAAAAAACAGAAGAATACATTTCCGGAGGATCAAATATAGAGTTAAGAGCGTGAAATGATATTCTTAAAGCTTACGCTTATTCCTTGCTTAACCACAGCTTGTGTGTAAATATTATTGAATGTTTCTAGCCCATTTTATTCATCAATACTATAAACAAATTACTTTTTTTGTTCACACATTATACGGTCTAAATTGCCTTGTATTCACGATGTCACCAAAATACACAATCCCGCGTTTTAATTGTATCCGTTATGAAATGCGGAACAAACCAATTTTTTCTTGGCCCCCAGTCTAAATACAGAGTCCTGTGCTCCCTGTACAGTCTTATCTGTAGAAGAACGAGTGCGCATTGGGCCGGCTAACCACCAACGCACAAAGACTAATGTCGAGGGAATTAATAAATAATGTTCTGGCTGTCCCACAAGCACACCACTGTATAATCAAACACACCACAGGGTAAATCACACACACACTATAGGGTAAATCACACACACACCATAGGGTAAATCACACACACACAGGCACACACACACACAGGCACACACACACAGGCACACACACACACACACACACACACACACACACACACACACACACACACACACACACACACACACACACACACACACACACACACCACAGTGTAATGCACAGGAACAATCAAAGGGGCCACTTACTGAGGGAACAGTCTATCCTGATACAATCTGGTGAGAGACAGAGTGAGATGGCGAAGAGTAAAAAAGGAAACAAAGGAGAGAAGCACAGCGTAAAAAAGAGGAGAACATTTCACATCCTTCAAGCTACATTCTGCAGAGAGCTAAACAGTGTAGAGAGAAACCCACCATCCGGGGACAAGCCTGGGAGACGAAAACGCCACTTTTCCTCGCTACAGTTATCACCGTGAGACGCCTGATATCGTGGACTACGGGGGCAGCTACAGGTTAATTAGCTCCTATCATACTTAGCATGAGGAGATAGTGACTCCACCAGTGAGTTCTGTTTATTGCTTACACTCAAAACCATGCCTCAGAGGAAAAATGGCGCTTTGCACGTCCTCAGCCACAGTCATCTACTACAATGACATCCAAACACCAAAATCATCTGGATTTTACTATTATTGTTATCATTTAAATTTGTGTATATTTTGATTATTTATTAAATAATTATTAGTACTATGCCATTAGTGACTGAAAGGTCATAAGACCGATGTCACGTGACTGGGAATCATGTGACTGAGAGGTCATGTGACTGAGGAGTGCTCTCAAGCTGTCAACCATCACAGAGCAGTGGATGCAGACAGCCAGGGACCAGATATCTATCTAAACCTTTGTGAGTGGGAGAGTTGTGTGTGTATTTGTGTGCCTCCAAATGTCTGTATAATATTAATGCATTTTTAAGTGTATGTGTATGTGTTTTTGTGTGTTTTTGTGTGTGTGTGTGTGTGTGTGTGTGTGTGTGTGTGTGTGTGTGTGTGTGTGTGTGTGTGTGTGTGTGTGTGTGTGTGTGTGTGTGTGTGTGTTTGTGTGTGTGCATGCGTGCGTGTGTGTTTGCCTATGTGTGATATTTGTGTGTGTGTGTGTGCATGTGTGTGAGTGGTTGTATAATTGTGGACGTTTGTGTATATGTGTTTGTGTTGTT
Source organism: Gadus chalcogrammus (assembly GCF_026213295.1). Taxonomy (NCBI): domain Eukaryota; kingdom Metazoa; phylum Chordata; class Actinopteri; order Gadiformes; family Gadidae; genus Gadus; species Gadus chalcogrammus. The sequence continues at coordinate 14,094,076 of NC_079418.1, forward strand.
GCTGGTGTTATTAAAGTTAGGCCGCTGTCTGGCTTTTATAACAACAACAAGAACCCATAGAAGTGTCACTACGAGGTATGTAATTTAAACCAGGGAGACGAGGACATAACGACCGCCTGGTAACTACATGATTACAGCTCTGGTCTCTGACTCCCTTCTCCTGGCGCTGCAGACGAGCCTTTGAAGGGTTGGAAGAGGTGAGATGGGAGAGATGGTTAGAGGGTAGAGATGGTTAGAGGGTAGAGATGGTTAGAGGGTAGAGATGGTTAGAGGGTAGAGATGGTTAGAGGGTAGAGATGGTTAGAGGGTAGAGATGGTTAGAGGGTAGAGATGGTTAGAGGGTAGAGATGGTTAGAGGGTAGAGATGGTTAGAGGGTAGAGATGGTTAGAGGGTAGAGATGGTTAGAGGGTAGAGATGGTTAGAGGGTAGAGATGGTTAGAGGGTAGAGATGGTTAGAGGGTAGAGATGGTTAGAGGGTAGAGATGGTTAGAGGGTAGAGATGGTTAGAGAGGGTAGAGATGGTTAGAGAGGGTAGAGATGGTTAGAGGGTAGAGATGGTTAGAGGGTAGAGATGGTTAGAGAGGGTAGAGATGGTTAGAGGGTAGAGATGGTTAGAGGGTAGAGATGGTTAGAGGGTAGAGATGGTTAGAGGGTAGAGATGGTTCGAGGGAAGAGATGGTTAGAGAGGGTAGAGATGGTTAGAGAGGGTAGAGATGGTTAGAGAGGGTAGGGATGGTTAGAGATGGTTATAGGGTAGAGATGGTTAGAGAGGGAAGATATGGTTAGAGATGGCTATAGGGTAGAGATGGTTAGAGAGGGGAGAGTGGGTAGAGATGGCTATAGGGTAGAGATGGTTAGAGAGGCAAGAGGGTTAGAGAGGGGAGAGATGGTAGAGAGGGGAGAGATGGTAGAGATGGTTATAGGGTAGAGATAGTTAGAAAGGGTAGAGATGGTTAGAAAGGGTAGAGATGGTTAGAGAGGGTAGAGATGGTTAGAGGGTAGAGATGGTTAGAGGGTAGAGATGGTTAGAGGGTAGAGATGGTTAGAGGGTAGAGATGGTTAGAGGGTATGGAGATGGTTAGAGGGTAGAGATGGTTAGAGAGGGTAGAGATGGTTAGAGAGGGTAGAGATGGTTAGAGAGGGTAGAGATGGTTAGAGAGGGTAGAGATGGTTAGAGAGGGTAGAGATGGTTAGAGAGGGTAGAGATGGTTAGAGAGGGTACAGATGGTTAGAGAGGGTAGAGATGGTTAGAGAGGGTACAGATGGTTAGAGAGGGTAGAGATGGTTAGAGAGGGTAGAGATGGTTAGAGAGGGTAGAGATGGTTAGAGAGGGTAGAGATGGTTAGAGAGGGTAGAGATGGTTAGAGAGGGTACAGATGGTTAGAGAGGGTAGAGATGGTTAGAGAGGGTACAGATGGTTAGAGAGGGTAGAGATGGTTAGAGAGGGTACAGATGGTTAGAGAGGGTAGAGATGGTTAGAGGGTAGAGATGGTTAGAGGGTAGAGATGGTTAGAGAGGGTAGAGATGGTTAGAGGGTAGAGATGGTTAGAGGGTAGAGATGGTTAGAGAGGGAAGAGATGGAGAGGGTAGAGATGGTTAGAGAGGGTAGAGATGGTTAGAGAGGGTAGAGATGGTTAGAGAGGGTACAGATGGTTAGAGAGGGTAGAGATGGTTAGAGAGGGTACAGATGGTTAGAGAGGGTAGAGATGGTTAGAGGGTAGAGATGGTTAGAGGGTAGAGATGGTTAGAGAGGGTAGAGATGGTTAGAGGGTAGAGATGGTTAGAGGGTAGAGATGGTTAGAGAGGGAAGAGATGGAGAGGGTAGAGATGGTTAGAGAGGGTAGAGATGGTTAGAGAGGGTACAGATGGTTTGAGAGGGTAGAGATGGTTAGAGAAAGTTTGATGGTTAGAGACCGAGGAGAAGGTAAGAGATGGTTAAGATGGTAAGAGATGTTAGAGATGGCTATTTATGGTTAGAGAGGGCAGAGATGGTTAGAGATTGTCATTAGGTTAGGGAGGGGTTAGGTTAAGAAATAGTAAGAAATCAGAGATGGTTAAGAATGATCAGAGATAGTAGAGTTAGTTGTTAGTTAAATGAGCAGAGATAGAGAGGGAGCTAAAGAAAGGGAGAAAGAGAGAGAGCAAAGGGGGAGTGAGGGGGGGGGCAGGGGTTGGAGATGGAGCTGAATGTATAATTTAAAAGAGGAAGAGGATGAAGTAGAGGAAAACAACACCCATATGCTCAAAGAAGCAGTCCTCCACCTGAGCTCTGTCACCCGAGGTGTCTGCACCTGCTGTCGTCTTGGAAAACTTTAACCAATTAAATATATACACTAAAATGCATCACACGCTTCCCACATAGGTCATAAAGAGTTTAGAGATGCGTGTGTGTTTATTTGCGGCACTAAATGTGTAGATTTTGTGGGCGTATATTTTTTATTCATGCATGTTTCGTTAGAAACGGTACAGTTTTTAGAAATAAGATACAGATATTTATTATCCCTATTTCCTCTTATCGCCGGTGACGTACAATTCTAGCGCAATCGATCGCAATTTGAGGTTGTCCACAAAATGCCCTCAATAATAGATACACTCTGAGTCGTGTTTTCCATGATTTCTGGGGTTTGCGTAATGAAAGTCGACGGAGGATGTGGAAAGCTGTTTTATTTTTCATGATACCAGGAGATGGATGGGGTGGCGTCGGTGACTGGGAAGCGTCCTAGATACCAGAGCCACACTGGGATACACGGAGGACGCAAAGGCTCTCAACTCAAATGGGAACCCTCCCCGGCAGAGGTCCCCATGAGGGTGTGAAATAAAAAGGCATCGCCGGCCGTCCTGCATGAAATATTCAGACACGACAAGGATTTATTTTGTTAAAGTTATTAAAGAATAAATAAAGATGTCGGGGATAACCAACTGGCACGTCTCCTTCACAAAGGATGCTCTTGTGGTTTTCGAAGAGTTTCCTACTTGCAAATCCTATTAATATTTTTTTATCTATTTAAATGACTAATGTTCTATCATAGATTTGAATATGCAAAGGGTAAAAAGAATTCAAAATGTCAGCAAATGTTCTATTGACACTCGCAAAATAAAAGTTATCAAATTCAGTTCCCTGATGCTTTGAGGTTCAAACGGCTTGTGGATGCTCTATTGTTCCAAAGAAAAATATTTTAACTAGTTTCTAGGCCTATCACGTCAAGTCGATCAAGACACAGCAAAAGGTGATATCAAAAACCTCTCCAGATGGACGGTGGGACCCGGATGCTTCTTTGAGCAGGTGTCGCTCGGAGATAAGGTGATGGAGTCAATGGAGGGGGAACCAGGGAACCGTCGCAGGCTAGCGGACACAAACCTCAACGGTGGATGCACCACCACCACCACCACCACCACCACCACCACCACCACCACCACCACCACTACCAATCCACATACTCAACCCCCCCCCACAGCACCACCACCAGCTGCTGCTGACGGTAGCGACCGTCACCACGACGACCACTACCACCGCAACAGCCGAAGCAGCAGCAGCGGCGGCGGCGGCGGCGGCGGCGGCAGCATGGCGCAGCATCAGCACCAGCATTACCCAGGTTGACCGTGAGCTTCACCCGGCCCCCGTCCAGCTCCAGACGGAGGGTGTCGGCCGACTCCTGGGAGGTGGTGGCCACCAGCAGGCCGTAGGCCCGCTGGGACATGAAGCGCAGGGACAGGTCCTCCGCCTCCGTGTGCAGCGCCTGCGGGAGCACCACCTTCAGGTACATGCTGCCGTCGTAGCTCAGCACCGTCGCCTCTGCCGTCGCCGCGGTTCAGGGGGAGAGGGGGGAGAGGGGGGAGGAAGAGGGGAAAATAGTAACAACTTGTAAGAAAGGTATCAATTTACCTGCAGGGCTCAATTACAGCACGCATGGGAGGAGGAGGAGGAGGAGTGGGGCGGGGTGTGATATGTTTGTGTGATAGAGACGATATTTTCATTTCAGTTTATCTTTGAGTTATGATAATGTTTTCTTCTTTTTTTTTTTTTGTGGTGCGATTGCAATTTTTTCCGGACGCACCAGATGGCAGAATAATGCCTGGAGCAACAGAAGATGATGTGGAAGACACCGATGGTGGCAGCCATCTCTTTTTATACAGAAAGACTCATCACATCATTCTTCTGGTATATACGTATGAATAGGTCCCTATATGCTGTTCTCATACAGCATCCACATCAAGGGTCACGTCCTCGAGAAAAAACCTTGTTAATTAAGAGCCATGGAAATACTAAATTGATTTCTAATGGCGGAACTATTCACTGGCAAATCATCAGCTCCTTCCTTCAGTCGGAGTGCATTGTTAGGCAAACTAAACCGAGGGTACACTCATATCCTCTCTGAATAGCACCAAGTGATTAGGAAAAATCTACCATTTTAATAACCACAACCTAGAGAGAGAGAGAGAGAGAGAGAGAGAGAGAGAGAGAGAGAGAGAGAGAGAGAGAGAGAGAGAGAGAGAGAGAGAGGATCAGAGAGAGGAGGGGGGGGGGGGGGGGAGAGACAGAGAGAGGGAGAGCGACAGAGCGAGAGAGCGAAACTGATAGAGAGACAAAGAAAGACAGAGAGAGAGAGAGGGAGAGAGAGAGACAGAAGCCCCAATTACACTGAGATCCCAAAATATTGCCGTATAGCACACTATTCTTTTTTACCTTTAAGGCTTGATGTAATGCCGCCCCCGTAAGTGCTCATACGAAGCACGCTGGCCTTCTGGAATCACAGGCGTCACGTGTTACACAACACCGCTAGAGTCCTGGTGACGTATAGAGTACACATCGCTTCTAGACCAAAAAGGGGAACTGACCGTTGATTAATACCACTCTAAAGACCAATCCCAAGATGCTGTGCATCGTACACAACATGTTGAAGCGTAACGTTGGCGGATTGGGGCCAGAGACGCGTTGGTGCGATCAGAAATACGGCGCAGGAGAAATCGACGAGAAGCAGGGAGCCGCAGACGTTCACTTCATCAAAACGTCACACCACCCTTTGTCCCAGGCTCCTGCTAACTGATGTTGATTCGGCTCAGTTGTTACTACCTCTTAATGGCGGAACAACAATGACCCCCCCCCCCCTATTCCGTGTTAGTTTGTTTTATGCTGGAAGTAAAGGAGAATAATGCTGCAACATTCCGGACACGGAGCGAGAGAGAGACAGAGATCCAGAGAGATGGCAATCTAGAGAGAGAGAGAGACACAGAGAGCGATCTAGAGAGAGAGAGCGAGAGTGAGAGAGTAAGAGAGAGAAAGAGAAAGAGAAAGAGAGAGAGAGAGAGAGAGAGAGAGCGAGAGCGAGAGAAAGAGAGAGAGAGAGAGAGAGAGAGAGAGAGAGAGAGAGAGAGAGAGAGAGAGAGAGAGAGATCCGATCTCGGTCCCAGTTGTCTCCGTGGGCGGGTCTCACCGGTCTCACAGCTCGCTCCGAGGTACCCAGTGCCGTTGCACTCGCAGATGTGCCGGTTCCAGCCCTCTCGGCAGTGGCCTCCGTTGAGGCAGGTGTCCTTGGCGCACTGGACATGGGTCTCCTTGGTGCACAGGCCGCTGACGCCCGCCGCGCCCTGGACCTCCGCCAGCTTGCGCAGGTCCCGGCTCTGGCCGTCGATGAAAAGGTCCCTCACGCAGCCCACGTAGCCCAGGTTGAGGGAGGCCGTCCACACCTCCGGAGGCAGGGACATCAAGCCCTGCTGGCTCTGGCCCGGCTGGCCCGGGCCCTGGCTCTGCAGGCGTTCTTCAGGGAGACCCCCCAGGTACATGTCCCCGTCCAGATCGAGGATCTCACTGCCTTCGTTGGCCGCGAAGGGGAGGCTGAGGCTGTTGACCGAGATGAACCCTGGGAGGGGAGAGGGACGATAGGGAGGGGAGAGGGGAGGGAGGGAGGGGAGAGGGATGATAGGGAGGGGAGAGGGACGATAGGGAGGGGAGAGGGGAGGAAGGGAGGGGAGAGGGGAGGAAGGGAGGGGAGAGGGGAGGAGGGGAGGAAGGGAGGGGAGTGGGGAGGAAGGAAGGGGAGAAGGGAGGAAGGAAGGGGAGAGGGACGATATGGAGGGGAGAGGGGAGGGAGAGGGACGATAGGGAGGGGAAAGGGGAGGAAGGGAGGGGAGAGGGACGATAGGGAGGGGAGGGAGGGAGGGAGGGAGGGGAGAGGAACGATAGGGAGGGGAGAGGGGAGGGAGGGAGGGAGGGGAGAGGGACGATAGGGAGGGGAGAGGGGAGGAAGAGGGAAGATAGGGAGGGGAGAGGGGAGAGGGGAGGGAGGGAGGGAGGGAGGGAGGGGAGAGGGAAGATAAAGAGGGGAGAGGGGAGGGAGGGAGGGGAGAGGGGAGGGAGGGGAGAGGGAAGGCAGGGAGAGGAGAGTGGAGGGAGAGAGGGGAGAGGGAAGATAGGGAGAGGAGAGGTGAGGCAGGGAGGGAGGGAAGAGGGGAGGGAAGGAGGGAGAGAGGTTGGGAGGGAGGGGAGGGAGGCAGGTTGGGGGGGGAGGAACGGCAGGGGGGAGGGGAGGGAGTTGGAGGGAAGGCAAGAGCGAGGGAGTGCATATACATTAATTTGCATTGCAATACAAAGTAAGGGGAACAGGTGTGAGCGTGGGATGTAATAGAATTCAAGGTGAAGGGATGAAGTAGCAGTCGTACAGTGAATAAGTGTGGGAGAGGCTGTTGTTGGTTTATTCAACAGTGTGGATTTAGAGTTCTCCCAAAGAAAGAATAACGGAAGAATGATTTTGTGAAATATGAGCGAGGTGAGGTTTTCTGTCAAATGTGAGAGTCAAACTTATTCCACCAGCAGCAAAGCAACTCATTAAAATAGACAAATCGACCAGGGTTTTAACATTGTTACCTGCTTCAGAAAAAAAAGGAAATAGCAGCATGTGAGGTTATTATTAGGTGGCTATCCTAATATGGGCATGTCATTTTACAACAGGAAGTGGTGGACTGCATAATTAGCCATTTTAGAAGAAGGGTAAAGGCTCTTCTGAAAATGTCACACATATATTATAGGGACCAAAAATAACACTACTTAATTTACCGAGAACACATGCGTTGAATATGCACGAATGTTAATGAATATGCGTGCTTTGTGTCACCATGGGAATGAGTTAGAATCTGAGAAGTTTAGCGCAGACACAGAGGGTTTAGCATTGCCACTAGAAGCAGAAGGGCTGGTCCAGTTTCAATTCTTTATCCTCACAATATTTTTTTGAACAGACCGTTTTTATATTCGAACAATCCAATTGAGGTAAAAACCTTTTCAAAGTCGAATGTCTGATATCATTCCTCAAACCCGTGTCCATATTTCAAATTAAATAATGTAAAATGTCACATGATAATAATTTGGATATCATTACTCCCAATATTTTCATCAGCTCCATGGCAATTACAGTTTTTCAGTTTCTCAGTCGCTTTGTTACATTTCTCAGATCAGAATTGAAACTCTCAAAACTGCCTGTTCAATCTTCACATCATTGTGTCACTTGTCTTGTGTCACTTGTGACTTATGACATCAAAGAAGCAATTTCTCATTTCTTTGAACACGTTGCAAATGCTTTGGTACATTCATGCAAATGATTATGTACAATTCTCTGCTCTTTCCTACATTATCAATTGCTTATGTCATGTTGATCAAAATGTATTGTAATGGGTCCATTTAATAGTCTCACCCCCACAACATTAAGGCATTAGTTCATTGCATAAGTCTTTACATGCAAAATGGTTGAACAAGTTGTCATAACGCAAGTTATGAACAAGTTGTCATAACATATGTCAAGCATATTTCTATACATTTGTTTCTTTTAGACTTTTTTTCTAAATCCGTCCTGAATTGAAATTACTACCAGGTGAATCTTGACCCTCTCTAAAGAAGGGAAATGTGTGAAGTGTTAGATCAACCAACGATCAACCAGTTTACTGAAATAGCTTTACTGAAATAGGTGTTTACTGAAATAGGTGTATACCAGTTTACTGAAATAGGTGCATCTCCTGAACCATGAACTGGCAAGTATATATATAGTTGGAGCACAACAAAATGTTACATTGTCTGACGATGGAAGGACAAGGAATTGGACAGGGTCAACAGCCAGAGAGAAGAAGAAGAGGAAGAGGAGTGAGGTTGCGTGAGAATGTGAATTTGTTGCCCAACAGACAGGAACGTCAGGAGGTGTAGGAAGACTGCACTGTAATTCCTACAGCAATGCATGTACAGTTTACCCTAAGGAGATTTTCCTATGTTCACATTTCTAGCAATGAAAAAAAAAGGTACAAAAGAAAAGCGTAAATGTGAATCTTGTCCAGTCTCTTAAAATCAATCTCCCACATACACTAAGTTGTGACCTACAATTTACAATAATTGTCTTAAAAACTTTAGCCATAGTTTACATCAGAACATCCCTCCAGAGTACACTGTTATATTGACAACATGACTAAGCAATTTGACTGTCTTATCCGTACACAATGACACAAGGACTTGTCATTGTGATGGCACTTTCATGTTCATTGACACAGATATTTACTTTTGAGAAACTAACTAAGGATTTTGAGCAACAGAATGGCTTTTGCATGAAATCCATGGTGTTTTGCTATTTGTACAAATTGTTTTGAGAAATGCACTTACTGTTTTGCAAATTTCAATTCTGATCTGAGAAATGTACCAACGCGACTGAGAAAAACTGTAAAACTATAAAAAAAAAACATGTACAGTGATAAAATAATGATTCAATGTTGTAAAATAATTCAATGTTGTGTGCCTCCGTTGTTTATGATCTAGCATTGGTATTCTCCACGACACGCAACAAAAGACTCTGAAACACTGCGAGTGCCCCAGCCCAGCAGGCAGGGAGCCATCATATCACTCATCATGGAGGCCCATCACAGCCACTTTAAGAGCTTCTATCTCACCACCAGGTGTGACGTTGACCAGCCATTACAGGCCATTTCAGAAACTACCCCAAAGCGACATCACACGTGGGAGTGTCCCCGCAGATGTATGACGGGCAGATCAATCCTAGCAGGCCGCCCGGTGGACTGTAACAACTGGTAGGCTCTGATCTACCCATCCTATATCTGGGGGGGGACACTGTATGAAGGAGTCTGAAAGGCTTTGTAATGGCTGTTCAACATAGATGGATAGATAAACAGATAGGCCGACAGACTGATAGATGGATAGATGGATAGACAGATCCACAGACAGAAAGGTATACAGGTAGATGGATAGACCGATGGAAATACAGACGGATAGATGGATAAACGGATAAACAGATCGACAGAAAGATATACAGAGAGACGGATAGATAGATCGTCAGACAGACGGATAGACAGATCGACAGACACACAGATATACGGATAGACCGATAGACCGATAGACCGATAGACCGATAGAAAAGATAGAAAGATAGACAGATAGACAGAGAGACAGACAGACAGACAGACAGACAGACAGACAGACAGACAGACAGACAGACAGACAGACAGACAGACAGACAGACAGACAGACAGACAGACAGACAGACAGACAGACAGACAGACAGACAGACAGACAGACAGACAGACAGACAGACAGACAGACGGACAGACGGACGGACAGCTATACGGATAGACAGATAGACAGATAGACGGATAGGCCGCATGTTTAAACACAGAGGTGCATGTTTAAACACAGTACCTAAGTTACCGTGCACACAATGTAACCATATGCAATAAGACACATACCCTAACCCTAAACCTAACCCACCCACACATACAGACACAGAGAACACAAGCACAACATCACACCTGGTGGTGAAACAGGGAACCCCTGCTTTTAAGGGTTAGTGTAGCATGAGAGCTTCCACTGACAGCTAACAACAATGGGATCTGAACAGTCGTGACAGTGATAAGGTTAAAGAGAAAATGGACGAAACCCACGTGACACTAGCTTGAGACAAGGTGCACAGCTGTTAGAAAACTGCCACTCTGGAAATCCATAAATCCATCCAAGAGTTAACACAGGATTCCCCCGTGTAACCACTTCATACCTGTTAGTTAGGAATAACATGGTAGTCCTCCTAAACACATGAGAACCGTTTTTCGATTACAAAGACCCTACAAATGAAAGAAACCAAGGTGAGGCAGCGGGCCTACCCTTGCGGCCATCCCGCTGGAAGTCCACGTGGCACCACTCGCCGTCCGTCAGCCGGAGGGCGCTGGCCTTCATCTTGATGCTGCCGGAGCCCATGTCCATCAGCAGGTACAGGAAGCCGTCCAGGAGCTCCATGGAGAAGTAGTCTGCGCGGGGCTTGCGGTCGGGGGCCGACGCCCTCTGGCTGCCCTGGCCGAACAGCAGCAGGCCGCTGGGCTCGGTGGAGCGGAAGTCGAAGGAGATGGCGCCGGTCCTCTTGGTGTTCCAGCGCGGCAGCGTCAGGAAGGCGGCGGGCGCGTCGAAGGACACGGGCTCCAGGGCCTCCACGTCGTCGCAGCGGAAGGCCAGGTCCCCGTGGATCCCCACCTTGGGGTGCCGCTGCTCGGCCAGCCGCGACAGCTCCAGCCGGAACTCGTTGTTCTTGTACACCACCTGCAGGGAAACGGGGCGGGGCACAGGTGAGGCGGGAGAGGGGGCGGACGGGCGGGGCACGTGGGCAGGGGGTACGGCCAGAGAGGAAGGGGGGCACGTGGGTGGGGGGGTACGGCCAGAGAGTAAGAGGGGCACGTGGGTGGGGGGCACGACCAGAGAGGAAGGGGGGCACGTGGATGGGGGGGCACGGCCAGAGAGGAAGGGGGGCACACGAGAGGGACATCCGGCAGGAGATGAACCACCGGTTTCCCCCCGTTGCCGTTGCTAACACACTGGAAAACGACCGTGTGACATGACTGAGGGGGAAAAAAAGAAATCGGAATCGGGCTTATGACTACCGTGTGACACACATCTCCGGCCAAACGGCGGCGGAGATGGTTTGAAGCAGCCTCAGCTTGAACCTTTTTCATTTTTTCAAAATATTGGATTTCATTGTCAAACAGTGCGCCGACACCTGCCTCGAGAGGATACCAGTAAGTGGCATAATTAGAGCAGCCAGCAGGCCTGCGGTCACGTGACCGGCCGGCAGCGGCGCTCAATCGATAAGTCCAGTGAGAGAACGCTAAATCACTCGCACACGGTGGAAACGCAATAGTTCCCTCCCTCGGCCGCATGCAAAACCGCACACTGCGTCCGTTTCACCTTTTAGAACAACGGGAAACCTAATTGTAGAGGAGTTTACCCTCTGGGGCGGCGTCCTAAATACATTAAATATATTTACATACATAGAGAAATGCAGGAGTCACCAGGGGTCGGACCCAACAGATGTACAAATATTTCTACATTTATATTCAATTTGACCAATACAGGAGTATGAAGGCATACAACAGAAGGTGAGAAGCAATTAAATAAGGGACACAGAAAATAGAGAAAGTATAGAATCTATGTGTGAAAAATTAGGCACAGGGGCCCAATCAGACCCTCCGTCAAATGAAATCTGGCCCGCACAGCCATTTGAGTTTTTAATTAATTTGAGCTCTTTTAACTCTTATACCCTAACTACAAGTCCCAGCAAGCACTGCAAACGTGTTCCTCTACGTGGGTGCTGCGTGCCGAGTTGCTGCAACCCCCTCCCCCTCGCGCCCACACAAAAGCAGCGCAGGCGGTGGCTCTGCGAGGTCTGAGGAAGCATACGCAGGGTATCAGGCCCACCCACTGTTCCAGCTGCACCATTGACTTTGTATTAGGGGCGACCAAACTGCCCAGACCCATTTAGTCAGACTCCCTGGATCTCTACTGGCAACGTTGTCAACTAAAGCAGCCGCTGAGGCAGCCACGCCATCAACCGGGAACCGCCATGCAGACAACTGCAAATAGCAGTTGGAAGGTGTCCGACAGGCCTTCTGGTTGGAGACTCATGTCACGCACTAAATCAAATATTCATGGCTGCTTTATAAAAAGGCACTGTTTCACTTTGTCCCTGTAAAGATAATGATTACCTTCTTGTTTAATAGTTTTTTGTTTTTTTATTAATTACAAGATCTACTACTTACTGTATCTCCACAGGTGGGATTCATTAAGAGAGTATAAATACTCTCATAATGCTTTATAACAGCAATGGCCCTCATAGCTGTTATAAAGCTTGTATCACATGATAAGAGCTTTTTAATTTTTGCTTCTGTATTTATCAGAATCAATGCTCTGTATGATGCAGAATTTTGCATCATATATCAATTAGTTTAATAATTTCTTTCTTCTTTTTTTTTGCAATCGTAAAACATTTAATGATTGATTTATAAAGACGAGATAAGTCTGTAGCGTATCCGCTGTAACTCATCATCTCTAAGTGCTGTGTTTTTACAGCGATCTGTCGAGATTGGAATAATCTTCATTCTTAATGATATATTTACCAAGATTATGTAGATTAACAGGGACACAAGGCAGAGATTCATGCATCCTATTTGACAAACACTTTTTAGCGCACTTCTAGCCAAAGGGAATTGCAGTGAAAACTGGTCATTAAGAGCAATCTGGCTCATTGACAAATACACTAGGGACAACTGGGTTCAAACCCAGGACCTTTCTGCCGGGAGTCAACCTTACTAACCACAACTAAGCTATCAAGTCACTTGAAGAAATTAGAAGCAGCTTATTCATAAAAATCATCAACAACAATACACAACCCTGCATAAATTGACGTTTACATTTTGTGAAAGTTAAAAGCTGATTAGAGATATCCCAAGTGGAGAGAGATGATCAAAAGTGATGCTACTAATATAATTAGAAAATAGCAAGATCTTGTTTCAAATAGGTTTGTTTGGAAGTGGAGACTCGATCATTTGATGCAATAGAATCCATTTAATCTTTTCATGGAAATATAAACTGAATTATAATCCAATATTACACATTAGGGATGGTTCACAAATATGGTGTCGGAGAATGACAATTCCACTAAATATAATTTGTAACAACTTGATATTTAGAACCTGATAAGACATCTTCCAATTCATACTGGGCCTGTTTTTCAAGCAATTTCCTGAAGTAATTTGATGATTTCTTATACTCTGCCCACAAATGGAGAAATATGTGCAGGGTGCTGAGCGCTGACCTTGCAATCAAAAAAGAGAACCACTGAATCCGACCACTAATTTCCCAGCAGACAGAGGTATTATTTCTCAATGTAGCAACGTGGAGGATTCAATTGAGGCACATGGATATCCTTCACTTTAGGAGGGATGGTATGTAAAATAATTATAAAAAAAACAATACAAGAAATAATATATAATAATACACGGGATTAATTTTTTTGAAATACAAAAAATCAGAACAAGCAAACTGTTGTATTGCTATTCAATATTTCAGAACTCTGAATCATTTTGGTCCATTTCTGTACCTCATCTACCTACCAGACCTACAACTTCTATTTTATTTACAGCATACTGTCCAGCCCAACTAGAAGAGAGATGAAGGAGGCGTTCAATTACTACGTGTATACCCTGCGGCAATCATTGGCTTTTCTACCAACACCAATGATATGAGCAATGAGCAGGGTGTTTAAACTTTGATATCAGCATGAAGATTAAATATATTCTTGTTTTGCAATAACTATTCAATCCATGTATGAATATGAGAGGAAGCATACATTAGTTATGGATGACATTCCCCCACATTACCAAGGCACGTAGAACTATAATCCATTCTGAAAATGAACCGTTAGAACTAGACTCATACAGTCTATTTCGAGGGTTAGGGTACAAACTAGTATTGCACATTAAAGCTAAGGTAACTTTGGGGAAAACATCCAGAGTACTAAGATTTTGAAAGTACAAAACCCGAAAATGATTGTTTACTTTTCGGTTGTTTACTGCTCCCACCACAGCCACTCCTCAACACATGACTAGGTAGGTAGACAGACAGGGAGGCCATGCAACTATTTCATTCTGGCTGATGGTTGGACAGGCTTATGACAGGCCTGCGACAAAAACAAAACAAAACAAAAAATATGACAAATAAATTAAATGCTGCTAACTCTGCTGTACTACACTGCTCCTCCTAGGCCCTACTCTCCTCATGCAGATTAACAATTGAACTCTTTTGTTAGTTTGTAGAAGGCTAACCAGCAGAGAAAGTGAGCCAGTCCAGTGAACCTTTGCTAGTTTAATGAATGTGCGGTTACTCTCTTGTGTTCATGTTGAAGTTAGCTAGTTCTGTGAACCTCAGCTAATTAGGGGGACTTCCCATGCCACCTCTCCTATTGCCATTCTCTTCTGAAGCAGGCAAACAAATTGAGAAAGTTAGCTAGCTTAGTGAACCTTAGCTAGTTAGTAGCATAGCTAGATAGCTAGTTATGGTGCCAACAGTGCTCACTCTCCTGTGCTTTTGCGAAGCAGGCTAACCAGGAGAAATGTTTCGATGTTTAGTGAACTCCGGTGCTGTCTTATGCTTGTCTGAAGCAGGCTTAACAACAGCATGGAGCAGCTGCTGTAATGTCACGTCCAATGCCTCACTTCTGAATGTCAGAGGAGCCAAACTGCTGATTAGGGATTACACTAGACAAAGGGAAGGGCGCCAGCCAACTCACACCATTGGTGCTAAAATGTCAAGAGTCAACATCATCAGCCTCTTGTCCTTGGAATGGGCAACTGTTTGCAAACACTGGATAACTGGCCAAGAGCAAATTGTTAGAACGCAGGCCCTTAAAATGGTAAGATTGTGAAACTCATTTGTTAGAAACGCGACAGCCATCCGTCAGCTCTTAGTGACGGAAACGCTCAGTGGGATTATCAATTTCTTGTCTCTTAAAGGTGGAGGTGATTGGTCAAAAGTCAGGGGGAATTTCGGGCAATCAGGGCATCTTTGCCCTGATTGGTTTAATTAATCCATAATTTGCCTGTCAATCAAACGACAGAGAATCGTAGGGAGACGGTATAAAGATACTCTCTCTCTCTCTCTCTCTCTCTCTCTCACATCTTACCTACAGCGGCTTTACTATATCCAAATGGTTTCTGTGCCTTAAGCAGCGCTGCTGTCACGTGCAGCGCTAGCCGGTGCTGATTAGCTAATCAGTCCCGCTCATCAGTCATGTCTTATTATCTTGAGGGACTTTTTCTTATCCTGCTCGTGTTACAGCTCTGCCTTGACTGTGAGTGAAGCCGGTTGCTTTTCTTAGATCAACACCCTTCAGATGCCGACCTCGCCGCTCATGTGAAGCGGCAGTGCACCGCGGTAAATCATCAATCACGATCAAGGTGTGCTCAACAAAGCGTGAAACTAATCAGTTAGCACTGTCCAATCATTCCCACCAGGATGAACCAATATTTGACCAGAGGACAATGATCTATGCGGGATGACCTCCTAATAAACAAGGCGGCGGTATTACCTGGAATCAACCAGTGAAAACCCAGGGAAGGAATCATCCAGAATTCGCTAGCAATGAAGAGTTAATTAACCGGTTCTTAGCTAGGGGGTGATTAAGTAATGGCAGGAATAAGCCATTAAGAAACACAGGAGGGGGGTTAAATGCGGGTTATTTATCCCAAAGTTCTCACATCATGATCTGTGCATCCGTAATGTCACTAATGCCTAATTGCAAAGACCCTTGGGTCAGCTAAAGGCTACACAGGTCTCCAATGTTCTCCTTGTGCAGACGGTTCTAATTAGCGCACCATCACCGTTGTAGCACATCCAAATGCAGGATCAACTTTATACGACTTCATCTTGGAAGTGTTCCAGATGTTCCTAAGGTTTAACGTACCTTAAACGTGAAACGCTTTTCCAGTAAAAATCTTTTGAGACTTTTCACTATGATCTTCTAATTGCAGCATGACCCGCATTAACACTGGTTAAGACAACACGTCTTAATGAAACATCCTATTGACGTTGACTATGGCAGCGATTCTCAGAATAACTGAACCTTTAAGGGCTGTTGTTGTTGGTACCGTGCTTTAATCGTCTGGAAATGATTTGCAGAAGTAATAGGCAGAGTGGAGGTTAACTCATGCTGCATATTCAACAGGTCCTCAAGTACTTTCCATTCCGCATGACTGGATCAAAAATTAATTGAGCAAGATATAGAGATGTGCCTTCTTTAACACTTCTGAAATCATAATGACATTTCTTACCTGTGTTGGTTGTTATTTCAATCCAACTTATTGACCGCCAAACGAGTTGATTCCATCTTCGACTGCCTGAGCCCTAATTAATCACCCTTTCTCTCTGACTTTATATCAACATCAATGCTAGAGCCGTATAGCCTCATATCCGTGCAGCACGTGTATCCCAGAGACCTCACAATGGCTGCAACAGGTCGCACGCCTCAGTGAAACCTCCCCAAGAATATAGAAGCACGCGGGCCAGCAGAAGGACGTGCTTCCTGCTGAACCAAAAAATCCCTGAATCTAATTTACATGTATCACAACGGTCCCCTTCTCCTCGAGAGAACCAGGTAGAGGTAATCATACATTCACAGCGCCGCACTCCGCGTGACCCATTTCTCCTTCAAACGCAGACCGGAGAACCGCGGAATCAATGGAGCCTAGCGAGATGTGGCTGGCGGGCGGATGCGGGACGCCTTCACCCACGCAGAAGACACCCCCTGCTATCGGCCGTGTAGAAAGCCTCCGCACGGGGCCGTACTCACGTCTTTGAGGCAGCCCATGAAGTTGTTGCTGACGGGGGAGCCGGGCAGGTCGGCCGTGTTCTGACTCCCGCCGATGTAGAAGAGGTCGTCTGAGCCCAGCATGGTGTAGTCCTCCTGGGTGTAGCCCGTGGTGGTCAGGATGCCGTCCACCAGGATGGTGACCTGCAGGGGGCCATTTTGGAGATAATCATGTTTAGAGTCTGGAGTGGGAGTGAAACACAACAATTAGGTGTTCTTAATAGTTCACCACAGTAGACGGTAAAATCTAATTTGAATAATAGGTATCCACGGATACACTGCGAATACCTGATTATTTTTCTTTAATTTATATTCACAATATAAAGTTATATTACGTCTATATTTTTTTCGTGCATTTTACCTAGTTCTGAGAGCCTTCTCATTTTAGGACTTGTATCTTTTAAATGATTTAACTGTACATTCCCATCAGGGATAAGAAGTGGATCTTATCCTTTATTATCTTATGCTTAATGTGCACATAAAATGTCTATTTTAATGATTAGACAACTAATTGTATGTCTGAATGTCTTTGTTAAGCGTATCAAATTAACAGGAGGTTATTTAATAATATAACATTTGCCCAAATGGCAGATGCTTTTTATCAAAAGGGCCAATACATTGTTTAGATACCCCGCTCTACCATGTTTTAAACGCTAAACCATCAGAGTGGCTAAAAGCAGCTTCAACACTCAAATGGCAGTTCTCACACATGCCCCGGTGACAGCTGGGCCATGTGCGAGATGGTAAGACACCAAAGACGCATCGCAAACATGCCTCGTTCTAATTCGGTTTCTATGCAAACAGTTCACAC
>NC_079418.1:14111651-14114151 GCF_026213295.1 Gadus chalcogrammus
TAACCCAGAAAACGCAGCAATATTCCAATTCAATAACAGCCTTAAGAATCTCAATCTGAACAATGAACCAACATCGTGTCGAACAATGAGGTTTCCCATGATGTGTCGCTTTATTCTTTTAAATGTGCTTTTTTCAAAGATTTTCCTGTTAGCGGGTGAAGCCTCAATCTACCAACCGTCAATCTCGCAGAGGCCACCTGGAACTGAAAAACACTGAGCTGACATCAGGAACAATACGCAAAGAAAAGGCTGGCAGGGCAATTACCATGTTCAGATCCCTGCTGGTTCCTCTGTGTAGTACCACCTTCAGCTTTCTTTCACTCAGAAACCATGCATCATGACGTCTCTTAGCTTGGCTTATTTTAGCTTTTATTATTATAGCTGGTCGGTTAGCTTGCCTCATTTATCTTATCCCCTAGCTTATGTGGAGTTTATTGCTTAGCTCATTTTAGCCTGTCCCTTATCTTAGCTAATATTTGCTGGTCTCTTATCTTATCTAAGCTTTGCCTGTATTGTAGCCTTAATTATCCTGTCTGTTAGCTTGGCTTACCTTGTCCTTAAGCCTATCGTATCTTGTCTCTTAGCTTATATCATCTTGTCTCCTAGCTTCGCTCACACCAGCCTAGCTTACCTTCCTGGCAGTAGCTGCCCTTGTAGCCGCTGTTGCTGCAGTCGCAGACGGCCTGGCCCTGGTGAAGCGAGCACGCCCCTCCGTGGCCGCAGGGCGAGTGGAGCTCGCACAGGTAGTCCACGTCGTTGTGGACCCCCTGGCCGTCCAGCAGCAGCGGGGCCGCCTCCCCCACCTTCAGGTTGGCGATCAGCCCCTGGAACGGCGGCTCGTACTTCACCGTGCTGGAGGTCAGCGCCGACAGGCGCACGTCGGGCGGGATCCCGCCCACAAACAGGTCGCTGGCCACCACCATCTCCCCCCGCTTGGCCTTGACCTCCGCCCGCTTGTTCTCGTTGTCCACCACCAGCCGCGTCTCCCGGTGGTTGCGCGTGAGCAGCACGCGGTGCCAGCGGTGGTCGTTGACGCGCGTCTCCGTGTGCAGCCGGGCGGGCTCCACGCAGTGGATGGTGAAGCGCAGCTGCAGCCGTCCGTCCACCACCAGCAGCTCCAGGAAGTCGCAGTTGCCGCCGTCGTCCAGGTAGAGCACCAGCGCCTTGCTGAGGTTGGTCTTGACGATGAGGCTGAGGTCGCCCTCGGCCTTGGCGTCCCAGCGGCTGTAGCGCGCCCACTGGCCGGGGACTCCCTCATACTCTAAGGCCACCGCCACGGCGGCCAGCAGCGCCAGCACCGCCGGGAAACACACCGAGCGTGACGGCCGACCTTCACACCTCCCCATGATGGTGATGAAGGTGACTGACAGCTCCAAATTATTTTCCTCTCGGTTGCGTCTACGTGATGGGAATCAGAAGCGAGCCTCTCTCTCCCCACACAGCCGCTTTCGCTTTCTAATAGTTTTTTTGTTGCTGTTCTTTTTCCGTTCTTGCTTACTGCCGTCTCACTACAAAAGGCAACGGCGAATACAATGCAATTCAAGTTGGCTAGATGTACGAATTAAGGCTTTTCCGTTCGGGGCTTCCCTTTTCCCCTGAATGTTTTTGCAGTTTTTCGAAAGGCGGACCCAGAGTGTCAGTGTGAACAAGCGCAACACATTCCAACGTATGAAGCACCTCAGTTTGGGTTTGGGGTTTGGAGAGAGGAGCGACTGGAGCACCAATCCACACGACACTGTGTCTCCGGTCAGCCGTCTGCTGCTCCATCCACAAGGTGTTCTGGCCGCTGTCCAGCAACACTGTCCTTCCTCAGATCTCCCGGGATTGGCTAGGCAGACAGCCAATCATCGACTGGTACATCCACGCTCATCTTCAGCTCCCGACCATCCTGAGGGAAGGGAAGTACTGGAGCGATTAGCAGGAACAATAAAGGTTTAGCGGAGGACAAAGTAGACTAACTTCTGTTTTAGAATGATAAAAGCAATATAAAAACTCATTGGAGGATGGCACAAGTATACAAATATATATTGAAATATGGTAGGACCAGAACTGCGCATAGCATAAACTATTCTGCTCATCAAACAAATCTATATCAGATTAATATTATTTAGTTATTTAGCCAATATCATACATGGTAGAGGCATCAATGCATGAACCGATTTTCCCACAGTGCCGAGGGTAAATAAGCAACTCTTGTCATGGGGAACTCTCATGGTAATTCTACAGTTGTAAGGAAAAAAGGTTGGAAGATCCATTTGAGTCATCTAAATCGCCCTTTTGAATCAGGTTGCTTTCACCGCAGAAAGTAAAGCGATAATCATTGTGGCATTGTTCAAGCCGCCCCAAGATTCACTGCGGAGGCGGCATTTAATGTAGGACTGTTTAATATACAGTTTAATATCACATGTTGTTCAGCCAAACCCCCCCCAGCAAAAAATACAACAGCAGAAGTGGGAAGGGGGGGGAGGGGGAAGTGCATTTGCCGCGGTCTTCCTTTCAT
>NC_079418.1:14119151-14129151 GCF_026213295.1 Gadus chalcogrammus
CACACACACACACACACACACACACACACACACACACACACACACTCCTCTTTCACCGCTGTTTGCCGTCAGGACGATGCTCTTTGGAGGTAGCGTTGCTGGGGGGCTGTGTGTCCGAATGATGCACGTTCCATACACACTGCCTACACACAATACACAGGACGTGATGCAAAATACACACGCCGCACAAACACACACATAATCTCAAAGTACATGATACGCAATAAATAATGCACTCACAATGCACTGAGCTGGAGGTGGGTGTCAGACGGAACAATACACACACGCAAGACGCACTGCACACAGGATGACGATACACAACACACACTACGCATACAATACGCACACACTGAGCTGGGGGCTGTGTGTCAGCCAGATGAGAACAACCATAGCCCTGAACAATACGCGGCGCGCATCACAGCAGCCGATAAGAATACCAACACACGGCGCACACTAACCGCAGCCCGTAACAGCCCACAGTACACCCAGAGACGAGGAGACCCGCCTAGAACACGCATCATTCATCATGTTCATGAATTATAAAACACCCCGTTCAAAAATATGCATCATTAGTCTTTTGATCCTTGCGTTGATTTAAATGACTTTTGAATTACAAACATTGATTTAAAAAAACCACCTTCCTCATCTATAACGACAACCCTACTGGTCGTGTGATGTAACTTCCTGACCACAGACGATCGCTATTATCGATCACGTTTTTATGTGTTATCATGTCATGATAACGTGTCAAACTGCAGCACAATGACCGTCTGTGATTTTAAACCTCCACCTATTGTGTTAGATGCTTCTAATGATGCAGTATCTCTATACTGCAAGAAGAAAGAAGCAATGAGTTTACGGCGGTCTCTCTAGCGTTCACAGGTAACAGTGGGTCACCGTGGGGTGTTGACGCCATAACATGAAAGCTCCCATTATATGTGCTCACTCAAGCGTTGGAGTGCTCTCTTATTCACCCAGTCTCAAACATCCCATTCAACGGGACTACAAAGAGGTCTGCATGAAAGGATCTGTAATGTCTAATGTGATATTTAAATGAGGTGCATATAGGGGATATCAGCGGCCGACCTTTAACTCTGATGAAAAACTAGCCTTAATGTGTTTAATTTAGATTGAGCAAACACTCAAAGTGTTCCAACAAGCACTCTGAACTCTTAGGCGCTCAAACGACTAAAACACTGAAACTGGAGACAGGACTTTAAAGTGTGGGTGTACCTCCTGCTTCACTCGAACTGGAACACAGTGTGAGAGGCTTTTTAAAAGTGTTTTGAGCTCTGTGTGCTATTGAGGAGGGGCGGGTGGGGGGGGGGGATGTGTTATCCCCATGGTAACAACCAACACCAACTTTGGAATACTTTTTGAAGCTGGTACCACTGATGTCTATAAGTGTAATAATGAGTAATGTGTTAAAAAATTCCGCTTCCTTGCGAGAAGGTTAGAACGAGCGATGTTGCAAACAAAATGGCCAACGTACTTGGGTTAAGTGCACTGCAAGTGTTGGGAAACGTTTGACCATCTCACGGCGATCAACATCATCTACCGCCCAGACGGCGCTCCGCCCATCCACACTTCTCCCCGCCGCCTCTGTCTCTCAGTAGTGGCGGCAAAGTGCCTCAGGCCCTTTGACGGCACGAGAGAGACGGCACGTTTGGAGCAGAGTATAACGCTACACTGGTTGGCAGAGACAGGCAAAAACATAGGAATTTACACCCGTCTTCTCCGAAATGATGGTGTTATTTTAGGATCATTGACCATACCGCCTTGGTTACTATGGTGAAGGTCATATAAGAGCGTTTCCACATATTCAACCCCACAAAAAAAGGATGATTTTGGGGTTACTGCCCCAATAACCAATATAAATATAGATTTTTAAAGATGTATTTTTGTCCGTTTTATGCTTTATGATAGAGTGAGATAGACAGGCAGGTATGGGAGAGGGAGGGGAGGTCGAGCTGTTAAGGACCACGGGCAGGACAAAGCCTCAATGGTACGCGCGGTCTACCCGGTGAGCCACCCCTCAATAACCCTATTGACCTGTGAGACGTGTTCTCAGTGCCGGAGCACTTTGAAGAGATGCTTGACACAGGAGATGGAAGACAACCGACTGCTGGTGCATTGTCTCCCTTAGGCTGGCCACCGGGGGGGGTTGTCCCTATCTCGGTTCATATTTCTGATGCATGCTGGGGCTGCTGCGGGTGGCGGAGCTGGTAGTTGTGGTGGTGGGTCGGGGTGGAGATAATGAGTGTGGTGACGGCCGGGGTGATAGTGATGGTGGTGGTGGCGGTGGAGGGAGATGTTTGCCCTTGAAATGCCAGTTAATAAGCAGCTCAGTTATGACATCCCTGATTACAGCAGCATCCACTGCTGACAGATTCCAGCCTTGGGAAGGTTAGCGTTGGGCCACAGTAGCTCGGGGACAGCCAGAAAACAAGCTAGACACACAGACACATACACACCCACACATAGACACACACACGCACACACACACACCCACACACACGCACGTGCAAAAATACACACAAAAACGCACTAGCACAAACACACACACAGACACAACCACACACAAATTCCTGCTCATCAGTGCACACATCTGCACTCATGCACATACAAAATGCGCACACACATATACGCCCACACACGTGCCTGCACGTATGCCGTCACACCTACCTGCACTCATTCACACACAATTAAAGGCACACACAGCATAAGAGCAACATGAGGCTGTGTATTAATCGGGGGAATATCTATTCCGTCAGACGAAGGCGCGCTGGAGGCCTGCGCTGACAGCTGTACAGTAAGGAGCCCAGGGAGCCAGGTCAAGAAGATAGACAGGCAGACAGATAGACAGACAGGTGTTACCACAGGCCGAGGATGATGCAGCCGCGGGCTTGGGCCAGTGAGTGATGTATGTTGCAATAGATAAGATTTCGCATGCGTGCAATAACAAAACATCAGGAATGCTCTCTCTCTCCGTTCCCCTCTCTCTCTCTCTCTCTCTCTCTCTCTCTCTCTCCGTTCCCCTCTCTCTCTCTCTCTCTCTCTCTCTCTCTCTCTCTCTCTCTCGCCCCCCCACTCTCTCTCTCTCCCACTCTCGCCCCCCCAACTCTCTCTCTCTCTCTCTCTCTCTCTCTCTCTCTCACCCCCCCACTCTCCCTCTCTCTCTCTCTCTCTCTCTCTCTCTCTCTCTCTCTCTCTCTCTCTCTCTCTCTCCCACTCTCGCCCCCCCCACCCTCTCTCTCTCTCTCTCCGCTCCCCACTCTCTCTCTCTCTCTCTCGCCCCCCCCCTCCAGTCTCCCTATCTTTCTCTCCCCCCTCACTCTCTCTCACCCTCTCCCTCAGCACGTCTGCATCCCAGGCAGACGGAGGAGGATTGAAATAAATGGCTGTCACCATGTAAACCCCCCCCCCCCCCCTCCCCTTCCTCCCTCCCTCTCTCTCTAACCTTCGTCCCCGTCCCTCGCGCCCCCTCCCTCCCTCCCTCGCTCCGAGCCCGCGAGTCAGTCCACAATCTGAGCGTGACAGCCTTGCTCCAGGTACCTCAGATACCGCCTTGTGATGGATGGACACGAGAGGGGGGGGGGGGGGGGGGGGGGGGATGGGGGGGATGAGGATGCCGCCAAATCTCTTGATTAACGGCCGGCAGCGTGACACGCCACAGGCTGATCGATGGCGCGTCATGTAAATCTCTGGCCGGGCACTTAACGCCACGCGATAGTGGAGACGAGAGGAGAGAGTGAGGAGTTCGGGGGCTCAGGGCCTCGCTCCTTCAACGTCCTCCTCTACCGCGACCCCGTCTCTGCCTCCACCTGTTCCATGGCCACTTCCACTACCTCCTCCACCTCCTGCACCCCCTCAACCTTCTCCACAACCACTCGCCCCACCGCCTCCCTCCATCAGCACCAAAATCACCACCCCCTCATCTATCACCTCCACCACCACCACCACCACCACCACCAACACCACCGCCACCGTCCACCTCCTCCAGCATCTCCCCCTGCACCACTTCCTCCACCACCCCTCCAACCAACCCCTCTACCCCCCAGGGTTGTCTAGCGACGGCTCCGGGAATCTTTCCCCCAGATGTCAGTCTGCTAAACGTTATCTCGCAGAGGCGACCTCCTGTGTAGGGGGGGCCTGTACATGTAGAGAATGTAAAGGATACGAAGATGGATCCTCCACAGTCTAGGTAGAGAACGCGAAAGATACAAAGGCGAATCATTTACGTTCGTAGAATATTTGAAACATATATAGATTAATCTTTTACCGCGTCTATCTACATCATGTAAATGGTAGATAGATGAATAATTTACAGTCTGTATAGACAATGTAACAGAAACATAGATTGATTATACAGTCTATGTAGACAATGTAAAAGGTAAATAGCTGTATCTTTACAGCCTGTGTAGACCATGTCAAAGATACATGGATGTATATTTTATAGTCTATGTAGACAATGATAAAGACAGAAGAAACTTCAGTACCCTTGTAAGAACATGGCATCATTCTTTTCCCCCTCCTAGCATTTGGTGTGGATATTTTTCAACCAACAGCTGATGCTGGGCGGGGAACCCGAGCATATGATTTATGTTAAGTAGCCATTATGGCGAAGAGGCTGTGTGTTCAAGACAATGCTTCAGAGGGAGGAACAACGAGGGAGGGAGAGTTTAAAACACAATAGGCAAGGTCATGGTGCGACCTTGCCTGGTGTGTTTGGTACTGTCTCTGCTCGTCAATGGACAACAGCAGCGTGCTCTGGGTTAATTTTTGGGAGACCAAATAAAAGTATTTATTTCGCATTCAAAATAAAGATGCCGAAAATAATTCATTTGAAAATGTAAAATGGCATCGAATGGAACGAATGGACGATTCAACGTGTCTGGCATCTTCAACCTGCATGGTTCTTCAATAATTACCATTATATTAGGCATGCCGTGCTAAGCTTACTTACTCTCACGGTACATGTAATATGCTATTAAGAAAAAAAAATCTTTGATAAGCACTGGTGAATTCTTGCGCAGCGTTGATTGCTCTCGAAATCAATGTTTTTTAGGAGGACCAACATTTTATTTTCTGGGGAAAGGTTAGCCATGATGTCATCGTGATGGGAGCTGATCTCTCTCAACACGCAACACGAATTGATGGAGGTCTGTATTGTTGGGAGACTCAATTATGGGATGTAATCTCAAGTGTTTAGCGTGCATTAACCGCTTCAAACGTTCAAACGTACCACTGTTCCAGAGGAAAATGTAATCACCCCCCAAAAATATATATTTAAATGCATGCTCATCTGGCTGTATCTCACACTACCCGGGCTTACTATAATGTAGAGCTATTTGAGACAAAGTGATCCCTCCAATTACAGCAGAGTCAGTTGTAACCCGGTTAATAATGGATTCTGTAGTAGCGTCGATGCTACTTAGCAGGACGTTAGAGCGAGCGAGAGAGAGAGAATGCATAAGAGCGATAGGGGAAGAACGAGAGAGAGAGAGACTAAAGTGAGAGTGTGTGTGTTGCTGATCGCATAGCAGCCGTGCCCCCCCCCCCATCACTGAGAGTATTATATACTGTACGCCCTGACAAGGTGATATTCTGTTTCAATTCTCCAGCCAGCCTCTGATTGTGCTGCATGGACACATTTTAGCTTAACGTCGTAGTCCACTGGCCCTGCACCCCAGCCACAGTAGCAAGGATGGACGAGCTGAGAGCTGTGCACCTCGTTACACAGACACCCTCAACCATCCCCACCTGGAACCCCCTCTTTGTCCTGGAGGACAGAAGAAAATGTGTGTGCCACGATAGGAAAAATCCTAGCATGGGCTTTGCATGTCGCTAGCACCACGTTGAAGGCTTTTGCCGTTAATAAGAACATAGGAAGGCACGTTGCCGTTGTAATTGAAGCGGGGGTCTCGCTTTCACCCTCGCCCGCGCGTCGTTTTCACCATAGAATACAATTTTACGACACCGCATTAACGCCGTACACACACAAGCGCATCATAACTATTATGCATCGTGCAGGCATAATCATAAGGCCTATGATTATGCCACAACGGCATTCCGACGGCTGTAATGTTATGCAAATATAAAAACGTTCACGGCGCCCGTCTATTGGCATGACGCGATGAATGATGGAGTGACACCTAAGGTTATCGTAAACACCAGTGTGTGCTCGTGACTTTCAGGCAAGGTTTCAGACCTACATGAGGAGGGGGGATGTTCTGCCTACAGATGATAATTACAGGACCTCATTTCTCTTATCTAATATTGTTCAATTCACTGGTGAGTTCTCTCTATTTACAATGACGCCTCCCTTTTGGAAACCCGTGTTTATTAGAAAAGTCTCATTTTGAAAGCCCAACCTTAATGACAATGTGACGCTGAGCGCAGTGTGTCAACATTCTCAAAGGCAACGGAATATCGGATATTACAAATATAACCTGCGTTTTACTATCTGCATCAGCCAGAAAACCCACGAGGCATTCAAATAAAACAGACAATTCTATCCTTACTCTCATCGAGAGTTGAACTCAAACAAAGACATCATTACTGGTGGCACTTTGAGTTTTTCAGTGTTTCCACAAATACACCTGTGTTTACATAACCAATCTGCATCAGGCACAAAACCCAGAGAAGACATACATTCAAGGCGACGAATAATCCAATCCCCCGTACCTCATCAAACGATCTCCTCCAACAAACAAACCAATAGCTGATCCTTAGTGACCATACAGTTTTACTATTTTCATCTCATTGTCTTCAAACCAAACAACTGTGCGTGATTTTGTATGTGTATGTGTGTGCGTGTGTGAGTGTGTGTGCATGTGCGCGCGCGCACGTGTGTGTATGTGTGCATGTGTTGGCGTGCGTGTGTGTGTGTGTGTGTGTGTGTGTGTGTGTGTGTGTGTGTGTGTGTGTGTGTGTGTGTGTGTGTGTGTGTGTGTGTGTGTGTGTGTGTGTGTGTGTGTGTGTGTGTGTGTGTGTGTTGGGGGGGTATACATATAATCCCTGTCGGGCCATGCAGCTGGCATGCAACTGAGTCACGCATCAGCCCTGATTAGAGGCAGCAGCGGTCCCCTGGCCTTCCCCCACCCTACTATACCCGCACCCCAACCCTGCCCCCTACCATAACCCCCCCACCCTACACTACCCCAACACACGCCCTACCAGAGCTACCAAGAGAGAGAGACAGAGAGAGACAGAGAGAGGGGGGAAGTATGAGAAGGAAGAGAGTGATGGAGAGAGTGAAGAGAGCGGGGAGAGAGAGGCTGAAGAGAGAGAGAGAGAGAGAGAGAGAGAAACTGAAGAGAGAGAGAGAGAGAGAGAGAGAGAGAGAGAGCGAGTGAGAGTGAGAGAGAGAGAGAGAGAGAGAGAGAGAGAGAGAGAGATAGAGAGAGAGAATGGATAGGGAGAGAAGGATAAAGAGTGGATAAAGAGAGATAGTGATGGAGAGACAACAGAGGGGGAAGAGAAAGAGAGAGGCGAAAAAGAAAGTGATAGAGGGACGAGAGAGAGTGCCAGGGCCAGCCCTCTCTCTCTCAGTCCGTGTGACTGTGACCTTGATGGAGCGTGATGGAGAGGAAACGACAAGCACCACAACGCCACACGCCGTCTGTATCATGCGAGCTCCTCCCTCGCTGTCACGCGGCAACGCTCGCGTGCTCTTAGATGTGTCCAGTCAGGAGTTGTTTGTTGATTTAACAATATTCTGTTCCTTATCTCAAAGACTCGCCTTGAATCAGTGTATCCCTTCTCAATGGCGGACAATCTGTGGACCAAGTCTTATGGAAACACCCACACGATTTCTGTTTCCTTTTCTACAATCTGTGATTTCATCTGAATATGAAAATCCTACTGTTGCATCGAATATGAACAGCTCTAGTTCATAATCGAGGAGACAGTAGGATTTTCCCATTAGATACTATGAGACACATTATTATATTATTAATACATACATTTAACATGCAAAATATAACATGCAATACAATTTAACTTTTTATATTACTACGGCAGATAATAGTAGTAGTAATTGTGAACCGGGCACCGTTGTAAGGTGTTGGTGCCGTGTTGTGCACTGAATTTTACAACAGCTTAAGCATGCTGTTTGCTGTTGTTACAGAAATATTGTTTTATATTCAGGAGGATGCAGAAGATCTAAATAAGCAGACCAGAGCAGGCGGGCTGACGATAATGATGTGAAATAAATAAAACATCGAACTAATGGGTCAGACATGAAATAAATAACTGATCTACCTGGTCTGGAGCACTATGGCACACATACACTATGTGTTGAGAATTTCCCCGGACGTTAAAACAGTCTAGCTATTTTTCTTAGCTAGATATTTCTTAGTGATCGGAATCACCTAATTGACAAACTTTACCACCAAATAATTTAAAAAGTGGTTAAATAGTAAATTTCTATTCAATATTCTTCCTCTACAGCTAAAGGAAAAAACTGTTAAGATGGCGTCCACTTCAACGGCAGCCAGCGGGAGGATCATTTGAGTCATTAATATAAACGTGTATTTCCTCCCGTCCTCGTACAAATCCTGCAACAAGCTAACTCACAGTTGGCTAGCATGCTGTAACTTCTGAACGATCCAATCAAATCATGACGGAGCGCATTGCATTCCCCCCCCCCCCCCCCTGCGGCGACATCCTGGTTTTACTTGTATGGATAAGTCACATCACATTACCGAGATACAATCAGAACGCCATTTCATGGTGTACTGTCACAAGAGATAGAGAATACAGTCAAACAGGGTCAACGGTTTCTAAAGTGTAAGCATTTTCACCTAGTGATCTTGAGTTATTGTACGTTTTTTCCGAACTGCATAACACGTTGTCTATCGGCCAAACTGAAACACTGGAACAACATGCAAACCTGTTAGGAAACGGACTCACTCAAACACACTGGTACACCCTCCCAGGCCAGTTAGGCACTGCCTAACTTAAAATGAACTGGTCAACCGGGGAGGGCTTTCCCTCCTCCCTCTCCCTGCACTGTTAGCCCAGGCTCGGAAACTGCAGAGCCGCTTCGCTGTCCAGACGAGTGGTGCTGAAACGCCATCCAACCAGGAGGAGATGCTAGGGCTGTCCCCGCCCTGCTCCTCTACCTTACCCCAGCCCCCGCTCCCACGGCAGGGGTGCTCCAGTGAGTCACACCGCCGGCTGCTCCGGACGACATCAGCCGGCGGAAATGTTCAAATGCTTTCCCGGCTCCCCGAGGGGCTGAAATACGAGAGCTGTGTTGTATTATTAAGCTACTGTATTCTGTATTGGGGGATAAGACACTCGGAAACCGTGCAGTGGAAGTGGGCCAGGGGTTTTGGTTTGACAGATTTAGTTCAAGGTAACCATAGGTATTGAGCTTTTTTCAGCCGGTCTTAAACACATGAATGTGGACACGCTCACGCACAAGCTAATGATCACAAAGCTCTGGTTGAATCCCACATATCTCCTCTTCAGAGGACCAGGCTCGTGTGAGATGCTAGATGTGTGTCAGGCCAAGGCGAGGGCAATGCACACAGCCTGCTTGTTCTCTAAATACGTCTTCTCGGCACAGCAATGTACCTGAATCTTCAGCCTCCTTATTCAGTTGCTTCTTTTACCCTTTTGCGTTGTGCCCTGATAGCATGAGGTTTCTTCATCATAGTGTGCATGTGTATCTGCGCTTCTGTGTTGTCTTTGTGTACGTGGGTCTGTGTGTGTGTGAGTGTGTGTGTGTGTGTGTGTGTGTGTGTGTGTGTGTGTGTGTGTGTGTGTGTGTGTGTGTGTGTGTGTGTGTGTGTGTTAGCCTGTTTGATATCTGACCTTATCTTTCAAGGGCTCATCATAAAAAAAAGACCAAAAAAATAAGATTGAATACAACCGATTCACAGGCTATCCTACTCTGTGACCATATAATGCAATTTCGTTTAAATCAGCTTAACTTTAGTTATTTTCATGACAGTAAGACTACGCGCCACAATCAATGGTAAAAATGTAA
>NC_079418.1:14134151-14186651 GCF_026213295.1 Gadus chalcogrammus
CACTTGAATGGCACACATCACAAACCTCCCTCAGCGTTTTGCAGGAGGAAAACCTGCCTGATATTTTAGCACTGAGCTAAGCCGTTCCTCAGCCCTGTTGAATAAACACTGTTGAATATAATGAAAGGTCATATACTGAAGTGACTCCTTAGAATACAACTATGGTATATCAGAAGATACATTTGGGAGATAGTGTGCACCAAGACAGGTTTATTGCATGTTAATTACTTTTGTTCCAACTTAATCAAATATCCAATTGTAGTATATCAAAAATAACAAGGTGTAGCTACATTGATCAATTCGTTATATTTTTCAGATGCAATATTATAAACTGCCAGAGAAAGCATTCTAGTGTGTATTTGAAATAAGTATTTATTCTTAAATACTTAAGAATAAAAGGTCAAACTGCTATTTCCCACTATTGAGAATAATTACATGGAGGGAAGGCCTTATTAAATATTTTGATAAATGTAGGCAGGGAGAACTCTTCCTCAACTCTCTCTGACCTTTGAACTTTACTTGCTTGGTGGTGGTGTTCTTTCCTGTAAAGGTCAGAGGGTCCTAGTCGAAGGAGAGCACATCATAAGGGCAAAAGGGAGGAAGGGGAGAAGTAGGAGTACAGTTACATTCATGTTCGTACTGAGAGGTTTAAGATGTAAATTAATTTACTCTATTACCTTATTAGACAAAAATATATTAAAGCTAACATTGGCACCTCATTGGACAGTACATGCAAAGTGTGAACACCAGTTCTTACTACTACTGCTCCTACACAGAGTGGTCAAGATAAAACAATCAGCAGCTTTATGCTTGTGAGATAAATCTGACCCTATAGGCGTGGCTTATTTACCATTCTGCCCTTACCAATATAGACTGAACCTTTTTCTTGGTAAATCAGACCCGGTGGGAGTGGCTTATTGACTATTCCATCCGTACCGACAGACAGACAGACTGAATTATGACCTGGATCCGGGAGATGCTTCATGAACCACCTTAAGTGCATGTCTGCTCACCTTGTATCTCTGAATAAACCATCATGTATGTTGAACCTTTACCACTCTTTGAGTCAGCGCCTGGCCCCGAAACCACGATACCCATCAGAGGCATAAAAATGACTCTCCATCATTTCCTCGTCAAGTCATATAATAATACTATCTTAACAAATGTATAATAATACAGTTTAAATATTCAAAAGCATTCTAAAGCAGTGTAGCTGGTAAACACTTTTTTTTTTGTCCACCGCTGGAAATTAAACATTCAACTCTTGGTTTCACACTTAGATTTAGCAGTGCTTCTCAAACATCTCGGGAAACAACTTGATTTCACTTCTCCACCCCTCGAACCCAGCCGGCTGTCAACCGGGACCCACTGCTCTGGGCCCCACAATGCCCGGCTATCGCGCTCCGGAACGACCTTTTCAGATGACCCCTACTGCTGCTATTTATAACTCAGGGGTTGTCAACGAAATGGTCTGCGTTACATAATACTTTAAATACTCTCGGTCTGACCCCTAACCTCCCTTCCCTTACCCCCTCCCCCTTAATCTTTCTCTCTCTTCTCTTTCCTCTGACCATAGAACCCCCCCCCCCCCCCACCTCTATCTCTCTCTCGCACTCTCTCATCTCTCAACCCTTCTATTACCCCCTCTCCCCCACCTCTCTCTCTCTCTCTCTCGCTCGTTCATCTCTCACCTCTTCTCTTAGCCCCCCCCATATCTCTCTCTCTCTCTCTCTCTCTCTCCCTCGCTTTCTCTCATCTCTCACCTCTTCTCTTAGCCCCCACCCACCTCTCTCTCTCTCTCTCTCTCTCTCTCTCTCTCTCTCGCTTTCTCTCATCTCCCACCTCTTCTCTTACCTCTGCTCTCAACTCCCTCAACTCTCTCTCTCTCCCTCATCTTACACCTCTACTTTTACCCCCCCTCCCTTCCTCCTACTATCCTCTTATAATACCTATTAAGAGTATGTCGCCCCCGCCCCCTCTCTCCCCCCTCTCTCTCTCTGGTTAAGCAGGGACAAAGCTAAATGTCAGAGGGCTAAGCCCAGGCTCGGGTGACACATAGTCCTGGTTGTAACATAGTCGGATCTCTGCACTCAAATAATAGCCGGCCGGACACTCCTCCAGAGGCTGAGAAGGTCATCCAACAACTGGGAGGGGGGAGGGGTTGTTGGTTCAATTCCCCATATCCACCAATGTATGAAGTGTCCTTCAGCAGAGATCAATTAGAGAGAAACCTCACCTCTACGTGAGGTTTGAATTGTTGAGTTGGGTGGCAACCTTGAACTGTTGACCGTGTTTGTGTGTGTGTGTGTGTGTGTATGCGTGTGGGTCTGTGTATGTTTGTGTGTGTGTGTATGTGTCCAGGGAGGCCGAGTAAAGATAGAGAGTACACAGGACCAGTGGTTCATCCTATCTTTTGAATACAACTGCTGCCAAGTTCTTTATTTTATTTTTGGGAGCACTTTCAGTGTTCTTTCTTTTTCTATTTGTTACATCTATTTTTATCTCTCACAACTTTAATCATAATCGCATTTTTGCCATGCAATGAAATGAAAGATGCTTCATACACACTCGTTACTAGTATTAGCAAAGAAAATACTAATTATGGCCTTCATCCGGGCTGAAGTAAGCTTACATCTCAGCAACCTGTAGAGAGAGATTGATGAGGAATGAGTTGTCGTCGTATTATAAATGCTTCCCCATCCGGTGGAATAGCATGACTGCACAATTACGTGCTGTTGTGCTGTTCCCACTGAGACCCAATGATGGTGAAAATTAATTCACAGATAATCAATCAAACAAGGAAAATCCATCACACAGCAGGACTGAAAATGAGTGTGACATGGAATGATCGACATTTCTCCACATGCAGCTGAGAAGATATAAAAAGATAAATAAAGAAAAATAAATCCTTCACTCATATTCTAATGAATAAGGGATATTCAAAACCATTTCCAATCTTGACTGAATTAATCTCAACTACATATAAATATAAGATATGACTTCAATTTTACAATTTCATTACCAACGCCATTACCAATTCCATTCCCTACTTTAAACAAAGCCTCTCTTTGGCATAAGAGAACTGTTAAGACAGCAGCAGCATACATTAAAACCCAATCAAACATAAAGTGAAACATCAACATTGACCATTATGTTACACTCTATTCCCTTCTCCTCTACTCCCAGCGTGTGTACTACATCTCCCTGGAGTTCTACATGGGCCGCACTCTGCAGAACACCATGGTGAACCTGGCCCTGGAGAACGCCTGTGACGAGGCCACCTACCAGGTGAGAGGCCACCTGCTGGTGCTGTGAGAGGACTGCACTGTGAGGCCCCACTAGTGAGGACTGCACTGTGAGGCCCCACTAGTGAGGGCTGCACTGTGAGGCCCCACTAGTGAGGACTGCACTGTGAGGCCTTACTAGTGAGGGCTGCACTGTGGGGCCCCACTAGTGAAGGCTGCACTGTGGGGCCCTTCTAGTGAGGACTGCACTGTGAGGCCCCACTAGTGAGGGCTGCACTGTGGGGCCCCACTAGTGAGGGCTGCACTGTGGGGCCCTTCTAGTGAGGACTGCACTGTGAGGCCCCACTAGTGAGGACTGCACTGTGAGGCCCCACTAGTGAGTGACTGCACTGTGAGGCCCCACTAGTGAGGGCTGCACTGTGGGGCACCACTAGTGAGGGCTGCACTGTGGGGCCCTTCTAGTGAGGACTGCACTGTGGGGCCCCACTAGTGAGGACTGCACTGTGGGGCCCCACTAGTGAGGACTGCACTGTGGGGCCCCACTAGTGAGGACTGCACTGTGGGGCCCCACTAGTGAGGACTGCACTGTGGGGCCCCACTAGTGAGGGCTTTACTGTGGGGCCCCACTAGTGAGGACTGCACTGTGGGGCCCTTTTAGTGAGTGACTGCACTGTGGGGGCCCACTAGTGAGGACTGCACTGTGGGGCCCCACTAGTGAGGACTTTCTTTTGGGACCAGCATTGTGAGGTCCTATTTATGGGAACTTATTTTGGGGACAGTATTGTGAGGTCCTATTTGAGGGGACTTCTTTATGGGGACTTTATTGTGAGGTACTATTTGAGGGGACTTCTTTATGGTGACTTTATTGTGAGGTCCTGTTTAAGGGGACTTCTTTATGGGGACTGTATTGTGAGGTCCTATTTGAGGGAACCTCTTTATGGGGACTGTATTGTGAGGTCCTATTTGAGGGGACTTCTTTATGGGGACTGTATTGTGAGGTCCTATTTGAGGGGACCTCTTTATGGGGACTTTATTGTGAGGTCCTATTTGAGGGGACCTCTTTATGGGGACTTTATTGTGAGGCCCTATTTGAGGGGACTTCTTTATGGGGACTGTATTGTGAGGTACTATTTGAGGGGACCTCTTTATGGGGACGGTATTGTGAGGTCCTATTTGAGGGGACCTCTTTATGGGGACTGTATTGTGAGGTCCTATTTGAGGGGACCTCTTTATGGGGACTTTATTGTGAGGTCCTATTTGAGGGGACCTCTTTATGGGGACTTTATTGTGAGGTCCTATTTGAGGGCACCTCTTTATGGGGACTGTATGCTGAGGGTTTGTATAATGTGTTGTTACATTTGTGACATTTACCTTTACATTTGTGCTGTGTAATGTTGGGCAGTATAACATTGATGTGTGATATGTTGTCATGTGTGTTGGTAGCATTGTATTGTGTGTCATGCTCTTGTGTGTTGTGTGTGTCTGGCATCTAGCTGGGTCTGGACATGGAGGAGCTGCAGGAGATGGAGGAAGATGCCGGTCTTGGAAATGGAGGACTGGGTCGTCTGGCTGGTAAAGAACACACACACAATATACTATGCCTCTATTCATAAATACTGTTGTACTTTACGTGCTCCATTATTAATCACCCTGATATCCTGCCAGACTGAAAGGTTGTTGTGGTTGCATGACCAACCAATCAGAACACAATTAGTGCCTCATCTACCTCTGACTTCCTAGCCCTGCTATCCCTAATCGAATCCCGAATGGGAGAAACATGACATGGAAGAAATTATCAAACCTGTCCTGCACTAATATCCTGTTGTGCTAACCTGTTTATTTAAATATATATATAAAATATATATGAATACATCTGTGTGTCCCCAGCTTGTTTCCTGGACTCCATGGCGTCTCTGGGACTCGCGGCATACGGTTATGGAATACGTTATGAATTCGGTATCTTCAATCAAAAAATTGTCAACGGCTGGCAGGTCTGAACCACTTTGCTCTTATTCTATAAATCCCCCATTTTATTCAATTTATACCATCTCTATCTCTAATCAATTAATTGCATCATTATTTTTTGTTTTAAATGTAATTAAATGAACACTAAACAGAGGCGGGCTCATTGGTTTGCGCCACCAGGGCTCACTGTGCTCGCTGACGGACAATGCATAGTCCTCATTATCATTCCCCTGGCGCCCGACCCCTCGGTCGTTTCGTCTGTGTGACCAACACAATTGTTCTGCTGGGGCACATATGTCACTCAGGTGGAGGAGGCTGACGATTGGCTGCGCTTCGGCAACCCCTGGGAGAAGGCCCGCCCCGAATACATGCGGCCAGTGAAATTCTACGGAAGAACCGAACACCATCCTGATGGGGTCAAATGGGTGGACACTCAGGTAAAGGAAGAGCGATCTAGTCTACCGGAGCTAATGTCGACGCATTCACTGCCATTTTTAACCTTCAATGCATGTTGGACATATATTTCAAAGGGCGTTTGAGCTTTTATGGACCGGACAATAGAGGGAGAGAATAACATGTAGCATAGGAGGAGCAGAGGTCGGATCGAACCTGGGTCGCTGAAATGTGTATCTCCAACGTGATCAGCACACGAGCCAGCTTGAGCCACCATATATATTTTCCAATATCATCCATCCGCTAGTGTACTTAAAACCCCTTAGACCCTGCACAACATCAGGAACCATGGTAAACAGACACGCACGGGTCCACAACCAGTGCGCACCAACAAGACTGCCAAAGCAATGTTTCATATTGCTTTGTTTATTGCTAGCTCCTAGTACTCCTGTGCTCAAGTCCGGCGTGACAAGCACAACATCTAATCTGCAGATCAGCCGACTGTGGCCAAAGCAGCTCCCCTCAGATCTCGGCAGGGGTAGACATCCCACAAATGGACAGAATAATGGGAGAGAAAATAACAAAACCGTTGAAAACTGTACCCTCAATAGATTTTATTTGACTCTACCTACCAGATTTATTTGACTCAACCTTTTGTTGGAAACGCCCAAAAATTTTCACTTTCAAAGTCCATGCGTGTCCCTTGAAGAGAACAGAGATAAAAATATAAAACATAATTTCAAACTGAATTTTTTTTTAAATGTCTATCTTGAGGTCCCCGAACTGATTGGTATCTCCACCCAGACATAAAAAAAACATCTCACTGTTCTTTTTTTCTCAAAAAGAGTCCTCGGCGAGTATAAAACTCACAGATAAAGAACAACTTCCTAAAGTACTTCTTGGTCCTATTGTTTGGTCCCTGAGTCCATCCAGATAAATGAACTCCCAATTGCACTTTTCTACATCCCATGTCTGAATATCCCTTCAACTGATTTGTCTCCGCACAGATATATTAAAAACACACAACAACTTCATGGGGGGCTCACTGGGTAGAGGGCTTACCATACTGTCCCTATACCTCAGCGACACAGGTTCGATTCCCGCCCGTGGTCCTTTGCTGCGTATCCTCCCCTCCCCATTCCAACCTGCCCTATCTCAAAAAATGCAAAAAAAAGAATAACAAGGCAACTTCCAACTGCATTCTCTCCACCGGGACCTCCCCTCTGTCAGGTGGTGCTGGCTCTGCCCTACGACACGCCCATCCCCGGCTACAGGAACAACATCGTCAACACCATGAGGCTGTGGTCCGCCAAAGCCCCCTGCGACTTCAACCTCAAAGACTGTGAGCGGCTCCGATGGGGGGCTTTACTATTCAGAGACCAATGAGTCATAAGCGCAACGTTTTTGATGGAACAGTTGTTTATGATTATTTTCATTCATTGAGGACTGTTCTTTGATGACAGTATATGTTAATGTTGACATGTGTGGCAGCTCCATCCAGAATACTTTCTGATTATGATATATTTATTTATTATTATAAATATTTTGACAGTTAACATTGGCGACTATATCCAATATCTAAGATAACTTGCGGGTACATCCCGAATATTTCAACGATCACATATACATTTTGATGTAGTTGACAGTTAGCTTTGAAACAATATTTGATACGAAGGTTAAGGTTGGTTATAATAATATATTTCCTTTGACAGTCAACGTTGGCGGCTACATCCAGGCTGTGTTGGACAGGAACCTGGCAGAGAACATCTCCCGTGTTCTGTATCCAAACGACAACGTAAACCGTCTGCACATTTACACAAATCATCCATTCCCTTCCTGGTTATTATTATCCACAGAGGAAGTATTCAACTATTCTCAATGTGAAGGTCACTGTATCTTGAAGGAGAGAGAGAGAGAGAGAGAGAGAGAGAGAGAGAGAGAGAGAGAGAGAGAGAGAGAGAGAGAGAGAGAGAGAGAGAGAGAGAGAGAGAGAGAGAGAGAGAGAGAGAGAGAGAGAGAGAGAGAGATCAAATACACAGACTGAAAACTGAGCAGGATAACACAAAGAGGAAAAGGAAATTCAAACTGCATAATAAATTGAGGGAACACCTGAAAAGGGGGAGGGCAAACGTGTGTAACCATGACAACTGTTATCACGAAGAAAGCGTGTGTACAGTGCGCACTGAGCCTTTGGGGTTCATCAGGTTGATAGCTCAGATTATAGGGCCACAAGATTGCAGCACAGTGCAGCAGCACAAATGTAGTTTAAATGCTGCCTCCCTGCGTCATATTGATTGTGCATTGATTCAGCGCGAGGCCACACACACAAAATGTTAAACACACCTTGTTCGTTTGACATTTGTTCAACCAATCCACTCAAAAACGGAGAGAACTCTAACACAAACATGTGTAGGCCCTTTGGAAATATAGGGTTATAAATGCCAGTAGTCACACGTGACTACTAGCATGAAGATAGCGCCTTCCTGAAGTTTCTTCACCGGAGCTGGAGGTGGATTTCCATAATCTGGCTCTGGCTGTACTCTCCCTTTAGCCAGCGGCGGCCTCCCTGAAACGTGTTTCTGAGGAGAGATATCTGCAAGATCTAAAGTCCTGACCACTAAATCCCTGGCTGCTCGGGGAGGGTTCAGCGCTTAGGCAGGTTCAGTGATAACCGAAGACAGTAGATGATAACCCGCTAATCACACGTTTGACTGCTGAATGATTAAGTGCTCCTTTCAGTTTGACTCCCGTGCCAGGAGGACTGTAGTAGACGTGCGCCACAGCAGCACTTGAAAGCAGAGTGGTCATTTAAACTGTGATATTCTGGTACCACCATTAAATTGTTGTAATGCGTGACTATAGGGAAATCGTTTTTAACACACACATACACACATACAGGCACACACACAGACACCCACACATTATTAAACTATGTATCCATTTAGGTTTACCTCAGTCTATATGCATTTGTGAAACAAATGTGTCGGTTAAATTCGTCTTTATGTTAATGTCTAGATGTGAAAACGCAGCTAACACTTTTCTTTTACTTTTAAGCTCAAACAGAAAGAGCTGTTGAACCTTTTTGTGCAACAGAACACCCTTGACTGTGAGAAGAGAGACGGAGAGGGTGAGAGATAAACCTGTCTGTCTGTCTGTCTGTCTGTCTCGTTGCAGTTCTTCGAAGGCAAGGAGCTGCGTTTGAAACAGGAGTACTTTGTGGTTTCTGCCACCCTCCAGGACATCATCCGTCGCTTCAAGGTCTCAAAGTTTGGCTCCAGGGAAGTCGTTCGCACAGACTTTAACAAACTGCCTGACAAGGTACGCCAAAATACTTCTGAAGGATATACCGTTCCCTTTTCTTGGCTATTTTCACTGTTTCAGGTTTTGAGTTGAGTTGCGTTTGATGTTCAGTGTTTTCTTTACCATTGATTGGGGCTTGATATTGTTTTGAGATAACTGAGATTGAGAATGACTGTTGCCATTTTGAGGGGATATCTTCTGTTTTATTATTTCGGATGTTCGTAGGTTGCCATTCAACTGAATGACACCCACCCTGCCATGGCTATCCCTGAGCTGATGAGGGTGCTGGTGGACGAAGAACAACTGGACTGGGACAAGGTCAGCCTTCACCGACATCACACCAATACCATTATCTTAATACCAGACAAGTCCTATCTCACCGACCTTCACAAACGATAAAAAGGTTGAATTATGATTGCACCTGGGACTTTTTACTTAAAAGTTGAGTATTGTCATTCGAGAAGTCAACAGAAGGGGGCAGAATCGAGGCTGAATCAATACAGCAACAACCAGCGTGATTTGATATATTTATGTATTCAATCATATTAATGTGTTTTTTCTGCAAGACACTAATTATTAGTGGACAGCCCTAATTGCTCCGTGTATAGCAGTTGTTGTCTTGTCTCCTGCCTAACCTGTGTGTGTGTGTGTGTGTGTGTGTGTGTGTGTGTGTGTGTGTGTGTGTGTGTGTGTGTGTGTGTGTGTGTGTGTGTGGTGTGTGTCTGTGTGTGTGTATGTGTGTGTGTTTGTTGCTAGGCGTGGGACATCTGTGTGCGTACCTGTGCGTACACCAACCACACGGTTCTCCCCGAGGCGCTGGAGCGCTGGCCTATTGACCTCTTTGCCCACCTCCTGCCCCGTCACCTGGAGATTATCTACGAAATCAACAGGCGCCACCTGGAGGTAGGAGGCAGTACTGCACCTCAACTCACTCTCACACACACACACACACACACACACACACACACACACACACACACACACACACACACACACACACACACACACACACACACACACACACACACACACACCATCTCCTGCAAAAGTACTCTAATGAGACGTTTAGGTTGATGTGTTTAATATAGTTCACAGGATTATTTAGCGCTTCCTTAAATCTGACGACGTTCTCAACAAGGGTCACTCTTCAAAACGAGAAGTGTAAATACGTATTGTTGTGTTCTTTCTACTGAGTAATTAATTTCCAAGCTAAATATGTATGTGCATACAAACAAAGGCATGAACACACTTCCTTTGTGGTATTTCAATCACACCTTATCTTTGCAGTCATTTATGTGTGATTGAATTGAAATGTTGCATTTGGTGAGTATGTGCATATAATTCAGAGGAACATAAAACACACATAAACACTGCATTTAGCGGACCAAGACACATTGTACACCTGGGTGGAAATCTCCCCCCTTTACCTCTCCGTTGTGCTGTCGTCCTCCGCCAGAACGTTGCAGCCAGATTCCCAGGCGACCATGAGCGCCTGTGCCGTATGTCCCTGGTGGAGGAGGGCGGCCAGAAGAGGGTCAACATGGCCCACCTCTGCATCGTGGGCTCGCACGCCGTCAACGGCGTCGCCCAGATCCACTCCGACATCCTAACGGCAACCATGTAAGGCATCTCCAGTACCTTACTATTCAGGAGCACTCCTGTTTAGCCGTGGAGCTAAAGGGTTTTTATCAAAAGCCTGTTTGTAGATACAGGTCATATAGGAGAAGGCAAGCCTGGCTCAAAGGTACCTAAAGGTAGAGTGCAGACATTGAGGTATGAAACGGGGATCTTTTGGCTTGGAGTCAACCCTGGGAGTTAAGCCTAATAACAAACTGCCCTGCCGCGTAAAAGTACAGGTACACATACAACTCTCTTTAAATGCTAGTGTAAGCTAGCAATGACTTAGATATGTTCTAATCAGAGCAAAATGTTGCTCAGAGTCAATGTTACATATTAGAACAATAAGGGATATTAATGGCTTCAATCGTGATATACCTTGAATGTCCTTGACTGTCCTTGAATGTCTTTGAGTGTCCTTGAATGTCCTTGAATGTTCTTGTCTCTCCAGCTTCAAGGACTTCTATGAGATGGATCCCCACAAGTTCCAGAACAAGACCAACGGCATCACCCCCCGACGCTGGCTGGTCATGTGCAACCCTGGCCTGGCTGAGGTCATCGCTGAGGTGGGTGTCTTGTCAAACACACAAACACCCACATACACACATGCACATCCTAAAGCTGGGCCTATGTCCTCTCAGTAAACTGTACTATCGGGAGTGTACACGATGGTGCGGTATGACAACATGTTGGCGGTGGACGCGTTTCGTTCCTCAGAGGATCGGTGAGGATTTCATCCGAGATCTGGACCAGCTGAAGGGGCTACTCAAGTACGTCAACGATGAAGCCTTCATCCGAGACATCGCCAAAGTCAAACAGGTACAGTAACAGATGGTGTATAGCCTTCATTTACTGCAGTAAAAAGGTTCATTCTGACACACAAACAGTGTCAACAACAACGTGATAATAATAATAATTAGATACGGGCGGATTTGTTGTATATTTTTATAAATAATACAATAGGGTTCCTACGTTTTTCGTAGGACTCATAATAATATTAATATTAATTACTCATTTATTTTTCTTTCCTCATGCCTGTGTAGGAAAACAAGCTGAAGTTTGCCGCCCACCTGGAGGAGCACTACAAGGTGAAGATCAACCCCAACTCCATGTTTGACATCCAGGTGAAAAGGATCCACGAGTACAAGAGACAGCTGCTCAACTGCCTGCACATGATCACCTACTACAACCGTACGCCCATCGCAACGCACACTGACACACCAGCACGCACGGAAACAACACACTGCAAAAAGCAACACACCACCCCGCACATTGCCAACACACTGCAACAGACCAACACACCACCACGCACGGTACCAACACACCACAACAACGCACGGCACAAACACACACGAGACCGACCAATCACCTCACAAATATCCACCACATCACAGCACGTCGCCAACACACCGCACACACCATCACACCACAACACACTATAACACATGTCACTAACACACCACACAGTACGCAAAACACCATAACACATGTCACCAACACACCAACTTACCACGACACACCAATCACACATGTCACCAACACATCAACGTACACCATAAAACATGTCACCAACATACGCACACACCAACACACTACAACACACCATAACACATGTCACCCAAACACCCCGACACACGTCACCAACACACCGAACAATAGCCGCTACACAACCCTATATACCGGCCTCATTGGCAGTGTGAAATATGTTGTTTAAGGATGCCTGTGACACCAGTTTTTCCTGCAGATAGGCGTTTTAGTGCCTGTAAATTTGACCAAAAAGTCTCTCCCAAACAAACAGTCCAACAAGCACACACACATACACACAGCTAAATAAAACACTGATTTCTTCCTCAGGGATCAAGAAGGAGCCCAACAAGCAGTGGACCCCCAGAACAGTCATGATCGGAGGAAAGGTTCGCTGCCTTTAATGTACAACCCTAAATCAGACAGAAAACAAGCTCCACAAGTCATTTATCACCTTTTTATGTCTCTCTCTCGTCTCTCGTCTCCAATTCTCTCCCCCTCTCTCTTTCTTTCCATGTCCCATCTCTCTCTCTCGCTCATACTGTTGCTACGCAGGCGGCCCCTGGTTACCACACGGCCAAGATGATCATCCGCATGATCACAGCGATTGGTGAGGTGATCAATAACGACCCGGTGGTGGGCGACCGCCTGAAGGTGATCTTCCTGGAGAACTACAGAGTCACCCTGGCAGAGAAAGGTACCTCAATCGCTCACCTGGGTTCCCTTTGTTACACCCACACCTCTCTCCCTCTCTCTCTCTCTCTCTCTCTCTCTCTATCTTAAAGTCTCTCTCTCTGCTTCCACCTGATTCTCTCTCTCTCTCTCTCCCCATCTCCCTCTCCCTCTCTCTCTCTCTCTCTCTCTCTCTCTCTCTCTCTCTCTCTCTCTCTCTCTCTCTCTCTCTCTCTCTCTCTC
Source organism: Gadus chalcogrammus (assembly GCF_026213295.1). Taxonomy (NCBI): domain Eukaryota; kingdom Metazoa; phylum Chordata; class Actinopteri; order Gadiformes; family Gadidae; genus Gadus; species Gadus chalcogrammus. Next base: position 14,147,111 of record NC_079418.1, read on the forward strand.
TCAACGTCTCTCTCTGCCTCCACCTTATTCTCTCTCTCTCTCTCTCTCTCTCTCTCTCTCTCTCTCTCTCTCTTTTTCTCTCTCGCTCTCTCCAACTCGCCCTAGCACTTCCCCCGCAGAATGAAGATGCTGCTGTCTTTTTTTACCCAATCAACATTAAATGCCCTATTTGCTTTGCTAAATATGAGCAATAGCTGGAGAGATTATCCATCCATCTGTCAATTAACCCATCCATCAATCTATCTATCAAACTGTAAAGCTTTCCACTGCCCTATTTGCTTTGCTAAATAAGATGGAGTGATGCATGACTGGACAGATCATCTATCTCCAGCGATTGATTTATCCATCGGTCTATCAAAGCCAACAGGGCTTTAACGTTTGAGAGAAGGAACGACGGATAGAAAAGTGAGTGAAAGATAGACAGACGGGTGGACGGATAGAGTAGACGTGGGTCATCTTGAGGGCAAGCACATCCTAATACTGTACCCTAAACTAAAGAAATCGTGTATCGATTGATAGAGATTACAGTTAGACGATACAATACGATTTATCGTGCATCCCAGCAGCTGCCTTTACAAACATCACAGACAAGACAAGACATAAAACACAGGACATCAAGACAGGACCCAAAAATAAAATAAAAACACATACATACAGAAGACGACATTTATGGCCCGTCAGCATGCATTTGATCTGGGATTAAGTGCCCTTATTCTCTTTGAGGATTGACTGGTTAACATAAAAAGTTCTTCCTTTCCAAATGTTGGAACCCTAGATCTCAGATTTGATGGTGAAAGATTTTACTCAGTGTTCGGGACGTGCTTAGGGTCGGAGGAAATGCTGTTAGCCGACCGCAGTATTTTTAATGATAGGCTGATCATACAGAGCCAGGCCCTGTGTGGGGGCCTCTCTGCCTCCCGTCCCCTGTCTCCTGGACTAACGAGCCTCTCTCTACCGACAGCCATCCCCGCCGCCGACCTCTCCCAGCAGATCTCCACGGCCGGGACGGAGGCGTCCGGCACGGGCAACATGAAGTTCATGCTGAACGGCGCGCTGACCATCGGCACCATGGACGGGGCCAACGTGGAGATGGCGGAGGAGGCCGGCGACGGGAACCTCTTCATCTTCGGCATGAGGGTGGACGACGTGACCGCGCTGGACAAGAAGGGGTAAGAAGGGGCTCCGCCTCGGGGGTTCTCCGATGTGTTTGGACGCCGTTTTGTGGTCCAATTTGTAGGTGTGAACATTTTTGTTGATCGGTGTTTCACACGTGTCGGTGACACTCACAACCTATATCTGGGTTGTCATGGGGATATCAACAGGTGTGCTTAAAGCATAGGCAAAGTCCTTCTTTCGGCTTGAATTGGAACCCTATAAAAAATGCATTTTGGGCTTAGTATTCTAGGAAGGCGGAGTCATCCCAGCGGATATGACCTGCTGCAGGTTTGGGTTCATGTTGTGTTTGAGTTATAATGAGTGATTATTATGGAATGCGACACACTATTAGTGTCTGAGTGGCATAACTGGCTCTCTGATGCGGACATCAACAACCCCCGCTGCGCAGAAGGCACCATTAACAAAAAATGCCCTAGATTACTATATTGAAGTAATATAAGACATATTACTAAAACAAAAAAAACAGGTTTGGCTTCACTTCCACTTTAGAATATAGCAGGGGACTATGCTACATCGCCCCCTACAGGCCGGACATTGCAAAAGCCATTATAAACCCTATTAAATATCACCACAGGGATTTTTTAACATATCTTTTTATCTATTCTGTGTGTATATTATTTGATAACATGCGCACTTAGCCGTATCATCATTTACACAAAAGTACAAAAAGGAAAGAGCAAATCTATTCTAAACCATGCTGTACGTGTTGTCAGGGATCTGTGAGACCTGACGTTGCCATGGTAACTGTCTGAGACTACCGGCGGCGCAGAGATCGGGCAGACTGTATTAATAGAAAGAAAGAATTCACGCCGTGAATCCAGCAGTAAAGCCCACACACACGCTCGCACAAACACACGCACACACACACAGGTACGCAAACGCGTGCACACGCACCACAGTGCCCGCACACACAGCAGAAGGAATGCAGCCTTCTCAGACATAATTGGACTCCACAGCAGGGAGACCCGGTAGGATCCAGGGCCCAGAGCCCCTCACTGGGAGGAGGGCTGGTGCTGTGATCACGGAGCAGGAGAAGCACAGCCATGGTGGCCACAAAACACTTCATTATCAATGTGAATAAAGTCCCAGCTACAGGGGCTGGACGCTAAGAGGTTCTTTCCATTCCAAATTGAATGTGGATACCTGCAAACGATTTTGGACACAGTTGAGAGACGGGCTTAGTCCGATTAATCCCAGACAGGAAAATGTCGTAAACTTGTTGACCTTTGATGGAACCTTTTTAAATCAAGGGAAAAATTACTAAAAGAGAAAAAAATTGACAGAACGTGTCCCAGTAGTCAGTCGTTATCTCTTGAAATTGAGAAGAGATTCTGTGCATTCTGGACATGGGATGTGATCATTAGGACGTTATATCTTACAAATCTGCCCTTGGGTGGGACTCTGAGTACTGCAGACTTAAAGGGTTTGTGAAGGTACGTCCCAGTGTGGTAAGTGTGTTGCGGGTCATCCTGACATTCCCTATAAGTCAAAGATCAAACTGTCACAGGGAAAGCAAGTAATGATCATTGTATAACCAGGGGAAAGCAATCATTGACCTGTCGTAAACTCAAATGTTTGGGGTGAAGAGACATGGTTCATGCATTTCTTCTCCCGGTTTGTGCACAGCCATCACAGTTTATGAGCTGCCATCACAATCCCAGCTCCATTATATTAGCCCCATATACCAAGCAAAAATAAATAGGCCCATATATCAATATGTCAAGCCTATACATATAAAGACTATGCATCCATATTTGAAGCCTATATATAAAGCCTTTACATCCATATATCAAGCCTATATAAAGCCTATATATGTCAAGCCTATTTATAAGCCTATATATAATAATATATCAATCCTAAGTATACAACTTGTAATAATAATAATAATAATAATACATTTAATTTAGAGGCGCCTTTCAAGACACCCAAGGTCACCTTACAGAGCATATAGTCATCATTCAAAACTATGTAAAACAGACTAGGAATAAAAGAAAAACAGAGGTTAAACATGAAGAATAATAATAATGAATAACACTCAAAGACGCCTACAGTGAAGGGGGGACCTCACTAACCACCACCAATGTGTAGCACCCACTTGGGTGATGCACGGCAGCCAATCGGCCAATCTTGTACATCCATATGTTTTTATTTCAGCCTTTATTTCAGTATCTAGCCTATGTATCAACCCTAAATAATGTAAGCTTATATAATGAAGTCCATATTTGTACATCAAACCAACATTGACACACTCCTATATATACCAAGCTATATCAAGCTTACGTATCAAACCAACTTTGACACAGTCCTAGTCTTATGCCATCTTTGAAATGGAAATATGTAATACACTCGTGGGATTTGCAACAGATGATTTCTAGAAATAAAAAAATATGTCAAAGGTAATCATTGCCGAACCCGTTCAAAATCATAATCCCTAGGTGGAAAGAGGCACCCTATCAGAACTCCTGTACACAACCTTACCCCCCTCCACATACTAAACCACACTCACCTACTCAACCTTACCCCCCTACGCCCGTTCAAACCCACACACTCACTCACCTACGCACCACACACCTGCTAACCCTCACCCCCGTACAAACTCACACACACATCCACACACTCTCCCTTACAAAATCACCAACGCATTCTCACCCACACACACTCGTCCACACTCCCCCTCCTTCCCACACACACCCTCCTCCCCCACACCCTCACTCAACCATCCTCCCCCACACTCTCACCCAGCCATCCTCCCCCACACTTCAAGTTTGAGCCACAAAGGTTGTGTGTGGCGGAGCAGAAACGTTGACTTTTCATACTAAAGGAATCAACCAATGTTTGACTGTATGAATGAATAGAATAAAGTTTGTATCCTCCTTGCGGTGCCGCCCAGATACCATGCTGTGGATTACTACAATCGCCTGCCAGAGCTCAAACAGGCCATGGACCAGATCTCCTCAGGGTTCTTCAGTCCCAAGCAGCCTGACCTCTTCAAGGAGATAGTGGACATGCTCATGCACCATGACAGGTAACGCACCTGGCTGGCCTGCCTGTCCGTCTGTCTATTCATCTCTATGTCTGCCTGTCCCATATCTCGCTGTCTATCTCTCTCTGCTTGTCAGTCAAACTTAAAAAAAAAATATGGCGAAATTGGAAATGATTGATGACCATGTAAATGGTTTGCTGAAGATATTTATGTTAATCTATTATAATGGCTTTTTTTCTCGATCGTTTCTTACAGGTTTAAAGTGTTTGCTGACTATGAAGATTACATCAAATGCCAAGAACAAGTCAATGAGTTGTATAAGGTGGGCGTCATGAATTATCTCCATTGAAGTAACAGTATGATAATGGTCCTGTCTCTCCCAAATAGTGGAGCATGGCAGTACCACTGCCATGGCTAGGTTGGGGGTTCTATGACCAATGGGCCAGCCCAGGCTTCCATGCACGGCACTCACACTGTTGTTTTAAGACACTGGATGAAAGCGTCGACCAAAGGGCGAATGTATCACAAATGTTTTTATTGAGATGTTCCCCGTTTTCTTCCCACCAGAACCCCAAAGAATGGACCAAGAAGGTGATCTACAACATCGCCGGCTCTGGAAAGTTCTCCAGCGATCGCACCATCGCCCAGTACGCCCGCGAGATCTGGGGCGTGGAGCCCACCCTTGAGAAGATCCCAGCCCCCGACGATATCTAGAGGGCCTGCCACCGAGATCCCACCACGGACACGGATCGTCACTCCTAACCCACACCTGTGGTCATGAGCCTACCTGTATCCCCCATCGGTGATGTCATCTCGGCCTACACGATAAATAAATCATCTTTGGGAAAAATGAATTGGGTTGCAGAGTAGTCTTTCGCGCTAACAGGCAGTGTTGATCGCAAGTTTTCCACAACAAATGAATGGCCTCCCTACGTGTGTGTATCATTATAAACTTTTTCTTGTTACATTCTGTGGTGTTTTTTTTACAGTCAAACTTTTTTTTTTTATGCTAACAACAAGCAAGCTAACGTAGCAAGCAAGTGCTCTAGAGAGTCGGTTGATTGACCATATATGGGCAGCGGTTACTTTACTACGTCTGCGATGGTCCTCTTCCCCTTTAAGTGCGCTCCGGGTTTTATTTACTCCACAGCGTCTGTTGTTCACGGCCAGAGAGACCCCCATCTGCCTTCCACCTGCAACAGCAAAGCCATAAAGACCACCGCAGGGTTTGCCCAACCATGATGGTGCACTATCTGTATCTGGAAGATTCTTTGGGGGCTTTATGAGTTAATGTGTTGCTGTGACACGTCTGAGGGGGATTTGTGGTCTGAGCAGTAGTCTTTATTTTTTTAAGTAAAGAATACTTTATTTAGAATAACACACATTCTGAATAAATGTCTTGTCTAAAACGGATGGAAGATTTCAGTTACTTTCTACCTGATCCTACTCACTACATTGGGCATTTTAGTAGACAAATCATATAGGCTATTCATCAGCATGAGTCAGCATAAACTTCCCTTTCAAACACTACAGTTAAAGTAGGCCACTTACTCTATTAAGCCAACTTTATAAAACTATTACCAATGTAGGATACTTCAGAGAATTATTAAAACATATTTATTTTTAGGTAATGGCACATTAATTATGAAATCTGATGCCCAAAATATTGTCTGCGTAAAATAAACATTGTAGGTGTAGGTATAGATTTTTTTCTTGGGAGTAAAAATGTAATTAAATAAAAGACATTATTAGGAATTATCAAATTGATAAAACAGTGAACAATAAAGCAGCTCTTGCAGAAGTGTGTCAAACATAACCTAGAACTCAAAACACACACACTCACACATCCCTATCATACTCTCACACACACACACACACACACACACACACACACACACACACACACACACACACACACACACACACACACACACACACACACACACACACACTTCACATTGGGGCACTGTGACCTAAAGCTAATTGCGCCCCAAGCAGGGGCGTAGCCAGGAAATGATTACTGTGGTGGCCATTGCACATGAAAAATTAACATTTAAATCCAAAAACAACATATGTGTAATCCAGGACATATAAAGACTGGGACCAGAAGATAATTACTTTCTCGAAACCCATACATATTTTTCGGTCTCATAGGTCCCATGGGCTCAACCAGAAGGGGCGTGCACATATATGCCCCGGATTACACATATGTTGTTTGTGGATTTAAATGATAACTTTTCATGTCAAGAGTTTGACCGTTTAATCGTTTAGATGTCTGGCAGCCCGGGAGTACAATCCCTTTCTTCTCTGGACTGCCGCCGAAGCTTCGGCGGCAGTCCCGCACCTCCGGCGGTGCCGCCGGCAGGGAAAGGGATTGTACTTCTGGAGCTCAGCTGCTGCCGAGTTCCCCCGCCGGAGCTGCTTGTCCGCTGGTCCACAGAATCTTAGCTATGCTCTGATTGGAGGGGAGAGAGGAAGTGGGAGGTAATATTAAACGGTGCCCCCTTCCTACATAGGGGGGGGGGGGGGGGGCGCCGAAACGGGACTCGCTCGTTTGGTAACTGTAGGCGGGGTACTTTCAGACATGCATATCTCACTCAAAAAATTATGTAGGCCTACAGACTTTTTTCAAAGTTTGTATTCGTGTGGGAGCACCAGAGACCCAAAACTACACCCCAAATCCTAGGAAAAGGGTTGTTTTCATAATATGTCCCATTTAAATGAAAGGTTGGGTATGGGATTTGCGAAACACCAGCAGATTTTGAAAAGACACAACTCAAATGGTCCTACCCACTCTCCTTCAACGCTGACTCTGACTCCAACCAATCCAAGTACATGGACCCGTAATCATGCACGGGTGCGAACACAGATGCGCGCAGGGGTGCCCAACCAGTCGATCGCGGTCTACCAGTAGACCGCCGACAGATCCCAAGTCGACCGCGAGGGGTGAAGAATAAAATAAAATAAAATTTGCGCGGGACATATACGCGCGGTAGCGCATGCGCTGTCAACAGCAGTTGAAAGCCGTCAACAGTAGTTACGCACTCCTAAACGTTGGCATGGCTGAGGGGAAACGAGCTAAGACCTACCATTTTCACCCTGAGTGGGAGGAAGTTTATTGATTATTGTTGAGAAGGTGCCGTGCGCAGACGGAATGAAACCCCCACTGAAGTCCTGAAGTCCCCCCCCCCCCCGCTTGAAGGTAGGTTTGCAATGTTGACACTAGGCTGGTAGATCTCGGGAGGTTGGCTACTTGAAAAGTAGATCTTGGGTCAAAAAAGGTTGGGCACCCCTGCGCTAGAGCGAGCCAGGCTAGCTAGGTTGGAGTTTAGGGTTGTCTTCTAGTGCTAGGTCAAAATGTGGATTAGCTAGTTAGCTAGCTCCAGTAGCTACCGCAGGATAACAACAAACAGAAGCTTGCTCTTGGTCACGAGCTTTGAGTATGTGCACGAAGGGGTCACGTGTGGGGAGAGGAGGAGGGGGAGTGCAGTACGACCGTTTGATTGACGTACTTAGTGTCCAATGCCACTCGGTGGTTCTGGAAGTCATTGGCTGGAGTTTTTCGAGCCACGGCACGTTCCACAGATGATTGACTTGTTTAATTTTCATGTCAGTACTTCTAACTCAGTGGCTGTAAGTGGGTTATGATAAGGATTTCAAGTAATTTTGCAAAAATGGCCAACCTTTAATTGGAAGATGCAATCCTAATTTAGAAAGCAAACTAATGTCACAACAATTTAAAAGCACTTGGTTATGTTAGTGAACTAATACTTTTAACCAAGCACAATACATAACAATCTTTAATTTGCTTTTTAGTAGAAAATTCATAAAGGCATCAGCATCAGTCATTGCAATGTTATCGTTTAACCACAAAAGTTAGGTAACGTATTAACACTTTTAAATGCTTACAAACTTTTCCGCACTCAGATACAGAGAGACAGAGAAATAAAAATCCAACACACACACACACACACACACACACACACACACACACACACACACACACACACGCACACACACACACACACACACACACACACACACACACACACACACACACACACACACACAGTAGTTTCAACACTGCATCAGTAAGAATGCAAACAAGAAATCACAGCAAGTTAGGGTCCACCTGTTCACATGTTTGCATATCGACGGACAATTGTTTGACACAAGCGTTTTACTCAGACTTTTATGAGTCAGCAATACTTTTTTACTACTACTATCACGTAGGCTTAATGTTAATGTTTCCAAAAAAAGTTAATGAGCATTGTTTCCAGAACTTACTAAACATTGGCCCATTGTTTGCTTTCCTTGGGGGTACGTGGAATTGTATTCTCGTTCAATAATAAAAATCTGGTTTTAGCCAATCGGGAGAAGGACAGTTTGTCTGTCAAACACATGCATGGCCGCACGCGCTGCCGATGCCCCGAGCACACCGCTGAAGGACTTAACCCCGCGGGACGTCTGACGTTTCCGGCGAGCTCGCGCACTTTAGCACAGAATTCAACTCCACAGGTTTGGAGACTCAGAGGAAAGCAAGTCCTTGAGGTCTGAACCATTTTGAAGCGGATTAGTCATACTCAACAACAACTTTTTGTTAAATGTTTCACTTATTTGTTTTAATTGTTACATATAGCTAAATTATTACCTCCTGTGAATTAGTATTTCAATGTGATGAAGTTCTAGGATTTTTATGTACTACGACCCATCATCCAGGTAAGAACGACTATATATTCAATTGCATCATTATATGCTTAAAATATATAAGATAAAAGTTTTATTTTTTTACGTGCGTTTTTTTTTTTTTTTATGATAGTAGGCTAATATCCAACTATTTTTTCAGGTGTTCAAGCATCTTCGCTTTCATTAATAAAACAAAGAAAGAACAATTAAAAACAAAATTAAAAAAGTAATAAAAAAGCAGCAAAAGAGGCCTTTAACCAAAGGCACAATCTCAGTCTACAAGTCTTCCGACCCCTCTGATCTGTTCGTGGTTCTATCAAAGCCTTTCGATTTCACCGATGGGTTTCGCCGACCTCTTGGAGCAGGTGGGCAGCACGGGGCGCTTCCAGGTTGTGCACACCCTCCTGCTGTGCCTCCCCGTGCTCATGATGGCGAGTCACAACCTGCTACAAAACTTCGTGGCCGGGGTGCCCCCCCACTTCTGCAGCGCGCACACGAACCTCTCCGCTTCCACGCGGATGAGCGCGGCAGAGAAGCTGCGCATAACAGTGCCAATTGATGCAAACGGATCTCCGGAGCAATGCCGGCGTTACGAGTCGCCACAGTGGCATCTGCTGGCCAACAACGGAAGCAGAGATCCCGAGGTGTGGGAAGACTCGGAACAGGCGGCCCTTCGGGGCTGCGACGACGGGTGGACTTACGATGAGAGGGAGAGAAGCTCCAGCATTATTTCAGAGGTATCTGTCCAACTTACTATCCGTCCGTCCGTCCACCTACGACCTACCCCTCTCTCTCCATATCTATTTAACTGTCTCTAAAATGCGATAATATGCTTTTGCACAATCAAAATACATAACTTGAAAACACGCGCGTATGATTGTGGGTTTCTTTGTGTATTTCTATGTTTCCAGTGGCATCTGGTGTGCAGCCTGCGCTCCCTTAAGTCAATGGGACAGACTGTGTACATGGGGGGCGTGCTCGTGGGAGCGGGGGTCTTCGGAGCACTGGCCGACCAGTAAGTTAATCATTTGGTTCATAATCCTTCTGGAACAGGCACAGCGATCGTCAAACACTCCACAAACTCAGTGGGGTATCACTGCAACAACATTGTTATGTCTGCTGTTCCAGCACACACATTTGATCAGACTACATGCATGACAACAAAACACCAAAAAGTCAAAAAAATACTTTTGTTTGCTCCCCATTCATAAGTTTTAGAGTTTTATCACACTATGATTTGTGATAGATGATCACAAATAAACAAACAATCTCTCTCTGTCCCTGCTCCTCCATGCTCCTCCTTGCTCCTCCCTGCTCCTCCCTGCTCCTCCCTGCTCCTCCCTGCTGTCCCTGCTCCTCCTGCTCCTCCCTGCTGTCCCTGCTCCTCCTGCTCCTCCATGCTCCTCCTGCTCCTCCCTGCTCCTCCTGCTCCTCCCTGCTCCTCCCTGCTCCTCCCTGCTCCTACCTGCTCCTCCTGCTCCTCCCTGCTCCTCCATGCTCCTCCCTGTTGTCTCTGCTTCTCCCTGCTCCTCCCTTCTCCTCCTGCTCCTCCTGCTCCTCCCTGCTCCTCCCTTCTCCTCCCTGCTCCTCCCTGCTCCTCCCTGCTCCTCCCTGCTCCTCCCTTCTCCTCCCTGCTCCTCCCTTCTCCTCCCTGCTCCTCCCTGCTCCTCCCTGCTGTGATGCTCCTGGAGCTTTGGGCGGCGGGTCCTACTGACCATGTGCTACCTGCTGATGGCCGTGAGCGGGACGTGTGCCGCCTTCTCCCCCTCCTTCTCCCTCTTCTGCCTCTTCCGCTTCATGTGTGGCATGGCTCTGTCGGGAGCCGGGCTCAACGGCTTCTCACTCAGTAAGTGAATTTCACCCAGAGAAGACACAGCACTACAAAAAGACTTCAGACATGGAGGATCACACCAGAAAGACACCTGCAGAAACACACTAGCGAAAGACATGACACTATTAATATGAATAAATACACAAGAGAAGCACAAGAACACTCAAAAACTCACATTACCAAAAAATGTGTGCAAGGCACCAATGCACTTTGTACGGCATGAGAAATTGAGAGTAAGGAATACAGGACATCAGTGCTAATTAAACTTTTAGCATTGTAACGAGTGGCCTTCACCGTCTTGTAATTAATAAATTATATGAATAATTTTTTTTTGTGAATCATCAAATTCCAAAGTGTTATCAGCCTCATTTAGTAGAAAGACTGAGGTTGCCCTCTAGAGGATTCAGTGGGCAAGTTCATGCCGAGAGGGGTGACCACATTTTAATGAATGTTATATAAACTAGAAAATTCATTTTGTGCAGAAAATCCGGTGAGTGCTGAAGTGAGGTTGAAAATATGTTTTAGTAAAGCCCCATAGTTTAAGACGTAAAGAAATTTGGAATGGCTTAAATCAAGATTTGAACAGAGCTCAACATTTCAAATGGAGTAAACAATGTAAACATGGACAGAATAAAAAAAAAAAAAATGGTTGGAAACAAATTAAGTGAAAAGTTAGTGATAAAGTTTGAATTCATTAGATAAAGATAAAATCGAATAGCTGAACGGTTCTGATGAAGTTTGAAGTGTGCGTGTGCGTATGGAGGTAAACCGGATATGTAGCAAGCACCTTCTCTCTAGCCATAGAAACGGGAGGCCCAACACAAAAATGCCCGATATATAACAATCATCATATTTCCAATCGATTAATAATTTAAGCGCCAGTGTAAGAATAAAAAACGTAACCGTTTAAGCTTGACCTTGTGTTTAGGGTGTCTAGGGTTGAATATTTACGTTGTTTAGGCTCCGCAACTTCCAAAATGGTTAGCTTTTGTGACAGCGTCATCAAGAGTGTCCGCACGCTCCAGCCTCAACGTAAAGGTATGGCCACACTGAACGCGTTACGCGCGTTAGAGGCGTTGAAAATCAGCATATTTGCATAGGGAACCATTGGTTTAGGCGCGTAGATGCGTTACACGCGCTAAAGCAGTGCGTTAGGCGCGTTATGGGGGGTTTACACCTACCCGATAGTGGGCCCCGATGGTGCCCGATGGCTTAATCAGCAGCTATCGTTATAACATCGGCAAATAGCGTGGTTGCATCGGGAAACACCGTTACTCTTCCCGGGAACATTGTTAGACAACGGGAAGAAACGGGAAGAAATGCTCAATGATCGGGCAACATCGGGCAACATCGGCAAAGAACGAACATGTTTGTTAATTTTGGGTCTATTGGGGTAGAATCGGGTACCAGTGTGACCCAATTGACCCGATCATACATTTTTAGCCCGATGTCACCCGAATCACCCCGACTTCCACATCGGTGGTCCATCGGCCATTAGCGGGATGGTGTAAACGGGGCATTATGCTACGGCCACACTGCACGCGTTACTCAGGTTAAAAAACGCACATAACGCGCCTAACTTGACGCTTGATCATTGTGTGTCACAAAAATGTTTCAACGCGCCTGTGGCTGCACTGGATTTAGGAGTCCGAGGTAGGAAACCCAAACGCCGCCGTGTTTGGGTGCATGATAGAGTTTAGATCGTGTTAGATTAAATAATCTTGGATATACTGTAAATAACAATAATCGGGTTAAATAACTTCACATGAGTGTGTCCGGTCTGTTTCCAGCATTCGTAGTGTTGATCAGCAGAGATATAGTCCGCCAAGACGTTGAGGTTGCTTAGCAACCAGAGACGCTGTCCATGCCAGTGAATGGAGCGTTCACTCTTCGTCATAACTATCAAACCAAACATCCTTCACATTCAACATTATGAAAGTAAAATGCACATTTCTCGCTAAAATTGTTTACATATACGCATTGAATGGCGTAACTATGTTACTATTTCCACCCAGAATAAAGAAAGATGTCGGCCGTATAAGTTAAGTTAAGTTAAGTCCTTTATTCATCCCTTTTTGGGGAGAAATTCTTTCTCTGCTTTTGACCCATCCGGGTAGCCGGTGAACACATACACACACAGAGGTCCACTCACATGGGGGCACACACATGGGGGCACACACATGGGGGCACACACATGGGGGCACACACATGGGGGCACACACATGGGGGCACACACATGGGGGCACACACATGGGGGCACACCGGCACTACCAGAGCAGTGGGCTGCCGTGGTGCAGCGCCCGGGGAGCAGATGGGGGTTTCAGATGCCTTGCTCAAGGGCTACTTAACCGTGGATTTTTTCAGGATTCGAACTGTCCACCCTCCAGTTACCAGTCCAACTCCTTCACCATTATGCCACGGATGCCCCATGTATGCTTCTGTGCAAGCGTCACTACTCTCTGCCAGTGACGTCGGGTCAAGCTCCACGCTGATTGGCTATCGTGGCTTAGCATCACGCGTTGGAGCGTTGAAAGTTGAATTTTTTGAACTCAGGGCGTTGGTGCGTTGGGGGCGTTACTGCGTTTATGTGCGTAATTACGTGCCTCTGCCGCGTCTAATGCCCCTAACGCGACGCTTCAACGCGTGAGTAACGCCCCGTGCCCACTACATGCGTCCGTTGCGTGATCCCCATTGACTTTAATGGGGACGGACGCGCAATGCATTGTGGATCCGTACGTTCCGTTGGAGCCTTCGGCTCAGTCAAGAAGTTGAAATATGTTCAACTTTTTCGGCAGCGACGGATCCGTCATCCAATCAGATCGCGTCTGCAAATTTAAGCACTGTGACGCGACTCGGGCTCTGACGATACTGGAAAGCGGGAAAGCGGGTCATCTTGCATCGCAACAAGCAGGAAGTAGCGGGAAGAACCCGGCGAAGCGATTAGATTGGCTGACGGATGCCTCTGCAAAGACTACTCCCCCATCAGTCAGCCACGCCTTCCCACATCAGTCAACGGACGCATGTAGTGGGCACGGGGCGTAACGCGGTTGGTGTGGCCGTACCTTAACGCGCCGCTTTAACGCGTGTAACGCGTCTACGCGCCTACACCAATGGTTCCCATGGCAAAAATGCAGATTTTCAACACCAACGCGCGTGCAGTGGGGCCGTACCTTTACGCCCCGTGCCCACTACATGCGTCCGTTGACTGATTTGGGAAGGCGTGGCTGACTGATGGGGGAGTAGTCTTTGCAGATGCATCCGTCAGCCAATCAAATCGCTTCGCCGGGTTCTTCCCGCTACTTCCTGCTTGTTGCGATGCAAGATGACCCGCTTTCCATGCAGTATCGTCAGAGGCCGAGTCGCGTCACAGTGCTTAAATTTGCATACGCGATTGTTACGTCCCCCGCTAGGGGAAGGGGTGGCAAAATAAAACCAGATGTCTTTGGTTAACTGGAAGTTGTTTATTTGTTTATTTAGCCCAGAGCATGGGATAAGTTCCCGTGTAGCAATTAACAAGAACCTCGATCAACCAACAAATAACCATTCGAAGACCCAATATGGCAAGCTTCATATCCAAGGCCAGCTGCCGTGGATGTTGAGCTCGCCCATGCTTTATCCTCCCGGATCCTCGGCCCTCCGATGCAGCAGCCAATCACGTCCGGGGACAGGCACATCAAAATTAACATAATGGTCAACAAATCACACGCGGGGAAAAACACATGATCATTAGCATGAGCATCGACAAACTGAGGATTTTACCCATGAGGGCGGGGTGTCAATCAGCAACCGTACAGCGATCTGATTGGATGACGGATCCGTCGCTGCCAAAAAGTTGAAAATTTTTCATGTAGTTTACATGCGTCCGTTGCGTGATCCCCATTGACTTTAATGGGGACGGACGCGCAATGCATTGTGGATCCGTACGTTCCGTTGGAGCCTTCGGCTCAGTCAAGAAGTTGAAATATGTTCAACTTTTTCGGCAGCGACGGATCCGTCATCCAATCAGATCGCGTCTGCAAATTTAAGCACTGTGACGCGACTCGGGCTCTGACGATACTGGAAAGCGGGAAAGCGGGTCATCTTGCATCGCAACAAGCAGGAAGTAGCGGGAAGAACCCGGCGAAGCGATTTGATTGGCTGACGGATGCATCTGCAAAGACTACTCCCCCATCAGTCAGCCACGCCTTCCCACATCAGTCAACGGACGCATGTAGTGGGCACGGGGCGTTAGACGCGTTTTACGCACCAAAATAACGCCCCCAACGCACCAACGCGCAGAGTTCAAATTTTTTTTCTTTTGACGCGCCAACGCGTGACGCTAAGCCGCAATAGCCAATCAGCGTTGAGCTTGACCCAATGTCGATGTCACTGGCAGAGAGACGGAGGACGCACAGAAGCAGAAAGAACATGGACAACCAAGTCATCGTTTCAGTGTGTGCCTAAACGATGAGGAGGCGGTGAAACTCACCCAGCTGTGAGCGTCTACGGAGGATGTCATGCACTAGAGTTTAGATTCTCTGCCCAAGCCGAGTTCAGTGTGGCCGCACCATAACTCAATGAGACCAACTGAAAAAATACAAAGCGGGTATGAAATTAAACTGTTAAACTGTGATTCTGAAAAAATAATATATTATATTGAAATTCTAATGATACGTGCGTTGATTTGTTAAGCGTTTGACCGAAAGTTAACGGCTAAAAATTAGTTAGTTAGTTGTAAGTAGTTGAAGTGTGTCAGGGACTTCAATGGTAAGAAAGTATAAAAAAGTAAGAGGAATATTTAAAAAAAGTAAAATATAAATAAAATGTCAATGGAATCGGCGATTCCAAGCTAATCGGAAAATTGGTATGGACTCTGGTGAATAATTGTGAAAGGAGTAGGGTCCCAAAGTTACGAGAGAATGAGAAAGAAAGAATAAAGCCTAAGAAGAACAATAGTGTTGAGTGTTGAGTGCTGCATGCAGTTGAGTGCTGCATGCAGCACTCACCTGATTAAAAAGAGGGAAGAGGGAAGGATACTCTCTGCAAGGTCTCAAGGTAGAGGTCTCAAGGTCTCCCCAAGTAGAGGGACAGCCAGCTCGTCAGGAGTCAGGGTGAGGCGTCTTGCTCAGGGTCGCCTCGACACTCTAGGAGGAGCCAGGGATCGAACTAGGAACCTTCCTGTTACCAGTCAACCCGCTCCACCTCCTGAGCTACTGCCGCCCCTCTACCTTCTGTCTCTCTAGTCGTGGAATGGATTCCGACTCGCGTGCGGACGGTGGTTGGCACGGGGACAGGCTACTTCTACACCATGGGCCAGCTGCTCCTGGCGTTGGTGGCCTACTTCATCAGGGACTGGCGCTGGCTGACCTTTGCTGTGTCCTTGCCCTTCTATGTGGCCTTCCTGTACTCCTGGTGAGAGCTCATGGGTGATGGGCGTCCACAGAGGGCAAATGAATAACGAGAACGCAAGCTAATTATAGCCACACAGCAGACACGTCATGCACTCACTCCTTTCATTAAGGAGCAGATGGGGGTCGGGTCCCTTGCTCAAGGTAGGCTGCAGACATTGGGAGACAAACCCAGTGCCTTTCAGCTGGGAGGCGATCATACTAAACCAGTGGTTCTCAATTATTTTCGGTCAGCCCCCCCCTAGGAGCCAGAATTTTTTCGCTCCTCCCCTGAATTCAAATATTATTGAAAACCTGCTAATATTTATTTATTTATCTGTACAAAACCACTGAAGTCCCTCTGTCATTACTTTCTAAGATCAAAATGAAGGTAAAACTTCTGACCCTTGGTATTATGTTTATTGTTTAAAGTCAAATAAAATAAGTAACTTAAACTAAACTAAACTAACAAAAAAAAAAGACACTTGGCCCCCCCTGCCGCTCGCGCCCCCCCCCTGACACCTCACCTCACCTCATACTTCAGCAACTCATTACAACAAACCAATCATAATCTTGTTTGCGTCCTACAGGTGGCTCCTTGAATCTTCACGATGGCTGGCGCTGAAAAATAAGCCGGAGCAGGCCGTCAAAAACCTAAGAGCAGTGGCGCGCTACAATGGTCGCCGAGCCGATGGAAAGAAGATTGACGTGGAGGTAAAAGAGAGGCGGAGCTTGTGATAGTCAGATCCAGCGGCTATTGGCTCAGGCCATGTCCACATTGAGCCAGGAAAATGTATTTAGTGTCAAAGTTTATAGGGATCATTGTCATGGAGTCCTAGGTTCAGGGGGTCATTTATGAATTCATAGGCTCATGGGTTCTAACAGTAATGAAATCTGGGGCTAAATGCCCTTAATGTAAATGTAAAATCACGGGGTAATAATAATAATAATAATAATACATTTAATTTAGAGGCGCCTTTCAAGACACCCAAGGTCACCTTACAGAGCATATAGTCATCATAAATCGTTTTTAAAAAAACCATAATGGGGTTGTGGGGTCACATGAGGGGATTAGCTAAGCTCAGGAGGAAGTGCGTGTTGCCTTGTTAAGGCTGCTAGTTCGATCCAGGGCTCCTTCTGGGTGTGTCGAGGTGTCCCTGGGCAAGAGACCTAACCCTTACTGCTCCCAACAAGCTGGCTGTCGCCTTACATGGTTGACTCAACGGTCGGTATCTGAATGTGTGTATGTGTGTATGATTTGTTGTAAGTCGCTTTGGATAAAAGCGCCTGCTAAATACCCTTAATTTAAGAGTTCATGGCGTCATTGGGTGATAGTATTATGAAGTCATGGGGTTATGGGGAGTCATGGGTTAATAGGGTCATGAAGTCACATGGTCAATAGGAATTAAGAGGTAGTGGTGTAACATGAGGGCAAGGGGGTTGCAATGGGGGGTAGTCATGATTGGTCCGTGTGGGTCATCAGGTGGTGCAGTCGTCCATGAAGAAGGAGATGTCCGGGTGCAAGAGCTCCTACACCAGCCTGGACCTGTTCCGCACCCCCACCATGAGGAAGATGACAGTGTGCCTAAGCGCCGTCTGGTAGGCCTGCCTTAGTCCTTTTGTCTAACCCCCGGCAGAACCAATCGGATACAAGCTGCGGTATTTCTCCACCAATGGTGTGAGAGTGTACCTGTAGATCACGGTCAACAAATCCAAAGGGATTCAAATTGTATTTAATAGTTTTTTCACACGACTTTCTATGTAAATAGAAAATATAGTATCAGTCAAAGTCAAGTACCATCAAGTTGTATCGCTGCATCACAGAGGTTTTAGTCTCAAAGGGCTTCACAGGCTATTTGTAAAAGACACCCATAACTCCCCCAAAGTACTCTCAGAGCAAGGGAAAAATACCCCAAAACCCAGGGCGCATAGACATTGACACGTTTACGTTGCTAGCGTTTCTAGGCCACTCGTTTGGCAGTAAAGACACCCTAATAATTAGACTGCATACTATATTACCACCATGATAGAGTGCAGGGCTGGCTATAAATGTTGTCATGAATGTCGATAATATGTATGTCCTTGAAGAGTTAAAGAATGTGATGGTGTTATGGAACAGAACGTGGGGACCCAAGTGCTTAGGTAAGTTGAGTTAGGTAAATTTAATTGGCTTAAGTTAATTAAGGTAAGTTGAGTTAGGTAAATTGAGTTGGCTTAAGTAAAGTAAGGTAAACTGAGTTCGGTAAAGTTAAATTAGGCAAGTTGAGTTAGATAAAGTTAAATTAGGTAAGTTGAGGAAGTTAAAGTTAAGTACGTGAAGTTGAGTTGGGTAAGTTAGGCAAGTTGAGCTAGGTTAGTTAAGTTAGTCCAAGGTGCTCCATGCACTACCTTGGACAAATCTTCATGTCTTCACCAAAACCACATCTTGATCTGTATCTTTCACAAAACCTCTGCTTGCGGGACAGGTTCGCCACTAGCTTTGCCTACTACGGCCTATCCATGGACCTCCAGAAGTTTGGTGTGGACATCTACCTGATTCAGGTGATATTCGGTGCTGTGGACTTCCCCGCCAAGGTGATCATCAACATCACAATGAGCTACTGCGGTCGCCGGCTCTCGCAGTGTGGGGGCATTGTCCTGGCTGGCATCACCATTCTGTCCAACCTGTTTGTGCCTTACGGTATGTAACCATAGCAACCTATAGACCCAACCTATTGGTGCCATATGATAAGTTACCATAGCAACTTATGCCTCTCTTACACCGACAGTACCAGCTCAACTCACCAGGACTAAGCGTGGCACGACTTGGTTTGGTCCCAGGCACGTCGTGTTTCCAACTAGAATAAAGTACCTCTTCAACGTGGGCGGGTCGTCATAGCACGCATGGGCGACACTGCAGTGACGTATTATCTATGCGACAAACAAACAGGGCTACACCAAGGAGCATCTCCATCTCTGTCACGGTCCCAGGTGTGTTATGCGCGCTGATCCTGCCGTGTTCAATAATAAATCACTATTGTTACTCAATAACTATTGTTAGTGTTACAACTGAACACTGATGCTAGTATTTAAAGGTGTCGGGTGTCCAGTGCCTTCACTCTCTGGCCAATCAGTGGCCAGCAGCCTGTTTACGTCACACAAAAGTATCAGATCAGCTCGCTTGGAACCTCGACGGGGGTGAGCCTAAAAAAGTACAAGATACCAGGTACCTCATTTTGGTGATCAAAATGCATAAAAAGGCGGGCTAAGTCAAGGCGAGTTGAGCTAGTACTGTCGGTGGAAAAGGGCCATTAGAGAACCAACCTGTTGGTGCCTTACGGTACCGTAAATATTAACCTATATACCAAACCTGTTGATGCCATTGGTCTATTAACGTAGAGACTTTTAGACCCAACTTCTTGATGCCTTACTAGCAACCTATAGACCAAACATGTTGGTACCATATGGTAACTTACCGTAATAACCTAAACACCCAACCTGTTGGTGCCTTACTGTACCTTAAAGTGTAATTTCGGCTATAATTGAACCCAGGGTCTTTGTTTTGGCATGTATACCCATCAAATAAGCCCTCCAGATCACAATGTTTGGCTTCCATGTTATTGGTTAGGGGCACCGTGAACGCTTCCAAAACTGCATTTTTTAACCACAAATATTACTCAAAATAGCACCAAACCGCTGCAGTAGCATGATTAGGATCCCTTCCCTACACATAAAACGAAGCATCAACAACTTAGTTAGAGTTTATTAAAAAAGTCAGTTTTTTTTCTAAGTCTGTGACTTACCGGTAGGTCCATGTTTCCAGGAAGTCCACACAAGTTGATTACCTGCTACCATAAATAATATTTAGGGACGCAATTTTTTAATTTTTTTTTAAGTATCAAGTATAGTCAAGTATATACTGCGTTTGCGGTGCCCCTGACCATAACATGGAAGCCCAACATTGCGCCGGACAAACTCTATAATCGGTTTTCAATGAAAAAAAGTGTCTGGAGGGCTTATTTGATGGGTATACATACAGGCAAAGACAAAGACCCTGGGTTCAATTTTTGCAAGAATTACTTTAAATGCATTTTCTAGTTTTGGTTGTTATAAAAAATGATGTGACAAAAGTGCAATATTAATTGCTGTTATTAATATTGTTATTAGATAAACAGATGCTGCGAACATGTCTAGCCGTGATTGGAAAGGGCTGTCTGGCCGCGTCCTTCAACTGCTGCTTCCTGTGGTCAGGGGAGCTGTACCCCACTATCCTACGGTAACAATTCTGGTTGCTATGAGGCTGGTTTGACGTTAAGAAGTTAATGGTTGTATATTTATTGACATTCATGGTTTGGTTTAATTTCTCTCTCTCTCCCTCTCCCTCCCCCTCCCCCTCCCCCCTCTCGCTCTCACTCTCTCTCTTCAGACAGTCAGGTCTGGGCTGGGTCAGCATGATGGCACGGCTGGGAGCCATGGCGGCTCCGTTGGTGCTCCTGCTAGGGGAGTATGTCACCTGGCTCCCAGGCTTCGTCTTCGGCCTAGTTCCTCTCCTGAGTGGCATTGCAGCCTTGTTACTGCCCGAGACCCTGAACACCCCACTGCCAGACACCATACAGGATGTAGAGGATAGGTAAGGACTGCCTCCTGTTATCTGTGTGATCTCTGACTTTTCTATTGAAAAGCCTGTAAAAGGTTATTTCGCTTTAACTTCAAGACTTTCCAAAGTAAACGTCAAGCTCTTCTTTGGGGATAAAAAGACTGCAACATAGGTTTTCTGTTCTAATATGCACGTAACCCCTAATAATTAAATGTTTTTTGAATACAGGGGGACTGGAAGAGTCTCCAAGACTGAGAAAAAAGAAGCAATATTCTTACAAGACAACGCAGACCATCTGCTGAAGCAAACATCTTGATCGTCATGGTATACGTTGCCCTCTGCTTTGTAGCCGTGGTCACTGGCGCCATCTCTGGGGGGGGGGGGGGGGGGGGGGCGCAAGGTTTCTTGTACCCCCAAAGATAAGGCTGGAGGTGCAAAAAAACCTTCAATATTGAAATGAAGTGAACCGGCATGTTTTCTTTTTCTGTCCCTTTAAATAAAGCAAACACGTGGAACGTTGTGCTGCGGGATAGAACGCTGTGCTGCGCGATAGAACGCTGTGCTGCGCTACGATAGAACGCTGTGCTGCACTGCGATAGAACGCTGTACTGCACTGCGATAGCACCCCATCACCTCCCTCCCCATCGCTCTCCCAAACCAATCATTTTAAGCAACGCTGACAACAATCTAGACATACCAATGGTTGACAGGTCGACCCCACAAATTATTTTATTTTTTGGCCACCCACTTACGTGTGCCTAGACTATCGCTGCGTCAAGCTCTATGAAAACGACGCTCAGTAAGTCTGAAAGCAGCGACGAATGAGCAGCCTAGTAGGCTAATGTTTAATGCCCCATAAATGTTTTGCATTTCTAAATTTGTGACTGAAATGTAATCAAGCTAGGCCTACTCCAATTTAGTCCGGCATTTTTATGGAGAATAAGTGCACGCGCCACTACTCGTAACACACTTATAATGCATTTGTCAATTGATGCAACGGTTAAATCATACATCATCACAACCAAAATTTGGAATAAATCAAATAAATTACAGTTTAATAATACGTAAATAATTTCTGAACTACTGTTCTGAACCTCACATTTCCAAAAGCAGGATTTTGGACAAGTGATATAGCCTACTCTTCGACGAACACATTTGAACTACATATTTATGTTGACCTGAAGTTGGCGCCACTGGCCATAGCTAATGCTAGCAAGCAAACATCAGCATAACAGCCTTGAACAGATTGTGACTTGACGTTGGCAATGCTATCTTTGTGTATTTTGGGGTTAATTTTAAGAAAACATAGTGATTCTAACCTTAATTAGGCTACATCAAGGTTATAGGACAGCCCTTTCAGAATACGTACGAGGAAAGTTAATTGATGTCATTAAACGTGAACAAATTTAACCAACCAAACAATTTCTTCAACTACAGGTTTAAGCTACGTTAATTTAATGGGTACCAAGCGTACCAAATAATGTATTGGTGGAGCAAGCCATAGTAATGATCTTTGATGGGACGCAATCATTAGAAAGCTCTGTTGATCGGACACACCCAGCCCAACATCGGAGAGTAGACACAACCGAGTACCTGAGACCGTAATCTGGGTACCATATGCGTGCCTCAAAATGCAGTTGGGTGAGATCGTCGCTACAGGAACTGATGTTTTTTTTTAAGTTAATTTAACTGTTATCAAAATTCTACGTCATATTGATAACCCCATTGATTTTCTTTTAAGGCTCTGGAAGAATATCAAATGTGCCTTACCTTCAAAGGAGACATTTACCAGTACCAGTGTACCAGTACCAGTGCAAGCCTATGGTCATAAGCCCGATTCAAACGCTTTTCTATTCTGCCATCTGCTGTAGTATATATAGTACTGCATCACACAAGACCTTGTTTGCTTGCTTTAAAAGGTGCAAAGAAGCTGCGGCTTTTTTTAAACATTTTTTTTAACGGTTTTATTTAAAATATTTAATAATTACATGTATCTCGTAGAAGAAAGAAGATTGAAACAAACCCAAGAATAATACCATCGTAAATAATTTTAATAGTATTATTGTGTAGCTCTTTCACATATCAACTATCATATTTCTTAAATGCACACAGCTGTTTTGTTATTTACACATAAAATTATATATAAATAAATATAAATAAAGATTTTTTTCCATATGAACGGATGGTTTCATTTTATTTCACATTCTATGAGAATCTCGCATTTGTTCATGCGTTCCCAGCGGTCAGGGTTAGGGCGAGGGGGAGGAGGGACTGGGAGATGGGAACATAAAATGAGGCTACTGGGGTTGGAGTCCCAGTGTTGGGGTGCAAAGTGAAGCAAATGTCCCATCTAAATCTAGTGGAACATGTTTTCATCTCGATGCAGGGTTGAGATGCGGAACGCCAACAAAACTTCGAAAGTTCGTGTCGATTTGAGAATTCACGCATGCGCAACATTACAGCCATTCTGATTGGCTGAATCCACTGCACTTTGTTAAAGTGACAGGATATCTATTTTAACCTTATTTATTTATTTTTATAGTGTCTTCCATCTCACTTTGTAAATGTTTCCCCGATCACGACCTCATTAGTTTACCAGTTTAATGTATAGGCCTAGTTGTCATCCAAGTGTAGCCTATATGAGCAGTGACAAAATATTAAACTTCCTTCTCTCGTTTTATTCTCTAGATATCAAACCAAATCCTTTAAATGTGATGGTAATCATATTTTGAATGATTTGGTTAACTTTTTTGGTATGATTATTGTTTTCTATGATTTGTAAGATCGTGAATGGCTACAGGTGTTATATGCCCCTGAATAGTGGGAGAAATAATCACGAGAGTGATATGTTATCTTTAGTTTTATATCTTTATAAAACATACCATTTTACAAATACGGAAACGTGTAGTTTTGCACAGAGTACAAAGTAAACCCTTTACATACAGCATACACTGTAGTTAACTCTAATTTCTGCAAGCACAAAGTAACTTAACTTCAGCAACTTTCAAAATCATTACAAAAACTCACAAACAGTGCATGAACCACATTATAGAAATCCAGACATAAAATGTACAAGGAACATTTACAAATATGCATGTGACTTCACAGTTTATATAAAATGGCGGCTGAATTTGGCACGACTACTAGTTGTTCTGTTACTGAGTGGGATTTCGCTCAAACACACACATCCCTTAAATACTCAACATGTTTTCAACTTATGACAGTCAAGCTTATTATCAAAAACATTACTGAAAAGGGGGAGAAATAATGACGAGAGGGAAATGGTCTTATCTCAACGGTAACTTTAGTTGTGGACGGAGACAAAGTATGTGGGCGGAGACAAAAGCAATTGATCTCTGGCTCCCAGATTAAAACACGGTGCCGATTACAGATGCACAATTACCCAAGAATAAAGTTAACAATAACCATTAACCAAAGACCACCAGCATCCTAACCATTTTTAAACATGTGATCGATTTTTAATTTAGTTTTTTTAAAAACCGTTTTACACAATTGTATGTTATACAATTACTGTTACTCATAATAATCTTAGACTTTCTTGCAGAACATGGATTTATTATGCTTATTTATTATCAGGCAATTACTGCCTTATCTTTAAACTTGTTACATCCACAAGTCAAGAGGCCCACAGTACCCCAGCAACTTCACAGTCACAACAAGTGTTTTGATTTAACAAGTTTGTGTGTGTGTGTGTGTGTGTGTATTAATAACATAACAGCCGATTTGATAAAGTAATAAACTATAAATATTCAAGTGATATGATGGAAGTTGTCTTAGACCCTAAGGCAGGGGTACTCAAGTAGAAATGATGAGGGGCCACAATTTTTTTTTTCAGTGACTCAAGGGGCCGGTCGGTATACGTGTGACTGAGGCCGATATATGCTCTGTTTTAGACGTAACGCGTAAGCACGTAAGATACATAACCCCCCCTTGCGCGGTAAAATATCCCCCCTTACGTGCTTAAGTGCGTCGGCCAAAATTCCTGACTATGCGACTAAAACACTACGGCCCTACGCAGCTCGCAAAGACTGATTGGCCAGCTCACTCTCACATTTCCGGTTTTACAGCATAATAGCGCCATTTTTAAAAGGCCGTGACAGAAGCGAATGAAGAATTTTGAAGAAGGAGAAGAAGAAAACACAAGAACGAATTATGATAATTATAAATATAAACAAGCCAGCGATTTCCACTTCCACTCCCACAGATTCGTTCGTTGCTCCCCCTACTGTTCTGGCGGAGAATCCCCTTGCAACACGCGCAATCCTTAAGGAACCTTAAAGGAACCGTAAATCAAAACTTGTCTAAAACAAGTCCCTTGTGTAAATTACGTGCTTACGTCTCTGCGTCTAAAACGACCCTAAATCGGCCTTGACTGCTGCTGAGATGGACTGTCTGCCTCGAGTTTGGGAGGGCTGGAGCGGTCTTTGGGCTGGAGTGCTATCTGTTTATCGTTGCAACCCCCAGCCTCGTATTGAGATTGCGGCGCGCGGTTTCAAAATAAGAGCGCCCAGCACGATTTTATTTTTATTTTTTTATAATTAACAAAACTTTTCAAAACAGCTCGAGGGCCATTAATAGACACCCCGCGGGCCACAAAAGGCCCGCGGGCCGCTACTTGAGTATGACTGCCCTAAGGCATCACCCACAAGCACACACACACACACACACACACACACACACACACACACACACACACACACACACACACACACACACAACACGACACATTCACCTCTTCCAAAATGATGTATTCAAAGAGAAAAATATCAAGTTGGCATTTTTTCCATGATCCTCCAGGTTTCACAGCTAGTTTCATTTTGAACATTGTCAAATGCACTCCTGTCTCAGTCTCTCTCTCTCTTTCTCTCTCTCTCTCTCTCTCTCTCTCTCTCTCTCTCTCTCTCTCTCTCTCTCTCTCTCTCTCTCTCTCTCTCTCTCTCTCTCTCTCTCTCTCTCTCTCTCTCTCTCTCTCTCTCTCTCTCTCTCTCTCTCTCTCTCTCTCTCTCTCTCTCTCTCTCTCTCTCTCTCGCTCTCTCACCATCAGGGTGAGGTTGGCAGGTTGTCATCGTCAGCCAATCCAAACAGGCGCTTATGTTGCAGGAACCAATCATGTGGCAGTGTGGGTAAGAGTGCGGACACGACTACAGACTTCAACCTCTAACAAAAAGATGATGATGGGGATGGGGGGAGCGAAGGTGAGGTTGGAGGTTAAACGTGAAACGACATCCAAGCCTCAGAAGAAGCAGCTCCAGCCTCCACACCTCCACACACACCTCCTGGGGGCCGGGAGACCCCCGGAGGGAGCAGCTCCACTGATGTCCTGTGGAAGGGTAGTGCAAAATAAGCATTTTGTGACCTCCCTTTTGGGGGTTATTTCCGCAAAAGCAGTTAAGGTGTTACAATCAAGACATGCCATAATAATAACAATACATTAATGTTAGTTTGTGTGGTATTTAAAAGTAAAGATGGTTCCGTTACTAATGTAGTATACTTCAAAGTTTAATCAAAACATATATTTTTTAAGTAATGGCAGAATAAAGATAAGCAATCTCCTCTGGTCTTCCTTGTGCTCGTGCCAGGCTTAGTCATTGGCAAAAGAGTATAAAGTGACATTGCTCTACAATGGACCCAAGGTAACGTATTAACACTTTTAACACTGGTCCCATGGTGCAAAGCCCAAAACTGTATCTTGTTGAGAGCCTGGTGCACAGAGCAAAGGTTCAAAGTCTCTCACAGAAATGTCTTACCTTATGATGGATGAGCAGTATAATGAATAACTGAACCGAACCACCTGTGTCCTACATATCACTGTAATGTCAGTGACTGAAGCACGCAGTATCTCTGCAGGGTCAGAAAATAAAAGAGACTCTATATTGACAACATTGAAATTGGGATAATGGGGTTGTAAAAAAGTGTATCATTGTGTATTTTACTGTTTAAGACGGGGCCACATCTGTGTTGAAAAGCACACCCACACACACCCAGAGAAACCCTCACAAACACACAAAACCGAGAAAGTTAAGGGAACTCAAAACGTTTTTTATATAATATATAAGTTATGGTAATAATTATATGAAGTAAAATGTGAGTACAAATATATATATATTAAACAGCATGCCTTTTTCAAAGACTTTAACAATCATTATTAAAACTTGAAACATCTCCATACATATTCTATCTTTCACAGAAACAACCAAATATCACACGGAAATAGAAAATATTGCAAAGTGAGGTTGAATTTTTCTTTAGCAAGACGTTAGTTTAAGACGTAAAGAAATGGCTTAAATCAAGTGAAGGGATTTGAACAGACTAAACAATTTAAACATGCATCATTAAAAAAATATAAAATGGTTGGAAACAAATTAAGCGTTAAACAAGTACCACAAACATTTTAGATAAAATATAGAAAAGCTGACACTTCGTCTGTGTAGATAGCATGATGTTAAAAATATTGTTTTGAAGTATTGTTTTTAGCATTTAGCCTCTACCGGGAGTACACCGGATATGCAGCCATCAGTTTCAGATTAGCATTGTGATTTTAGGTTAAATATAACGTTGATAGGCTTCACAATGGTTAGCTGATCACTTCACTCTGATCACGTGATAGATGATAGATAAGTAAGGGATAATCACAGAGAGGCCGGGCAATAAACAGTTTGATAAGCCGTCCACAAGCCGGGCACGTTTATTCTACTTCCTGCTTGCCAACATAATAAAAATATTCAAATACTTTCATAATTATGCTTTTTCTTATTCGTATTGCATGCTTATTAAATGTATACTCTGCGTTCATCTCCCTCAAAAAGTAGTCCCCTTTAGCCTAATTACGATCGATCCAACATGCATTCCTTATTAGCTCAGCTGTAGCTAATTATTTTATATAGCAACCACACAAGGCTGCATCTGATCACTACTTTAATAACGTTGCTACATTGTATCTCGCTTGGGAAACTATGTATCGACTGACCCTCCGAAAGATCTCTGACACATTTTAGAAAAAACAAGGTTTATTTTTACAATGGACTTTATTTTTTCAATGGACGCTGAGTATACTGCAAGTAGTATGCAAGTATACTCAGCGGGCAACCTGCCGGGTTAATGCCCTCTTCCCAGCCAATAGAATAAATATATATTACCACTATAGTTGTATGCAGAACCGAAAGTTGAACGTGGAATGTTTTCTTAAATAAAGAGAACAAACTTGGGTGGCCTTTGTTGTTTTCTAATACAGGAGGAATACGTTCACAAGCATTTCAGAATGGTTCCCTGCCGGACAAAATATTCAGAGATGGCATGGAAAATATTTGACACAGGTTGCAATCATCAGCCTACTTCAATATGTCCATTATATGACCACTACACTGTATACTTGTCACCAGTCAATAAGTAACTACAGGGTGCATGGAATATTTAAGATTAAAAAATGTATGGACGATGGCTAACCCTTGTGGTTATCTTCTACTCATCATATATAGTTCACATCCATTTGGCCATCCTTTCAAACAAGCGTTTTATTCCGACTTTTATTAGTATAAAGCAATACTTTTTACTATAGGCCTACTTTATTTATCTTTATTTCAGACTCATATAGGTCCATATACACGACAGTACAACAGACAAAACAACAACAAACAAATAAGAAACACAACTAAAAAACATACAGACACTCTCTCCAATGCTTCCAGAGACTATTATAACACGTAATGTTAATGTTTCCACAAAAATAATTCTGTCTCCAGAACTAATTAAACATTGACCCATTGTTTACTTTCCTTTGAGTTTCATTGTCGTTCAATAATCAAGCACTGTTTTCAGCCAATCGGGAGACGGAGAGTTTGTCTGTCAAACTACATGCAGGGCCCCGCGCGCTGCCGATGCGCCGAGCACACAGCTGAAGGACTTAACTCCGCGGGACGTGCGACATTTCCGGCGAGCGCTCGCACTTTAGCCCAGAATTCAGCTTTAAACACCACAGGTTTAGAGACTTGGCGGAAAGGAAATTCTTGAGGTCTGAACCATTTTGAAGCCGATTAGGCATACTCACAGCAACTTTTTGTTAAATGTTTGACCATTGTTTCTTATTTTTTATTGTTAAATTGTATACAATATAACCTTCTGTGAATTTGTATTTCAATGTTATGAGGTTCTATTTTTATGACACTCTACGACACTTCAATCAGGTAAGAGTGAATAGCCTATATATTAAATTGCATCATTATAATCTTAAAAAATGTCAGTTAAAAGTTTTTTAAATTATTACTAAAATGTAACTTTTACAGGTGTTCAATCATCTTCGCTGCTGATCAATAAAAATAAAAAAAAGCAAAAGAGGCCTTTAACCAAACGCACAATCGCAGCCTTCCGATGGTGTTCGCCGACCTCTTGGAGCAGGTTGGCAGCACGGGACGCTTCCAGGTTGTGCACACCACCCTGCTGTGTCTCCCCATCCTCATGATGGCGAGCCAAAACATATTACAAAACTTCGTGGCCGCGGTACCCCCCCATTTCTGCAGCGCCCACACGAACCTCTCCGCTTCCACGCGGATGGGCGCGGCAGAGAAGCTGCGCATAACAGTGCCAATTGATGCAAACGGATCTCCGGAGAAATGCCGGCGTTACGAGTCGCCACAGTGGCATCTGCTGGCCAACAACGGAAGCACAGATCCCGAGGTGTGGGAAGACTCGGAACAGGCGGCCCTTCGGGGCTGCGACGACGGGTGGACTTACGATGAGAGGGAGAGAAGCTCCAGCATTATTTCAGAGGTATCTGTCCAACTTACTATCCGTCCGTCCGTCCACCTACCCCTCTCTCTCCATATCTATCTAACTGTCTCTAATGTGCAATAAGGGGGAGATAGGTTGTTTACTAATTGGTTTCTTTGACTTAAAAATTAACAAATACAAATGCCTAGGAAACGTGTAGTTTTGCAGAGTAAAAAACCTTTAAAGTACAACAGCATACACTGAAACATACTTCTCATTTCCTCAAATATTACTGTCAAGGACAAATTTACTTATGCTATCAAACTCTACGGAACAGAGTGGTTCTGTTACTGAGCTGGACTTAGCTCACACACACATCCCTTAAACCCTTTTGACATGTTTTTCAACTTATTACAGTCAAGCTTACCGGGTTATTATCAGAAACATTACTGAAAGGGGGAGAAATAATGACGAGAGTGATACGGTCTTACCTCAACGGTAACTTTAGGGATTTCACCAAGTAGGCCTACGTGGGCAGAGACGAAAACAATCGATCTCTGGCTACCAGATTAAAACAATTAATTGGGTTATTACAATAAACCAAGAATAGAGTAAACAATATAATATAAACACTTTTTAATGCATTTGAACCATTTTTAAATATGTGATAGATTGGAACTGTTATACTTGATTGTATGTTTTTTATCAAATCACTATTCACTCGTATAATTTTTACATGTCATTAACGAACCAATATGCTTGCGCACAATCAAAATACATAACTTGAACTTCTTTGTGTATTTCTATGTTTCCAGTGGCATCTGGTGTGCAGCCTGCGCTCCCTTAAGTCAATGGGACAGACTGTGTACATGGGGGGCGTGCTCGTGGGAGCGGGGGTCTTTGGAGCATTGGCCGACCGGTAAGTTAATCATTTGGTTCATAATCCTTCTGGAACAGGCACAGCGATCGTCAAACACTCCACAAACTCAGTGGGGTATCACTGCAACAACATTGTTATGTCTGCAGTTCCACCAAACAACCAAAAAGACTTACAAATACATTTGTTTGTTACCTTTTCTTAAGTCTAGAGTTTTATCACACTATGATTTGCATTTATTTTAAATGACATTTGAAAAACATATTTTTGTGATACCTCGCACTTGCATGGATTGCAGGTCGGTCCTGATTGATACATTATCCCAAATTAAACCACAACCTGTCCCTCTGCCTGCTCCTCCCTGCTGTGATGCTCCTGGAGCTTTGGGCGGCGGGTCCTACTGACCATGAGCTACCTGCTGATGGCCGTGAGCGGGACGTGTGCCGCCTTCTCCCCCTCCTTCTCCCTCTTCTGCCTCTTCCGCTTCATGTGTGGCATGGCTCTGTCGGGAGTCGTGCTCAACAGCTTCTCACTCAGTAAGAGAAACAACCGTATTAAATTCACCCAGAGAAGACACAGCACTACTAAAAGACTTCAGACATGGAGGAAAGACGCCAGAAAGACACCCGCAGACAAACCCTAGCGAAAGACATGACACTATAAACACACGAGCAAAAGATTTGATTACACACTGGATATGTTCTGTCTCCCCTAGTCGTGGAATGGATTCCGACTCGCGTGCGGACAGTGATTGGCACGGGGACAGGCTATTGCTACACCATGGGCCAGCTGATCCTGGCGTTGGTGGCCTACTTCATCAGGGACTGGCGCTGGCTGACCTTTGCTGTGTCCTTGCCGTTCTATGTGGCCTTCCTGTACTCCTGGTGAGAGCTCTGGCTGTCCACGCAGAGCAAATAAATAACAAGCAAGCTAATTACAGCCACACATGAGTAACAACGTGCACTCACAGCCGTAGCAAAACATATTGCTACAAAATTATTGTTACATATTTGATAAGATAATACGAGTTTAAAGAGTTTGATTTATTCTGCTCTTCAGTCACTGTTTTTTTTGGAATGAAGCACACCCGTTTATCTAAAGAGATGTACAGTGAATACAGATATTTTAATTTAAGGAGCAGATAGGGGTAAGGTGCCTTATTCAAGGTAGGTTGCCGACATTGGGGATCAAACCCAGTAACTTTCACATCAGAGGCATAATACTTAACTATCTGTGTTTAAACTGCATGAACACCATATTTCAGCAACACACTTTATAACAACACATAAATATAATCTTGTTGGACTCTGTCATGGTAATTTATTGAAACAGTTTCACACCATCCCCACAATGCAATCTTCAATGATCAAGTCAGGGAAATGTTTACCTAAAGGCCAGAGTTGCCTGTGTTCTTACTCATCAAGCAGAAGAATGCATAAGCTGATGCTCCCTTGTGACCGGTAAACCCCAGGTACAAAGGTTGACGTTAGATAACACTAGGAACAAGTAGGGTGGCAAGACACTACAAGGAATAGAAAACAAAGCTTAAATGATTAAAAGTAAACAACCTATGCATTTTTCCATTACACCCCTACAGGTGGCTCCTTGAATCTTCACGATGGCTGGTGCTGAAAAATAAGCCGGAGCAGGCCGTCAAAAACCTCAGACTAGTGGCGCGCTACAATGGTCGCCAAGCCGATGGAGAGAAGATTGACGTGGAGGTAAGAGAGAGGAGGAGCTTGTGATAGTCCGATCCAGCAGCTATAGGCTCAGGCAATGTCCACACTGAGCCGAGGAGATTGATTTTGTGTCCGTTTTTGCGGAATCGTGAGGTCACATAAGGTTATAGGGTCATGGGGGCAGAGGATCATAAGGTCATAGGATCACATGGGTTAATGAGGTTGTGGGGTCACATGAGGTCGAGGGGCCACATGGGGTCACAGGGGGTAGTCATGATTGGTCCGTGTGGGTCCTCAGATGGTGAAGTCGTCCATGAAGAAGGAGATGTCC
Source organism: Gadus chalcogrammus (assembly GCF_026213295.1). Taxonomy (NCBI): domain Eukaryota; kingdom Metazoa; phylum Chordata; class Actinopteri; order Gadiformes; family Gadidae; genus Gadus; species Gadus chalcogrammus. The sequence continues at coordinate 14,179,340 of NC_079418.1, forward strand.
GGGTGCAAGAGCTCCTACACCACCCTGGACCTGTTCCGCACCCCCACCATGAGGAAGATGACAGTGTGCCTATGCGCCGTCTGGTAGGCCCGCCTTAGTCTTTTTGTCTACCCCCCCCCCGGCAGAACCAATCATGTGCGAGGGTGTACCTGTAGATCACGGTCACAAGATTCCAAAGGGATTCAAATTGCATTGAAGGGGTATTTGACACGACTTTCTATGTGAATAGAGAATACATTTAAGTAAAGCCACATCAAGTTGTATCGCTGCATCCCAGAGGTTCCAGTCTCAAAGGGCTTTACAGGCTATTGGTAAAAGACATCCCTAACTCCCCCAAAGTACTTCAAAGAGTAAGGGAAAAATACCCCGAACCCAGAGCGATTAAGCCTTGCTGGCGTTTTCAGGCCACTCATGTGCAGATGGTTGGCAGTAAATACGCCCATATAATTAGACAGCATACTTCAGACTGCCTTGAAATCTCTTGGTAGTACAGCACTCAAAAGAGTTTTGGCACCACCATGCTAGAGTGTAGGGCTGGCTTCATATGTCGTCATGTATGTCAGTAATAAGTATGTCCTTGAAGAGTTAAAGACAGTGGTGGACTTTGACAAACTGAGTGAGTTATATATTGGACAACAGTGCTTGGATAGATGCTCTCTCTGGAATAAATGTCGGAACAGACAGACAAGGAGGAAGGGGTTGGAGACAGAAGAGAAAGAGCTACAGAGAGAGAAGAGGGGTAGAGAGTGAGATCGGAGAGAAAGAGAGAGCGAGAAGAGAGAAGACAGAAGATCTACTTCATAGTTTTATCCTCATTCATTATAAAGGCATCTCATGTCATATTTAATTTAGACTGAGAAAAAACAACAAATGTATATCACAGGAAGATTTCTCTTCTTATTTAGAGATTACACGAAATTACCTCAATTTACCTCAATTTTAAGTTAAGTCTGGTAAATTGAGTTGGGTAAAGGAAAGTTAGGTAAGTTGAGTTCGGTAAAGTAAAGTTTAGAAGACAGTGTTAGGTAAGTTAAGTTATGTAAAGTTAAATTATGCAAGTTGAGTGAGATCAGTTAGGTAGGTTAAGTTAAGTTAGGTTAGGTTAGTTGAGTACAACACAAGGATTGTTGTTGCCGCAGTGATGGAAGTAGATCTAAAACAGCGAACCGGTCCACGCACCACCTTGAAGGAATCTTCATGACTTCTCCAAAACCACATCTGGATCTGCATCTTTCACAAAACCTCTGCTTGCGGGACAGGTTCTCCACTAGCTTTGCCTACTACGGCCTCTCCATGGACCTCCAGAAGTTTGGCGTGGACATCTACCTGATTCAGGTGATATTCGGTGCTGCGGACATCCCCGCCAAGGTGATCATCAACATCACAATGAGCTACTGCGGTCGCCGGCTCTCGCAGTGTGGGGGCCTGGTCCTGGCCGGCATCACCATTCTGTCCAACCTGTTGGTGCCTTACGGTATGTAACCATAGCAACATACAGTGCCTTACGGTCTGTTAATGTTACGCCCATAAAAGGGGGAGATAGGTTGTTTACTAATTGGTTTCTTTGACTTAAAAATTAACAAATACTAAGGCCTACAGGAAACGTGTAGTTTTGCAGAGTAAAAAACCTTTAAAGTACAACAGCATACATTGAAACATACTTCTCATTTCCTCAAATATTACTGTCAAGGACAAATTTACTTATGCTATCAAACTCTACGGAACAGAGTGGTTCTGTTACTGAGCTGGACTTAGCTCAAACACACATCCCTTAAACCCTCTTGAAATGTTTTCAACTTATTACAGTCAAGCTTACCGGGTTATTATCAGAAACATTACTGAAAGGGGGAGAAATAATCACGAGAGTGATCCGGTCTTACCTCAACGGTAACTTTAGGGATTTCACCAAGTACTTGGACGGAGACGAAAGCAATCGATCTCTGGCTACCAGATTAAAACAATTAATTGGGTAATTAACAATAAACCGAGGATAGACTAAACCATATAATATAAACACTTTTTAATGCATTTGAATCATTTTTAAATATGTGATAGATTTGAACTGTTATACTTAATTGTATGTTTTTTATCAAATCACTATTCACTCATATAATTTTTACATTTCATTAATGAATCAATTTATAGCCCAAACTTGTTGATGCCTTAGGCCGTGTTCACATCTAGTGGTTTTTTTAATCAGCTTGTTTACATTATATTCCTATGGAGCATTTTAAGCGCCTCTCCCAGCGTGCTTTTCTGCCATACAGAGCGTTGAAAGTTCAACTTTCAGGAAGAAAGCGGCCAACGTCAGGCGTCTTTTTGGCAACTGACCAATCACAAGCGGAACATTGACACTTTATCACAAAGGAAACTCTCAACTGTCAAAACAAAAAACAATGGCGGACAAATCACTCGGGAAAGTGCGGTGGAGCGATTAATAGTTTTAATTACAGAACATGTCGAGATCTAAGACATGTCTAATGGGCTCTAGCCTGGATACATAGTAGGCGAGTAACGTCGGGTCTAGAATGGGTTCGTTTCTAGGTGATAGAAAAAGCCCAGCTGCCAGCTTTTTTTTTGGGGGAAAAAACGGTCTGCACAACTTTTCCCTATTACAAAAAAGATGTGAACACGGCCTTACTCTGCATCTACCTTTACAGCCAACCTTTCGTCAGTGTTGGGAAGTTCACTTTCTACGTGAACTAGTTCAAAGTTCAGTTCACAAATTTTAAAATGAACTAGTTCAGTTAAACGTTAATAATTAAAATGTTGAACTAAATTCACAGTTCTAAAAATGAACTAGTTCATAGTTCTTTTTTTCGATATGTTGCTGTGAGCTATTCTTTTTTTCTGGTATTTTGAAAATTGAGCCCCCTTTCTGATTTGTCTAGGATGAAATAAAGTGGTTGAATCAAGTATCGTAGCGAAATACAGTTTCTATCATGTTTTATTGCACATTTAGCGCATTTTGTAAAACCCCTTGATTTCGTTGGCCGGAAACGGAAAGAGGGGATGTTCACGTTTGGTTGTAGTCTTTTCGCTCAGTTCTAGCCCTACTGTTGGGACAGAGAACAGAGCGAAAAGACTACAACCAAACGTAAACAGACCCCCTTTCCGTTTCCGGCCAACAAGCAATGATTCTAGGAGGTATTCTAGTCCGCTGATCGAGCCAGAGAGCTAACGTTATGGATTGTACATATTTATAATTAGAAATTTGTCCCAGCCTTTATATCACAGATACTCTAGGGTCTATAGCATATAACCGCTTTGTCTGATTACAGTTTACTTAATTTTTCACAATTTACCAGCTTTCGCTTTGAAGAATCACCGCGCCATTCGTTTCAATGGGAATCGCGACGGTCTATACATTTAACCGAGTGAGCATGCCGTTCACAGACACCAGAATGAACGAGTTCACAGTAACGTTCATCAGGCAGTAAAACATTACGTTCAGTTCACGTTTGCCCAAAATATGAACGAGTTCATGAACTATCGTTCAATGAACGCGTTCAGGCACAACACTGCCTTCCGTTAGCTTATATCAGCGGTTCCAAACATTTTTCATGGCAGGAACCAGATATTATGTCAGTCAGTATTTTAGCGGTGTTACGGCACGTTTATGATCCTGGTGATAACGAGATGTCTGGCCAGGGATGACGCTCACGCTTCCGCGTGTTCCCGGCAGCGATCATGTGCACTGCGTGGGAAACTACAAGTTCTTCACAGCAGATTTTTTTCATCCAAGAAAAACCAGTCTGAACTAAACAGAACAGTAGGATCAGTTTCAAGTTCGAACGCCTTCATTTCCTTATGGCTATCACCTACTATCCTTTAGCTTTTATTTATAAGAAGTACATTGTATTGCCACTGTATTGCAAATGTTAAAATGGGTGTTAAGTTCGCCTCTTAGTGCTTGTTACATTGAGCGGCTGAAAAAAAAATTGTACCAGGTCCTGAGGGGACTTCTTATGGTATGCAGCTGTAGCAACCTATACACCCAACTAGGAAAATATAAATATACTTTCAAAACATTGTCGATATATTTTAGATTATGTTTAATTTTAATTAAGCATTAAACTTTTTGATCAGTGCTATACAAACAAAAGTGATCTGATTATTTGTTATTAAAAATTAAATTAGTAAATTGTGACTGTCTGTCAACAGTCACACTATGTTTGATAGATTAAAATATATATTTTTACATTTTACAACAACCAGTTAAGAATAAAAGTGCAATAATATTTCTTATGGTCACTAATATTGTTATTAGATAAACAGATGCTGCGAACGTGCCTAGCTGTGCTGGGCAAGGGCTGTCTGGCCGCGTCCTTCAACTGCTGCTACCTGTACTCTGGAGAGCTCTACCCAACTATCCTACGGTAACACCAACTGCTGGTTGCTACCAGGCTGGTTACACGTGAAGACATTCACATCTCTATAATATAGACATATTTATGTACATTTATGTGTATTGATTGACTTTCATGGTTTCATTTCTCTCTCTCCATTCAGACAGTCAGGTCTGGGCTGGGTCAGCATGATGGCGCGGCTGGGGGCCATGGTGGCTCCGTTGGTGCTCCTGCTGGGGGAGTACGTCACCTGGCTCCCAGGCTTAATCTACGGCCTAGTTCCTGTCTTGAGTGGCGTTGCAGCCTTCTTACTGCCCGAGACCCTGAACATACCACTTCCGGACACCATACAGGATGTAGAGGATAGGTAAGGAATGCTTCCTGTAATCAATGGGACTTCTGACTTATTTTGAATAGCCTGTAAAACATTATATCGCTTTAAGGTCCTTTCGAAAGTAAACGTCGACCTAAGTCGATCTTTTCTTTGAGGGGGAAATAGACCATGACATCGATTTTTTTCTAATATGTTCATTATTATTAATAACAATAACACTTCATCCCCAATAATTGTATGCATTTTTTTTTCAAATACAGGGGGACTGGAAGAATCTCCAAGACTGAGAAAAAAGAGGCCATATTCTTACAAGACAACGCAGACAATTTGCTGAAGCAAACATCTTGATCGTCATGGTCAGGGCCGGCGCTGGCCGTTTCGGAGCCCTAGGCGACTCGGAATCAACTTGCGCCCTGGACAGGTCTTGCGAGCGGGGGGGGGGGGGGGGGGTGCTACGCTGACGGTTTCGGGCCGCCCTGACAATTGCTCCCGCGCCCCCTCGCTTCTCCGTTCGCGTCGTATATTTTAATTGATATATTTTTTAATTAAGGGCGCCACCAGAGGGCGCCCCCAACGCATTTGTCGCCCTAGGCGGTCGCCTAGCTCGCCTATGCCGATCGCCGGCCCTGGTCATGGTAGACTTGACTTCTGCTTTGTACTCGTAGCTAATGCTAGCTAGCAAACATTGGCATAACAGCCTTGAACAAATTGTGGCTTGACTTGGCAATGTGTATTTTGGGGTTAATTGTAAGCTGACCTAGCGATCAAAGTCTTAGGGTTTATTCATTAATGTTACAGGACAGCCCATTAAGAAAATGTCTAAGTTAAGTTAATTGTCATGAAATGTGAACAAATGTAACAAACCAAACCATTTCTTTAACAACTAGTTTTAGCTACGTAACTTTTACGGTTACCAAGCGTGACGTTTGAACTGCCCCGCTCCACCTAGGGGACTTTTGCTGGGCTCCTCCAAACACAAGGACGCATGGTGGCGGGGTTGAAAGACTGGTTGATTTAGTTTTTGTTGTTAATGATACACGGCCTGGTGCTCCATATTACCAGGTGTGTGATGATGGCTGGTTTAACCTGTTGCACAATGATTGCTCACTGTGCAGCCTCACCCAGCCCAAGAGTTCAATCAGACTGATGCTGGCCAGGTGAGGCTGCTTAAACAAGTAATCCGACACACACTCCACAGAGACATTTAGAAATGTTGACTACCAGTGCAAGCCTATGGGTTCAAACGCTCTTCTTTTCTGCCATCTGCTGGAGTATATCTGATACTGCATTACACAAGACCAAGTTTGCTTGCTTTAAAGGTGCAAATTGAATGGTGTTTTTTTTTTTACTTTCCTCTTCAAGATTCAAAACAAACCCAAGAATAATACAATCGTAAATCATTTTCCTCTAGTTGTTAAATATCATGTAGTCCTATCAAATATCAACTATCATATATCATAAATGCACACAGCTGTTTTTTTCTTCCGTTTTTTTTTAACAAAAATGAGTACACCATAAAATGATATGAATAAAGATTTATTTTTTCATATGAACAGATGGTTTCATTTTATTTTACAATCTATGACAATCTCGCATTTTTTCACTTTTTTTCTAGCATATTTCCGGAATGACATGAGGGAAGGTTCTTCTCTTTTATTGCTGAATGTTAAATGAAATACACTTTCACTGACTGGAAAATAATTGTCTGCTGATTTTTATTATAATTTTTTCAGTTAATTTTTTTTAAACCATGCATCCATCTAACCTTGAGCACAAGTACATGCAGAGGAGTGGTGTCAGGCGTCTCAAGCTGGGGGGGGGGGAGGGGGGAGAGGGGAGGGGGGAGAGGGGAGAGGGAAATATAAAATTAAACAAAGGCTTTTGAGGGGAGGGGTGTGTGTGGGGGGGGGGGGGGGCATACCTGTTAGCGTCCCAGTATTGGGGTGAGGTTTGGGGGCAAAGTGAAGGAATTATCACATCTAAAACTAGAGGGGGGTGGGGGGGTGGGGTGGGCGGGTTAGAGGATAGAGGTTTGAGACGCGGTACGCTATTGTGACGTGAGACGTTACCGAATAACAGTTCTTCACAGCGATATGCCAGTGTGAGTTTACCATGGGTGGGAGGCTTGGACGAGTAGTGTCTTCCATCTTACTTTGTAAATGTTTCACCAATCACGACCCCATTAGTATACCAGTTGGATGTATCAGGCCTAGTTGTCATCGAAGTGTATATGAGCAGTGATAAAATATTCAACTTCCTTCTCTCGTTTTAATCTCTAGACATCAAAACAATTCCACAGTATATCCTTTAAATGTGATAGTAATCATATTTTTAATGATTTGGTTTCCTTTTTTGGTTTAATTTTTTTTAAATGATTATCAGTGGGTAAAGATCGGGAATGGCTACAGGTGTCCACAAGACAAGAGGCACACGGTACCCCAGCAACAGTAAAATACACAGTACCTCTCAACAGTACGATACAGGAAGTTAAAGACAACATGAGATGCAAATGGACGTTTTCTCCAAACAGACACATTTTTCTGATTGCGTCACCAAGCCCCAGTTGGCTGGGCTTTAAATTCCAACCAATAATAACATGGATAACATTGTTGGGGGGCGTCGCTAAATA
>NC_079418.1:14189151-14191651 GCF_026213295.1 Gadus chalcogrammus
AGTCTCGTGTGCGAGTGCCGGCCGCCCGGCTGTGAAGTCCGAGAGTCCGCGGGCCGGTAGGCGGCGGCGGCGGCGGCGGCGGCGGTGGCGGCGGCGGCGGTGGCGGCGGCGGGCGGGGGCGGCTGGAGGGGAGGCTCTGCGTTCATGTTCTGCATACTGAGGAACGGCGTGCTCTCCCCTCCCTCCCCCTCCTCCGACTCGCTGTCCGTCAGACAGCTCCGCGAGCCGTAGTCCCGGGACGCCTCGTAGCCGCGCGGCGCCACGTGCCCGTTCAGCCGGGACCGCCGGCACTGCTGGGCCCCGGGCTGGGCCCCGCCTCCCCGCCCCGAGGCCCCGCCCCCGCGGCCCGAAGCGCCCCCGCCGCCTCGGGACCCCCGGGAGGCGCTTCTCTTTGGTTGCTCCAGGGAGCAGAGGTACTCCTGGGGGGTCTCGTAGTGCTCGTCCTGGGACGGGGGGTAGGGGCTGGAGGGCAGGCTGCCGCGGCTGTCCCGCAGGTAGCTCCGCCGGCGCTGCTGCCGGTACGGGTCCTGGGCCTGGGCGTCGTGCAGCGGCACCTGGTAGCGCCGCAGCAGCAGGGGCTGGTCCTCCTCCACGGGGGGGTAGGGGTTGCGGGCGGCGGGCGGGAGGGACATGGCGTGGCCGGCGTTGGGGGAGGTGATCTGGAAGGTGGGCGGGGGCAGCGAGTAGTGGAGGTCCACCGGGGAGAGGCGGGCGGGCGTGGTCAGGGCCGACACGTACCTGCGAGGCGGGGGAGAGAGAGAGAGGAGGGAGGGTGAGTGCCGGGGAGGTGAGGGGCTGACGGCGAGGGGGAGGGGAGAGAGCCGGAGGCGGGCAGGCGGGGGCGGGAGGATCACTGTCGACAGAGAATTCTTGTCATTTCCAGTCAACAAGGTGCGCCGTTACCTCATGGGATCACTATTTGGCACCCAGACATGCGTTGTAGGGCCAGCATAACGACGCGGTCATCCGATCTTTTCCCGATCCCATTCGAGATTGTTCTGTTTTATTTTTTTTTATATAATTTTTCCATATCGGTCCATGCCAGGGAAACTTCACATTTGTCATCTAAATGAGTCCACAGTGAAAGGATCATTTTTTACAGGGTAACGTTGCACAGAACCCGAATGTAAGGGGAAAACGTTTTGAGGGTTCACGATGCGAGGTGATCTACAACAGCGCCACAGTCCGATCAAAGCAAACGACGAGCGCTTCAAAATAAAAGTCTACTGTAATGCAATCCTGTCTGGCTTTTATAGTAATCATCAAGGGCGTTATAACATTACAAGAAGGACCGACAGCACATGAAAGAGCCGGCAGGGTCTCCCCTGAGATGGTGAGCTGCGCTCTGATCTCAGTGACTTTGCGGAGAGTCCTGTGATTCAGAGTGCTGGTGTGATGGGAACCGTTGGTTTGGCGGATGCTGCCATGCCATTTTGACCTCAAACTTGTTCCGAATGTGGTGAGGCTGGGATTCGGCGATGCCAATGACAGCTCCTTACCCCGTGTAACTTCCAGTTACGGGTTTCCATTTAAAAGTAAAATATGAGATGAGGAATCCCTTTTTCCAAGGTCATTGTTTGAGCGATCTGCTTTGAATAATTTCAAATTACGAGTGGTGTATCGAACGCTACTCTGATCAATTGATAAAAATCAAAAAAAAAAGTATCAGATATAACTGATTTCTTACCATTCTCATGTGAAGTTAATAAACCCGACGAACTTGGTAATATTGAGGAAAAACCAAACAGTCAAAGACTCCTAGCAATGTGGAATCCCGGGGTTCCTAGCTCCATAAAGGAGCTCCACACCCTTCCTCTAAGGCTGTGGGTTTTGGCAGGGAACCATGGTACTTATCCTTGATATATGCCACCTGTCCTGGCAGACTAATTTCCCCTATAGTTAAAGTCACATTAACCTTTTCACACGTACTTAGTACGCGGCCTCTGAAGTGAAAATTAAAGATGAGAGGACAGACATTTGGGTGTGGATCGTGGAGCTTGTTTGTCAAACTACTGCTCAAGTCCTGGGAGGTTAACAACACATTTACATTGGGAGGTCAACCAAAAATCACAAATATATTTGTATATACATGCATGTCATATTTTTGGCAAGGACAATAGCCATGTCTGGAAACACTGTCTTGCCCAGAACAATTTAGAAAATAACTTTGTTTTTTTCACATTTTTCTTTGACGTTTTTTAAATAACCTAAGAAATCATATTAACTCGACCTTGCAAAATTGCGGTATGAATTGAGTAGCATCAAAGTGTAAACAGCGCCTACTCAAAACCAGCGATATTCAATCACGCTGATGCATGTCAATGCTAATGGCCGCACTTTAGCAAACGTTCCCTGATTATTGACTTGGGAATAACCGCAACAAGAGCGCTATTGTTGCGCCGCTTGGCTGGTGCAGTGCTAGCTCTGGAGGATTTCATCATCGGCTCTGCTGTGGATAATTTTCCACTGGAGTCCCCGTTGTCGTGCTCTGACGGACCCT
>NC_079418.1:14196651-14201651 GCF_026213295.1 Gadus chalcogrammus
GACTCAGGGTCTCACAGGAGAGGGGAGGACAGAGCGCGGAGAGAAGCAGAGATGAGGAGAAAGGAGGAGATTCAGACTTGTTGCTAGACTACATGGGATGCAGGTCAGGTATGAGGAGGAGGAGGAGGAGGAGGTGGAGGAGGAAGAGGAGGAGGAGGAAGAGGAGGAGTAGGAGGTGGAGGAGGAGGAACATCACAACATGAAGAGGGGTATTAACCATTCCGGGGGGGAGGTCGGAGGTCGCTGGGGGTGTACCTATACGCAGCACTCACCCTGCACACATCTAGAGCCAGCACCTAGCTACCGAGTGACCAATGGTGCACATCACCGGGTCTACAATAATGCATTATTCTAATACTCCACTGCGTGTATAAAGTGCTCAAAACACTAGACAAACTGTGTGTGTGTGTCTGTGAGGGGGTGAGGGGTACCACACTAGTGGCTAGCGCTCACCTGCGGGGTGCACAGCTGTCAGGTTGCGACAGAACACTTCACCACACACAGTTTAGTCTACAGTCACCGGAGCGGTGACCCCTGTGTGACCCCTTAGCACAGATTTGCTGTTAAAATTTTAGTAAGCGCAATGGCATGGAGTATCCCCCCCCCCCCCCCCCCCCCCCGTATGAAGTTGATAAATATTTCCTTATCATTATGCTTTCGATGAGCGCTGCAATACAAGACATCCATGTCAATGACTGTTGATCATGCAGGGCGGGTTGCATTGTGGGTAGCTTTCCCACCCAGACTTCTAGTTATAGGTTATAGCGGGACTCGAACCAGGCACAGGGGGTTGGTTAATCACGGGCTCATTGGGTTTCATGGGTTTCATGGGTTTCATGGGTTTCATGGGTTTGGGTTGTACAAGGAGGGGAGGGAGGGAGGGTGGAGGCAGGTCGGGTGGGGTGGGGGGGGGGGGTTAGGATGAAGACGACATCTACAGTTCTAGTCTTGCGTCAAACCAAAACAGATGGCTCCATACCCATAAACTCAATCCCAAGATGCTCTGCATGTGCAGAGGGGTTGGCGAGGAGGGGAGTGGGGAGAGGGGAGGGGGAGGTTGGTAGGACAAAAAGAAACAACAGAAGAAGATTAAGATATAGTGGCACACACCTTGTGACACACACACAGATATAAACAGGACAACACAGATACTGAAACAACCAGAGCGATAGATCCCTTCAGGAGAAGTAGGTTATAGTCAAAACACCCTGATCAGTAGGAATGGTTTTTTTTCTCGATAGTTCTCCCTGCAAGCAAAATCAGTGGCAAGACAACCCCAGTTCATTCCCAGCATGCATCACCAGATTAAAAACCAACCATCGAGCAGCTCTCAGTTCAACATACAAATAACACAAACCCTGGTTATTTGTTGTAAGTTGTTAAATGCACTCATGCACTAAATAGATATGTTATCGCCTTGCTTTGGGCAATGCATGGGACTCAGGCATCTATTTTGAAGCTGTCATTTTTGTGTTAATAAAACGACTATCAATAAATCAAGTCTGTGTGTGTATATTCCCGTGTTGAGATTTATGGGCGTCTGACACCGTTTGGAACGGCTAGATTTAAGTATTTCAGAGGGCCAAGAGAGAGAACAAAAGATGAACTGGCATCTGCTCCAGGTTTTATGTCCACCGACTGAACCAGGTTACGGTTGTGATGTCATCACGTGGACAGAGTGGCGGAGTCTATCCACTGCTTTCGTTCCTCTCCCGGATTATCAAAGAGCTTCACGGTGAGTTCTGGAACAAGGTAGGTGCGGGACGCCTAATTTAGGGGTTGTTAAACTAAACCTGAGTACGGTTTATAACCCAGACACTTGAAACCGCCGCTGCTACCTCCATATTCCGCACGACAAGGAGGTGTTCTTTGGTTGAAGCTGCTAAAAGTGAGATGGGAATCAATGCATTCCCTTGGAAGGGAAATGCATTCGCACGGCTGCCGTGAGGACGAAGGCGTATTCATTTTGAACGTGAATGTGTCGTTGTGGAGCTCGCTCGATCTCCCCGCGCGACACCGCCTCCCAAGCCATCCCACCGCTCACGGCTCTATGACCTAACGCGCATTGAAACTACTTGTTGGGTTGCATCCTAAAAAAAGCAGTAGTACCAGTAGCCTCTCAGTAGAGACTTGTCCGTCCGATCTGGAGATAAGGCCGCCGCGTCGTCCTCTTTACACGTGTAGCTCCATTAAATGATTAAGGAGGCCGCTACTTAAGAAACAGCCCCGAATGCAATGGGCGGTTCGAAGTATGAGACTGGACGAGTTTTGTTGGCAGGCTGCAGCCAAGTTTCGTGAGAGTATATATAATGGCAAATTCGTGATCTGTCAAGCGGTGCTACTCCAGAAGCTTCTAATTGGAGCATATTTCTGTAATTGATAGAAGCTCGCTCCAGGCCTGGCAGCGCAGTCGGGCACATAGCTACAACTACAGGCTGGAAAGTTTAAAGGAGGGTCTTTTCAGTTGAGGCGATTTGCGAGGACACCGTTTCCTGGAAGGTAGCGGTCCTCGTTTGTGATGAGGTAAACGGAACGTGGGTTTAATCAGTGGGTTTGATCCGTCATGTTGACGACTGATTATTAAACTTGACTATGAAGGCACTTCTTGTGGACTTTTGCTCGATTACTTATTGTTTTGAGCTAGGAATATACATTTTTGTTTTTTAGAAAATACACAATTTACATAAATATATGTCCAAGACAAAAGACGACGGCTCATTTGAAACTGATTTAACATAAAGTTACAGTATACACAAAGTTTTATGATGAAGATCCTTTCTATCTAAAAAAAAAAATTTAATTAATTGTTAGGGTTTAATGAATTACATGGAGATATGATTTTTTTTCATACATTATTAATGTTTGCCTCAATATATATGAATTTTGACCAAACATCGGAACATACCGAACCATTACTTCTAATGGCTCAACTTAAACCGATTAGCAATCGATTGTCCTACTGTCGGCGCATTCTGTGCTAATGCCATCTCTCATGTCCTCGTTTGTTGGGTGATTCAATTAAGGAGCATCTTTACTGGGTTAGTAACGGGCCTTCTGATAACGGTGATCCCGTTAGGGTGTGCTGGCGCATGCAATCACCTTCATTATCCTCCTCTAAGCAAGAACCACAATACGCTGAACTACTCACCTCCCCTTCCTATCCTAAGTTGAAAACAGAAAGTGCACATGCAAAAATGTCCCATGATTCCCGGAGGTGGGCGTTTAGTAGCACATGCTGACTGAACAAATTAAAGAGCCCCTGTTTAACCACCAGGTGCGCTGTTGATTGGTCTAACAACTAGCCTGTTAGAAATCGATCCCCTTGTGACATCACTACTGGGAGTTGGATGACCTAGACATCCACTCCTGTTGAAACCAGTTGTGATGTCACAAACAAATCAATAAAAAAAGGCTAATAATAATGGAAAAATAAAGAACAACCAACCTCACATTTGCTGGTAAAAGTAGGGCCCCTTTAATTGTCGCAAACCATTTTTGGCTGGGTCATGGTTAAACATCTATGTGTTGTTGCTAACAGGTGACATGCATGGGCAGGAAGGACAGGACTAAATAGAGAGACAGAACAGGAAGTTGACATACGGTAGAAACTGGCCATAACGTAGGTTTGACAGCGATCGCCAGTAAAGTCATTTGGACACCTGATGGGAAGAAACAAAGCCACAAAGAGAGAAGAAGAAGAGGAGGAGGAGGAAGTAGGTGGTGTAGGAATGAGAGAGAGAGAAAGACAGGGCAAGGGATTGGGGCAAGGGGTTGGGGCAGGAAAAAAAAAAAAAAAAAGAGAATGTGTAGGAAATGGGTGAAAAGAGGAGAGAGAGAGAGAGAGGCAGACAGAGAGAGAGAGAGGGAGAGAGAGAGAGAGACATAGGATTAGAACAACAGTTAAACTACGGGCAGTAGAAGCAGTGTTCCCATGGACGAAGCCAGTGTGTGCTTTTGTGGCGAAGGCACAGTTGAACACAGCGTGGTGACCTGAGAAGGAGGAGGAGGAGGAGGAGGAGGAGGAGGAAGAAGGGGAGGAGGAGGAAAGCACACTGAAGAGGGGCTCCATAGTGGGCATCCAGTGTGACATGTCTGTCTGTTCTGAGCTCTGCTGCCGGTGTCAAAGCCAACATACTTTTGAAAGGGTTCGGACTGAGCAATCGCAAGGGTTCAGTCTGCAAGCACCTCGGGCCGAAGTATCCGTCTGGACATCTGGGAAGGAGCACAGCAGTGTGAACAAAAACACACACACACACACACACACACACACACACACACACACACACACACACACACACACACACACACACACACACACACACACACACACACACACACACACACACACACACACAGACACACACAAGGGAAGCAATGTATATTTGTCATACGCGTGCAGCTATACGGACTGGCTCTGGTGGTAATTCCCATAATGCCGCGCTTCCCCCAGGCTTAACCTAACCCTGACATTAAACCCTGACCCCAAAGGCCCTTACATAAACACAAACCATCCCAAGCTTCAAACAGACGTGCACTCCTCTTTAATCCCAGCCGTTTCCAAACACCTGAATGACCACCAGGGTCGTAGGTATAGCAGCACGTCCATCCATTCCGTCGCATTAACGCTTAATCGTCATAGCAACTGATTGCGCCTCCGAGGTGTTTGACCTCCAGGGTTTCCTCCGACCCCCCCCCCCCCCCAAAGGACATCCAGCCCCCCATCGTTACGGCGTGAGGCCACTCTCTCAGAAGTCCCTACATTCCACTCTCCCTCCCTCTCTCTCTCTCTCTCGCCCCCTCTCTCCCTCCCTCTCTCTCTCTCTTTCTCTCTCTCCCCCTCTCTCGCCCCCTCTCTCTCCCTCCCTCTCTCTCTCTCTCTCTCTCTCCCCCTCTCTCTCTCTCTCCCCCTCTCTCTCTCTCTCTCTCTCTCTCACTCTCTCTCTCCCCCTCTCTCGCCCCCTCTCTCTCTCTCTCCCTCTCTCTCTCTCTCTCTCTCTCTC
>NC_079418.1:14206651-14223765 GCF_026213295.1 Gadus chalcogrammus
TTTTCCCGCTTTTTTACACGTTCCATTTCCGAACTCGGCAGCAGCCCTTTCAAACAGCACCCGAGTGTTGAAGAGCGCTACTGACAGGCGCGCTAACCGGCGCTGTTTGTGTCACGCATGACAAGCCATCACACGGGTGACCTTTGGCAGTATTATCACAAGAAGATCCTCTTTTTTTCTCTCTCCAGGTACAGCGCAGCCATGGCAGGGCGTAGCGCCGTTTAACCCTCTATCCCTGTAGCCCGCGGCCAAGAGGAATCTCTGCTGGGAGTGCAACCCGAGCTACACAGCTCACAGGGGGCCCGCGTGGATGAAGCTCACATGCAGCACATGCAATACAGGCAGCACATGGAACAAATAGAGCACATGTGCTACATGCAGCACATGCAGCACATGCAACGTATCCTAACCACTACCCTGAGGTAATTTCACCAGTGCAAGTGTGTAATCAAACTACCGGACTAAACTAAAGATGTCTTTTGAAACTTGGTGTTTAAGGTTACGTCCTTTTCTGACAGATAAGTGATCACAGGCAGATAGGGTTAGGGTTAGGATTAGATATATGTGCAGATATTAGAACGATTGGATCGGATAACAACTTGTGCATGTGTTGATGCGACGAACTAGGAGGAATACCTGTAAAATATGCTAAGATGCTACCCGGTGCTTATAATTGGTAGTGAGGTCTATCAAAGTATAGAGGACGATAGAGTGTGATGACATGGGCATGGATGCTTCAGGGGTTCGGTTTACAATAGCAGGGGTAATTATAACAGTGAGCATGATTTTATTCCTGACGGATTCTCATGCCCTCCAGCTCGGACTGGCGTGAAGAAATCCCCTAAAACAAGTCAGAGGAGACAAAGCATTCCAGGGCATGATCGAAGAAGGTCATTCAGATGTTGTCAATCGGAACCAAACCAAACATGTCCCGGGAAACAGAGTCATATCGATGACGTCGGGCCAATCAAAAAAGGTGTTTTCCTCACAAACAAACGCAAAAGATAGTCCTTAACCGTACATGGGTCTCAGGCTCTTCCCAGCGCACCTCTAATAGGAGTTTGGGGCCTCTTTGGTGTCAGATGTTGTTCCCCAGCGCTAGAGACACATGCAGCCTCTTCAAGGGCCTCTGCCTCGGTCATCTGGCCGTGTTTACCACACCGCTCTGCGACGTGTTTACGTAACGGACTTCGAATAATGACAGGGCCTTCACATATAAGGGGTCACATCGGGGCATAAAACCGGAAATGACATCAGAGGAGCGTCACGTCCAAGAAGGATCGGAGATGGGAGGGGGAGGGGGGGTGGGGGATGTGGTCGCAACACACACGTCAACGACAAACAAACACACGCTGGACGACAAACAAACTGTGTTTGTCGTCCAGCTGGGAGTGTGACTGGGTGAGGAGTAGCTGGCTCGTGCGGTGGTTTGTTTGGGTTGTTTACTGATGTGGTTCAGACATCTGTCTCTTGAAAGGTCTGTGTTGCAAGAAACATCAACAACACGACACCAGTGTTTAATTACTTAAGCAGATGTAAAGTACGCCGCCATAGTCAAATCAGTTTGCGCGCAGGTTTACTAACTAA
Organism: Gadus chalcogrammus; assembly: GCF_026213295.1. NCBI lineage: Eukaryota > Metazoa > Chordata > Actinopteri > Gadiformes > Gadidae > Gadus > Gadus chalcogrammus. Next base: position 14,208,239 of record NC_079418.1, read on the forward strand.
ACATCCATCTTGTCCATTTCCAGGTCAAGGTCAGAGTCAGAGGTGACAAGGGGGCGGAGCCTATAACCATCTGACGATGAGCATAACGTCAGACAGTCTGAAGAACGTAAGGAGTATGGCATTTATGCCATACTGGAGCAATTAAGAAGGTTGAACTTAATACACCTAATTAATACATTACTTCACTTCACTCAAATATAATATTCTGAAATGTTCTTCGTTTTTTGTCATTATCATGGGTAGCAACATCAGATTATCATGGCTGTCAGAAAGTTCCCACATTTTCAACTCAAAGAGGTTGACATGAACACACCTTCCCATTCAGAAGGGGGTAATTATGGTTAGTCTCATAAGACGAGAATGTTACAGTAGGCACTCACACCACAAATTGACTTTGGCTCTCAAATTAGTCAAACTGAGAACATTCAAACTTCACGTCACCTGGCCCTGAGCCAGGAATCTAACCTGGGAGCTTTGAGACCACAGTGTGCCAGACGTCAAGTTTGGGAACATGTAACCTTTATGAACCTAAAATGCAATCATGTGACCACCACCAAAAATGGCTTTCAAATGAAAATGAAATGAAAAGAGATTCTTCCCACATTGCCAATTCCATAGTAGATTTACCTTTTCATATTCAACCTTATACAAATTATGAAGCAAATTGATAAAACAGACCAAAACATAAATTCGACATTCATCTGGTGTCTGTTGTCCGAACAACCCAGCAGTAAAAGCAGGGAAAGCATGGCCGTGCAGCGTGCATGAGTAGCCTGTAGAGATCCCTTCAGGTTCAGATTGGCAAGAGGACTTGTAATGCATCCACCATTAATGCCTTCTAATCCCTTGCTCCAAAAAATGCAAAAAGCAGATTAAGCAAATCTATAAAACTGTTCGGGAAAAAACGCTTATCTAGCTGTTTCACAAAACATCCATGATTTCACAGATCTTTGATTATTTTACAAAATGGCCACTGGAACAATACTTGACCGTCATAAAACCTTAAAAGAGGAGTTGGGGGAAGAATGTCCTATTTTTGTTGTTGTCATTTTCTGTCCTACATACACCTTGGGTTCTGCCCGACACTTTGAAGTCAGTTATTATCGATTGCAAGTTGAAACACGATGGCATCCTGTCTCTAGGCGCTGAACGAAGACAGAAGAGAAAAGTGCTCAACAAACAAACAGATTGAGAAGAACCAGCCCTTTGACCTCCTGAATGAAGGTCAAGTGTTTGGATGGTACATTTGAACCGACAGACCCTGAAATAGTGCACACTCTGTTTAATTTGTTGTCTGTGTTTTTGTGTCTGCGTGAAGCTATTAAGTCTGGGACAAAAGGCCTCCTTCAGGACGCCTCTTGGCGGTCTGTTTTGGCGATAATAACTAGAGAAGATTAAGATTAGTTATGAAGGAGGCTGGATGGATCAACTGATGTACCTGTTTTCCTGGGAGATACTTTCCCGGTTTACATCAGTACAGTACAGGAATAACCTGAAATGTAAAACCTGTGCGCTATCTTACAGTATCTGCCATGCCATAATTTGCATATAATTTTAATGTCTTAAATTAACAAATCATTACGTGATTCAATTGGAACATAATGCAAGTAGGTACCATTTGAAGTTTTGTTCTTGCCTGAAACTACAAAAGAACACAACCGTACAAGCCTTTTGACCTTGCATGTCCCACTGATTTCGCCATAATGTTTTTATAATCACAGACCAAGCAATTAGGATTCAACAAATTGGAGCATTGCGGCTTTCCTTTAAACATACCCTCTGCCTGTAGATGGGCTAGTCTTCCAGGAATGTGGCCCTTTTTGGTAGATTGACACATGCTGATTAGTTTTGATAACGAAAAGCACGCAAACAAAAAAAGCAAAAGACAGAAGACATCTCCTGGCATACCTCAGCTGAACACAATGCAACCATTTAATCGGCTGCAGATCTAGACACACACACAAACGCACACACACACACACACACACACACACGCACACACACACACTAACGCACACACACACACACACACACACACACACACACACACACACACACACACACACACACACACACACACACACACACAGACACACAAACACACACACAAAACACACACACACACACACACAAACACACACACATACTCTTGCCTGTCGTGACAGCGGACGTCCTGGCACTGGCGCGCGTACGTGTGTTTACTTGCAGGAGATCTGCTCTCTGCTCTCAGCTCCTCACCGTGGAGCCGCACCGCAAAGCCACTTTAAAAGGGGCTTTTTATTATTGTAGTGATTAGCGGCCTGGCTATTAATAATCTATTATGGCGTGTGTGTTGGGGGGGCTTGCGTGGCATAAATCCCGTCAGTGGATGGGCTGGCTTTGACTGGCTTTGTGTCCGACGGGTAACGGCGGCGGTAAGCGGCTTTAACTTGCCCAATGGGTGCCCTGGGTCCGGGTTAATGGTTCCTACATCCGGTTGGACTCGGTTGGTACCCCACAATAAACACAGCCCTCTTGACTGATGTGAGGCACTGCTAATTTCTCTGGACGTGTTTAGGGCTTCGGTGTCTTCCATCGGGCCGTGACTTATGCTACACTCAGGAGTCGGGCGTAGCTCATGCGCTTCCCTCTCTCTGCCTGTGGCGTTTGCGTTTGATTGATGTCTGATGGCCTGGGATGACAGCTACGTATGTCTGCTAGATGTTCCCCGGTTGCACACTGACGTCTGACCACAGAGCTAACCCTCCAATACAACTAAAAACGAAAACAGCCAAGTAAGAGCTTGTGCCTTTTGGAATTCTAACAGTGCTCATTTGCATTCAACTTGTAACAAAATTAAACTGACATAAACAAAATGAAGCATTGATTAGACAGAGATTTATTAGATGGGCCTACCTAATAAACCGTTGGAACACACAAGACCGGAAACCATAGCAATGCCGGTAAACAAACCCCGAGAAGCCCAATCCCTATGAGAGCTCCCCACGCTACGGCCATCCGGAGGCGACAGAGCTGTTGGCCGTGATATTATATATACAATTATAATATAGTATATAATAAATTATATACTATTATATATAGAGCTCCGGGAGTCGCAAACTGCAACAATCACTTTCTCCTCCATTCCGCGGTTCACCCGGACTGCACTGCACTGAGTTTGACGGCTGAACGCGGATTGGCTGTTACGTTACACGTCACTCAGTTATCACGCTGTTGAACGCTGATTGGCTGTCATCACGACAAGAACTTGTCATCGGTTTTCTCCCGCGAAAAACTCGCCCTTATACGCGTCTCTACGTTCACTTTGTATGGGATCTTGTCGCCCCGTCGCGTTTGGTGTGAACGCACAATGCGATTCTTCCTCGGCGGCGACATGTTTGCTGCGTTCTGAACCAAATCAAAGCAGCGTGTGTGTGACGTCACGACGCATTTGCCGCGACCGGAACCGATAAGCGGAATCGTTAAGCAGGCTTGCTAACGATTCCAAGGAATCGGTTGACTCGGAACCGGTTCTTGTTCAGAACCGGTTCCGAGTCAACCGATTCCTTGGAATCGTCGACCGGTTCTGAACAAGAACCGGTTCTCGATTCCCATCCCTATTGCATGCACATTGCATATTATAGCATATAATAGCATATAGCATATTATAGATACCATACATCATGTATGTTCGATATCCGTCTCCTGTAAGTTTTCGTCCTATTTTATAGCGGCTTCATGGCTGTTAAGCTTCTGTAGAGATTGGAACAAAGAGAGAAGGATGTCGATGGTGTTCAAAACATTTGATTACCTTTGATAATTTTACTTTTAATATTATTTTAGCCAGTTGGGCGGGAGATATTTCTGTGCTCAATGTTCTCCTTCAACTCACAAAGTTTCTATCTTTGCTTACAAGTTCTGATCTATGTTTACAGGTCTGTGTCTGCGTTCATCTCCAGGAGGCAGAGCGGCCGTTGAGAGGCTAAAAATGGATGAAACAAAAGAGAGGCCTCAGCCTGATCAGAGAGGACGCAAGAACAAATGCTGTCATTTGCTAATTTCCTGGTGCTTTTTTGTGTCATTAAAGTGACAAACCAACGTTCTGTAGAAACCGGTCTCGGGGTAATTGAAAGTCTACTGCCTTCTGCAGTCAAACCCTGAAATACAACAGAGTGTTTTCTCTATTTGACTATTTAGCCATTCAACGGACGCTTCCATCTCTAAAGCAACACACGGGGAATAGAAAAAACGGTAATCAAGGATCGGAGTAGGGCATCTTGCTCACGGGTTTGGGATCGGACCCAGAATCTTTCAGCGGGGAGTAGATCGCCCTCTCCACTCCACTAAGCTTCCCCCTCCTGTATTGGTATGCGAGGCTGTCTGAGCTGCCAACGTGGTTGAGGTATGCACAAGGCCCATGCTCCTCCATCGCTGTACCATAAGCCTGTCCAAAGCGGACCCCATCCATCCCACTACACCCGTGTGTCAGGTGTGTCCTGCTGGCTGATATCCCCCGTTGCCCCTTATCTCCCGACTTCAGAGCAGCATTCCTCTGTCAACAAGGATCACACAGACTCCAAAGGAGGATTCATCAGACTTGATATATTTATATCTTAATAAATCTGCCGTTCTTCCACTAAGGTCATCATGAGTTCTCCCTGTGCCTTTAACCCCCACCTTCCCCGCCCGGTCACCTCCATCCACCACCAGCCCCCTGGCTTCCCCCTCTCCAGGGTGGTGTAACCTGGGGATTGAGTCTAGGGCTGGAGTCTAAAAGACTTCAGCAACCTCCCCCCGCCCCCACACACCCTAACACTATCACCCCCTACCACCACTGCTTACCCCCGCCACCACCATCAACCCCCCCCCCCCCCCCCCCCCCCGCCCGCCCCCGCCCCTAAGAGTAAGAGCCAGAGCTGCAGTGTTTAACCATCAGTCCCTGCCGGTGACTTTGATTAATCCTTCATGGGCCAAGAACTGAGAAGAAAAGCTGTGGGTGTTAGTGAGGCCATCTGGAAACCTTCATAAACATGTCCGTCTTTCCACGCTCTCTCCAAAGGGTTCTAGGAAAATCGTAAAAATGAAAAGAGAGGTCCCCGTCGAAAGGGCTTTCTACCTCTTGGGGTACCTCCGTGCCTGTGGGTGGGGGGGGGGAGGAGGAGGACAGAGCGAAAGGAAGAAGGCGGGGAGAGGAATGGAGAGTCTGCACGCCGGGCCCCCGGCCCCCCTCGCACCGCACTTCACGGCACTTGCATCAAGCGACACAACTGTCCAATAAAATACTTTTTAAATCGTCCTTGCGGTCACTGCCTCTGTGGTGCGGCGGAATTAAACACGTGTACTCCTGATGTACGACAAATGTTTGTAATTCACCGCGGCTTGAATGCGGTCAGGCTTTTTTTTCTTTCTCGCTGGGCCGTACATCAGCAGGGAGGTTCATGTCGAACACGGAACAGATTAAACGCAGGAGGAGAAGTTATTCAAAACACAGTAAAGAGCGGCATCGGGACCCATCTGGTCTGCGTTACCCTCCCGGCTTTCTAACGGTAGAAGCAGCAGGCTCTGGATAAAGGATACATTTTATGACAGATTTAGGAGTTTTTTATCAGGCGAAAAAAATAGCTAACATATTTACACAAGCGGCTTAGCTAAACAAAGAGCTCAATTTGTGCTTAAGACAACAATCTGTTTAATGGTCTCTGTTCAAGCCATAGCTCATACAAGTGTTATTATATGGGCTACATGAATAAAGTGCTGGCTCATGCGAACGCAGGAGGGGAGTCCTTCTCCTTTTATCTAATCGTAGTAATAGGTAAACTCCAACCCGGTTTATTAACACTATCTCAATTATGAGGAATATCACATTTTCTGCTTCTAATTAGTCAACCTAAGTTGTGACAAATCTCCCTAAAATCCACACACTTAAATTTGTTGGAATAAGGATGTCCTCCGCGGGAGCATCAAACAAAAGGCACCACATGAGGATGAGGATGATGATGATGATGATGATGATGATGATGATGTCAAACCGCGCATGTTTAGCTGAACTAAACGTCTGTGTGGTGTTGGTGTGGTTGTGTATTTCGGAGGCGATGTTATTCCCCCTTGCGGTGGTGGGGTCATGTGTTGGAGGTGAGTGGGTGATGGAGGTGAGGGAAGTGGTGGCGGTGGTTTCCGGGAGGTGTTATCGGTGGTCGAGGCGGTGGCGGTGGTGGAAGCGATGGTTTGATACATGGTATGTACTGTACAACAACTCTGGTACAAAGCTCACGTGCTTCGCATCCACAAGGCCGGTTTAAATATCAAGTAAGTGAAACTCCTGAATCCCCTTCTGGGTCTCCTCATCTTGCAGCTCTTGGCAGAGATCCTGTGGCACGTCTCTGGTTACGGCGGAGCCAGAGGATTCTCTCCTTCTCAGCTCGGCCTCGCTATATATTTCCCTGCATGCATGTGTGCTACATTTGGGAGGCTTCCATCGACCCTACTGTAACATTAACTTTCCTTGTGGAATTGCACAGATAAAACACACCGCTTCTTTTCCCTTTCTCCTATTCTGACAGAGACGGAATGCGAGTATAAGATACGACACAGAAAAAAAGAAAGAAGAAATCATTGCATGGATAAGGTAGTCAAAGTAATTGGATAAAGATGTGTTTTGACATTTGAGAGTATAATGGGCTTGGACATTTCGCGGGGGTCAAGAATGTGACAACAATTAGCGCATGACAAAAAAAAGGACGCTGTTGTATTTCAAATCGTGAATTTTACCGTGGGTTCCCACTTCAATCTACTGTCATAGAAACGTGAAACCAAGGGCAAGGTTAGGGAAGGAGTAGCAATGGCCGACCTTGGAGGTAGACGTGCTCTGCACGGGACAAAAAGGAGCCAAGAGGACCTACTTAGACTAAATAAGACCTACTTCACTGACAGAAAAGAAGTAACAAAAATTTATTATTATCAATGCAAAGTAAAAAAAGACCACACACACACACACGCACGCACGCACGCGCGCGCACGCACGCACCCGCACACACACACACACACACACACACACACACACACACACACACACACACACACACACACACACACATAACCCTACCACCCGCACATACTATGAAGTGCAGAGGAAACAGAGGTAATCCTAATTAGATCTACCTCGCAGACCAAACAACGAGCCAATCACATGACGACCTACAGTACAGATTGAATAAAGTGCCAATCAATATCAAGGTAAAAACATAGCTTTCATGTATATACTAGAACAACTTTTTAACTACCCCCCCCCACACACACACACACACACACACACACACACACACACACACACACACATTCAAGCCTATACCACCCACTGACTTCCACTGACACCACCTCCAGTGCCGCCATAACCGGCTCTGGGCCCTGATCTCTGTATCCTGCTGCCATTTCCTCACAACATGTAGGTATGTGTCTGGTCTTGCCCGACGCCCTGGCCTCCCGATGAAGGCAAGACCCACAAAAAAGAGAAGAAAGAGCCGGCGCAGCAGGGTGGTGCGATTGCACAACCCCTGCTCACGAAACCGCCACGGACGGGAGGGGAAGTGCGCCCTTATCGGGACGTGGGCGGGGTTCTGCGTCGATGGGCCGTTGCCACGGATACTGTTGCTGTTGCTAGTGGATGGGGGGGGGAAGGGTCCGCCGGTTTGCAGTGTTTTTCGGTAGACGCTGTTGCACACGGTGGGGGAGAGACTTGGGAAGGCAGGGTGGATACAGGTGGGACAGGTTGTGTGTGGAGGAGCAGGCCCCAGGGGTTGGGCACCCAACGCTCCCAGTGTGTTTACAGGTGAACCACGGAGGAGGGAAGGGGGTCGGACGTGACTCCCTGGTCTATTTTCTTTCCCTTTTTTTTTTCTTCTGTTTACCTGTGGTTAGAAACTATGTCACCCAGGAAGTGACTGATTTCCATGACGAGCGGCTCAGTACTTCATGACGAATTTACCTCCAGATGAGTTTCAGAGTGAAGAGAGAAAAGCTCGTTGCTGTGACTCAGTGTTGCCAAACAGACGGAAATGGAAAACAATAATGGAAAAATGGGAAAACTGGATGATAGCACACCTCGCGATGGATTCTGCTGCCCACAGAAATTGAATGTCTTGGGGATTTACTGTCACGTTTCTTGGACAACAAGGAAGGCTTAACAGCATCAAATGTAATCAATATATCGGCTATTAGCTAGAAAGCTTATCCTTGTCCGCCGGGGAAATCTATTGTGGCATCTCTTGCCACTTCTGTTGTCGCATCACTAGAAAGTTGGCGATGAGAAGGAAAACACTCCATTTACGACAAAACCTCTTTGGAATAATACCAGCGGCGCCGCACAACACGAACACAACACTGCACAACTCCGCGCGTACCTCCAGTGGAACAAAAGTTCAGATTAAATAAAGTTCAGATTGGACCATAAGGAGGACTAAAGTCGTGCGTTTCTTTCCCCGCGGCGACAGCTGGGTCTTGTCTCGGGAGAGACTTGCACCAGATTCACACATCTATACCAGCAGTCCTTATTTGGAGCTGGCATTCCCAGAAAGTCCCGAGCCTCGGAGACTTTTCAAGCATCCCCCCCCCCCCCTTCTCCCCCCCGCCCCCATTGTTTATAAAAGTAAAAAACATCACTGTGTTTGTTTCTCCGCACGCTCCCCTCTTCTCACCTCCCCCCCCCAAAGAAATCCTTCGAAAGGCAGACCGCCACCACAAGTGCTGTGGCCCTGGAGGAGGGAAGAATGGGGGGAATGTACGGATTATGGGAGACAGAATCCCAACCGTGTCGAGAATTTCTATTTGCATCTTAGCGGGCGGGGGGCTTTGCATTAACATCCACAACCACACGCTGGCGAGTTCCAACGTTTAACAGCAGAAGGCTGACCCTCGCCCGCCAACACCCACGTGTCCCACAAGCTAACATTCACCCCCGAGTGCTGACAAGCCACGCTTACACCCAAAGCCACAGCAAAACACACAAACGCACACCGTGTAACACACTCAAACACACACACACACACACACACTCACACACGCCGAGGACCGCGACCACACGCTGACACACGGCAACACCCACAAACTCACGCGACAATGCCCACACACACGTCATCCACCACCACATGCTAACACACGCTGACACACACACACACACACACGCCACACACCTCACTGTAGTTACAACAGTCGTTTTTTCTCCCCCCCCCCCCCCATCCCTCCGCCTCCCTCCTCACGTGGAATCACCCACGGCGTCTTCCACACAGTTACAAAGGTGTGCGCGAAGAGCAGGTAGGCGTTTGTTGCGTAGGCAGCCAAGGTGATGGAGTGATGGGCGGTCGGGGTCGGGGGAGACAGCTGGGGCCGACAAACTACAGTGCTGCCGTTCGTCGGCCGGGGGGGCGTAGGAATGGTAAGTATACCTTCCCCTGGAGGCCAACGACACCTTTAAAGAATGATGACACGGAGAGCTCTCCTATTCATCGCCCCGCTCGGGAAATTCAGGTTCAAAAAACTTTGGGGGGGGAAATAATGAAAAGAAGGGGCAAAAGAAAAAAAAGGAAAAGAAGGAATAGACAGGGCGTGTAGGGGATTTAGTGGCGGTTTATAGTGTTGTCAGGCACCTATTGTGCAGTGTTTAACCTCATACAATAACCAAACCATTCCCGTGCTAAGTACCTGGCCCATGGGCTCTTGGGTAAATGGACGGCGCTTATGGAGCGCTTTATTAGCCACTGCCGTGCGGTGCAGGGTGTGCGTCACCCGGCCAAGCGCTCACACGCTAATGGTGCCGGCAACCACGCACGGCAACACTCAAGTCGTTGGGGGGGGGGGGGTTGGGTCCCTTGCCCCAGGGCAGTTTCCGACGACTCGTGCTTATGTTGCATGCGTGAATATTTTGTGGATATTGAAATGTTCTTATCTCTTTATGATACTAGTACTGTCTTGTACTTTTGATCGGCAAGTCCATATTTCATGCTTGTGATTCACAAGGTACATCTTATCATCTCATCTCATCTCAGAGGACTAGAGGATCCAAACCGGCCACCCCCGCTGCAGACGGGCCTCCTGGAGCTCTGCTCTTGTGTTGTCACTCGGCTAGCCGCTAATCCGTTATCAGCTCCAACAGCTTTTTTAACTGTCACCCCTAAATGCTTAAAGGTGGGCCCTCAAAAACAGCGGCAGAACAACTGACGAGGGCCCATGCAGGGGTTTTAATTATAGGTCACTTCTTGACTTTGAGGCGCAGGGCCCACATGCCACATATGACCTCTGACCCCCGGGGGGATAAATTACCCAGGTCTGGCCAAACCAATACCTTATGCCCTTCCAGTTCAATCGGGTGTCGCTTTGTGCTTGGCCAGGCACCACAGCTGCTTTGGTCTCATTGTATAGTTCACACTGTGATTGTATTCATGCTACGCGCTAAAGTCAGCTAATTGGGCGAACACCCCACCTCGGTCTAACTAGTTAACCCCTGTAAAGAGTCAGCCATTAACACCCAACGCTGATCAGCATGACCAATAAAGACTGTGTCTGTGTGTGTGTGTGTGTGTGTGTGTGTGTGTGTGTGTGTGTGTGTGTGTGTGTGTGTGTGTGTGTGTGTGTGTGTGTGTGTGTGTGTGTGTGTGTGCGCGTGTGTGTGCGTGTGTGTATGTGTATGTAAGAGTGTGACTGTAGGTATGTGTGCATGTAGGTATGTGTGTGTGTGTGTGTGTGTGTGTGTGTGTGTGTGTGTGTGTGTGTGTGTGTGTGTGTGTGTGTGTGTGTGTGTGTGTGTCTGTGTCTGTGTCTGTGTATGTGTGTGAATAGAAATAGAATCAGAAATAGATCAAACAATAGATAAAAATAGATCTGGAGGACCGAATTTGAAAGAACAAAAAGGATATTAATAACAAATGCGCTTTAAAAGCCACATTTAAGAGATGAATCTCAAATATCAAAGCTCTGAGCGATGGGGTGGTAATTAGAGTGAGGGGCTATATTTATGGAAGGTGATATCTTCATGATGCCTTCTCCTCCTGATATCCTCCTGATATATATATGTTTTCCCTCCTCGCCGTGGTTTGATTTAAAAGGCAGAGGCAGGACTCAGACATCCATCAGCGTGCGCTCTCAACGTGGCGTATTGACGCGTCTCCACGTCAACCGCATCAAACACATCATCATCAAACTCATAAAGCACCACTCGGAACACGTCGTCGTGGCACCGGCCGCAACAAGATGTGAGGTTGTGGCGGGAAATAAAAAAAATACCCTGACCTAGGTATAAAACGAATTATAAATAAAAACGGGTGTGATTAATGAGAAGGGTGTATAGAGAATAATGGCAGGAACCGCTCTGCATGGGATCGTAAAGCACGAGGGCCCCGCAGCACATGAGCGCATGGATGGCTGTCATGTGATGAGGATGCCATTGCTCACTCTACCGATCAATGCAGATCAATACAGACAGGTGTCAAAGCCAACCACAACTCACACTGCCATGAGGATGCACGGATCCTATAGCTTGGGACTAGTGTTGTTTAGCTAGGGGCCAGTGTTGAACAGCTAGGGGCCCGTGTTGTAGGAAGACGGGGCTCTAGGTAATACAGCACCAGGGTCCCGTGTTGTAGAGAGGCTCTAGGTAATACAGCACCAGGGGCCCGTGTTGTAGAGAGGCTCTAGGTAATACAGCACCAGGGGCCCGTGTTGTAGAGAGGCTCTAGGTAATACAGCACCAGGGGCCCGTGTTGTAGAGAGGCTCTAGGTGATACAGCACCAGGGTCCCGTGTTGTAGAGAGGCTCTAGGTAATACAGCACCAGGGGCCCGTGTTGTAGAGAGGCTCTAGGTAATACAGCACCAGGGGCCCGTGTTGTAGAGAGGCTCTAGGTGATACAGCACCAGGGGCCCGTGTTGTAGAGAGGCTCTAGGTAATACAGCACCAGGGGCCCGTGTTGTAGAGAGGCTCTAGGTTATACAGCACCAGGGGCCCAGGGCTTTCACCGGGGGAAGTTTTTGCGGAGAAAGGGGAAGCCGGGGGCGGACTGTTTATCAAGTCAGTAGTACGAATTTCACATACACAGAATTGATGCTAAGGTTTTACTGGAAGGACAGTGTATGGGGCCCCAGTGGGGGCCCGGTGGGGGCCCTCATGTAAGCAACACATCAAAAAACAGGGGGATTTCTTTTCTGTGCGCTGCCCAGCTGTATTTGTGTTCCAAAACTGCGTGGCACTTAGCACAATAATTAAATAAGGGTCGCGCAGTCATGTCATGTTTACCGCATCGGGCAGATAGGTAAATGAATCACACGTAATATAAATCAATGCTTCAAAACAAGTTGTTTTCTTGCTTTGCTTGTCCAAACATCAGGGGAGCGGAAACACGATGAGTGCTACGGAAAATAAAATAAAAAATGGACCTGAATGATACAGTCAATTACTCTGTGCCCAGTAAAAGCCCTTTAGAAATAGACGCATATCGTTTTATGCAGTGAACATCGAATGTTATAAAGATGAATAGCAAATTAATAAAATTGACTTTAACAACAATGCCATGCGAGGTAAACGCCCTCCAAGTTTCTACTCTACGATTATTCTGAAAGCTATCCAACAGTTCCCTGTCAATAGCAAGACAATGAGAGCTGAGTCCCCAATACCTATAACAAAGACAGCTCCAAGTCCACAATGTGGTCCTAGAGATTTACATGGGACTATCCAGCCTGGATAAAAACGAACAAGTCTTATTAGGACCGTGTCTGATCCACGCACATGATGCTGAGTCACATGACACATACCGAAATTAAGATGTGTTTTGGTATAGGAAACACTATGGGAGAATGGTACATTGTCATTTGTCTGTGTACTATACGGACAGGTTGAGTAGGGTGAGTGTTTGGACGCAGAGCTATCCCTTGTCCGAAAGCCAAAGCAAACAGTGAATCATGTTTAGTGTGTTGTCTATGTGAGGGGTCACTGGGTTGAGCTTGGAAACGGGGAGTCCAAGCGTGTAAAGGAACACGCGTTGACATGCTGCTGTGCATGCATGCATGCGTGCGTGTTTATGTTTTCTGCCACTCGCTCGCATTTCTCTCATCCTCTCTTTCTTCTTTGTTTGTTTGTGTGCGTGTGTGTGTGTGTGTGTGTGTGTATGTGTGTGTAAGAGTGTATGCGTGTGTATGTGTGTGTAAGAGTGTATGCGTGTGTGTGTGTGTATGTGTGTGTGCAGGGATTGTTTGAATGGGGGTCGTGAGCTTGTGTGTGGGTGTGACTGCATCTGGTGTGCGTAAGTATTTGCGTGGTGTGTGTGTGTTTTGTGTGTGAGTGTGCACGCACTTCTGTGTGTGTACTCAATGTTTTTATGTATGTATGTGTTCATGCATGTGTGTGTGTGTGTGTGTGTGTGTGTGTGTGTGTGTGTGTGTGTGTGTGTGTGTGTGTGTGTGTGTGTCTATGTGTGTGTGTGTGTCTATGTGTGTGTGTGTGTGTGTGTGTGTGTGTGTGTGTGTGTGTGTGTGTGTGTGTGTGTGTGTGTGTGTGTGTGTGAGAGTGTGTAAAGTATGGCTGGTGGGCCCCAGCATGACTGCTGAGTTTGGAGCAATCATACGTTCAGCTGTGATTTCCATCAACACATTCCTGGAGCTCACACGCGCTCTCTGTGGGGCTGTGCAGAAGACCTCCACCCTCTCCTCCTCCACTCCCACCCTGTCCACCTCTTCTCCACCCCCCCCTCGTCCATCCCCTCCTCCGCTCTCTCCTCCTCCACCCTCTCTTCCAACGCTTCACCATCTTTCATCCTCTCCTCCACCGTCCCCTCCTCCAACTCCCCTTCCCCCCCAACTCCACTTCTCCTCCTCCCCCCTCAGAATCAACCCCCCGCCGTCTCTTCCTCCAGCCTCTCCGCGTTCAACCACCCCCTCTCCGGCTGCTCCACCCTTCCCCTCCTCCACCCCTACATTACCAGCGCTTATCACAATACTGCAGCCATTAATCCTTAATCACACAGGGGGCGTGGGTGGAGATGGGTTGGGGGGGTTGACACACATAACACAACCCCTCACTGGATTTTGGGTTCCATCTCAAAATGGAAAAAAGGGAAGAGAAGCCCAGATTCTGCAGGGGGGGGGGGGGGGGGGGTCTGCGTTACAGTAGTTAGGGAGGGAGACGCAGGGAGACCTCGGGGTCTGACTGTGACTAACCGGGCCTGAGCAGCGCTACACTGGAGGTCAGGCCAGACGAACCACATCTGGTCCCTAGTCTCCGCGGTGTGGGGGTGGGCATCCAGAGGCTCCACACACCCACCAACCGCCCTGGAAAATAAGAAGCCCCCGGACCCCGAGACAGAGAGAGGGAGGATGAGGGAGAGAGAGAGAGAGAGAGAGAGAGAGAGAGAGAGAGAGAGAGAGAGAGAGAGAGAGAGAGAGAGAGAGAGAGAGAGAGAGAGAGAGACAGAGAGAGAGAGAGAGACAGAGAGAGAGAGACAGAGTGAGAAAAAAAGAAAAATGCAACAAGCACATGTGGTTTTCCAGACCACCGAAGACACGGACACACTTCATTCCCACACGCATATAAACACTCACAACTATGCACACATGCGCGAGAATAACATGTACGCACAAACACATACACACACACACACACACACGCACACACAGATGTGCATGCCAGGGCACAGAAACAAAGGTCTTAAGAAGGAAGACAGGTTTCCTCCAAGGTCACAAGACTACTCAGAAACAGAGAACAGTAATCACAACAGCAGCAGTGGACCACATCCCGGTAGTGTGTGCGAGGTGCACTGAAACTTTGGCCTACCTACACAAAAGTTGGTTTAACAGTCCTCCTATCAGCTGCCCACGTCCGTACCGGCGCCTCTAGTGAAGCGACAGGAGCGCTAGCTTAGCATCGCCATGCCAGAACCAGGCTGCAGTTTGCCGCCACAAGCGTTTGCATACGCAAAGTTCACTCTAAGGTTAGAAGTTGGATCAAAGCGTGGGACCCGACTTGCTTGGGGCAGAGGGGGTCCAGCCGGTGTTGAGGGTGCTGTCCTAGTCCTACCTGTGGGCCTCCATAGGATCTCCCCTGGCCCCTCCCCACACCTTGATGGCATCCAACCAGACATGAATAAAAGGCAAATGTTTTGCATATCATTTATCGGCCAAATGTTTTGCATATCACTTATCAGATCAAATTGGCCCGGTGATATTTGGCCCGGAGTCTGAGGCTGAGACGCATAACAAAACAAAATGAATGGGAAATCCTCCGGGGACATGTTTGGTTTCAATTTCATCCCACGCAGAGTGTGGGACGACGCCGGCACACGCTGTCAGTCTGCGGGAGGGGCTGCGTGTCAAGCTGCACGTCAAGTCGTACTGGCTCTGCCTCTCCAATCACACGCTAATCATCCACCTCACAACAACGCCTGGTGGGGGGGGGGGGGGGGACAGCGCCGCCGGCCAGAAGCCCGCCGACGGAGACCTCTGTCTGGCAGGGGTCCCAAGAACGGACCAGGGGCCCCCCCCCTGTTCTACCTCACGGCTCAGTCGGTGAGCAGGC
>NC_079418.1:14223865-14268316 GCF_026213295.1 Gadus chalcogrammus
GAGAGAGTGAGGGGGGGAGAGAGAGAGGGAGGGAGGGGGAGAGATCGAGGGGGAGAGAAAGAGAGAGAGAGGAGAGGGAGGGGCAGAAAGAGAGAGGGGGGGGGGGAGAGATGGGTAGAGAGAGGACTCCAGCCGGCCGGCCCCGGAGAAACATGTGATGTTCCCCTCTCTTATCAGCGACAAACTGCCGCTTCCAAAAACACGGTCGCGGCTCCGCTGTGTGCGGCAAACTCCTCCTCCAATCAAATTCCTGCCGGGCTAACTGCTGGGCCGTTATCTGCAGAATGTGCTTTGGAGAGCAGCACAAACTTGTCACAATAAGGAAGCCGGCTTGAAAACAGCACAGCAGCACCTCCTGGTCAAATCACCTCATTTTGCATCCCGGACTGGCCAGACCCCCCCCCCCCCCCAGAACCCGTCTTGTGTCTTATCGCCTTGTTTTGGTTGGTGTGAGTTAAGGCCTTTTCTCTGCAAAAACAAGCCAGTACGCATTTGTAAGGACAGGGGGGAGGGGGAGAGGGGAGGAAGGGAGGGGGCATGCCCAGGAGCCTTAGATTCTGATTTAGATGATCTTACATTTAAGAGGCATCGAAAGTGGGCCGCAGAAGTGTGGCTTCTGGGGAGGCTTAGGTGGGCTCTCGGTGGGCTTTGTGAGCACCAGGGCTGTGGTTATGGGCCATCGATGTAACCAAGGGAGAGCCAAGCCCAACCAGGGTACCCCCCAACACACACCACTACCACCACCACCACCACCACCACACCACCACCACCACCACCACCACCACCACCACCACCACCACCACCACCACCACCACCAACATCACCACCAGCACCAACCCATCCTTCCTCCTTTGGCGGCGGTCTCCAGGCAGACCGCCGCCACGGCAGTGAGACCCCAGAGAGACCCAGCGCTCACCAGAGGGGGCGCGGAGGGGGAGGTGTCGACGCTCGGACACCGGTCACTGCTCCGAAGCGGCCGAAGAACATTACTACAGCTCCGGAGAGACAGACACCGAAATCTGCATGTTTTTCTTTTTTGGGAACCATTTCCTGGATGGGGGGATGGGGGGGAGGGGGGAAGCCAAGCAAGAACCCCTGCCAAGCCGCGAGTAGTGCACATTTAATAAGCACATTTCACTGCGTTAAGGAAATAAGTCAGGCGGTAATGCCAAGAAAGTCTCGGGACTTGATGTTTATTGGTATTGGATGGGACATCGGTCACCCTTAACGGGTACAGGAGCCCCAAAGTGATGACAGCCCCAAAAGAATCCGGACGTTTCCTGTCATGGCCGCACATAGTTTGCTGAAGTTAAACGGAACGACTCGAGGTTCCTCTGGCGGGCGGCCATTTAAAAGGAAAAAAAAAGACGATTTAGGCATGACGACTGCTCAACGTCAAGGAGACAGTGACGGCGGGAAAACGAACGGCGCCGCATGCCGAGACGGTGAGCCGCGCGAGCGCAACAGATGCCGGCGATAACATGGCGGGAAACAAGGCCACGAGTCCCACACACACACCGGGATGGGGGGGGGGGGGGGTGGGGGGGGTTCGGGGTGGGGGTCGGTCAGGCGGGGGGACAGTCTGTAACAAATGTTCTGGCTTTCTTACACATCCTCCAGCCCTCTGGTGAGGAATGTTGCTTACTCATTTGGGGCGAAAGCCCCCCGAGTTGAGAGGTATCGATATCACAGGGCCGGTACGGCGGGCTTTTGTCTGCGTGCGTTGCACCGGACAGAGCGGGTTCTAGTGGGCTGGCTGCGGGGCCAGCTGGGACACATCTCAGGACACATGGGGGGGACGCGCACACAACCCTGTGTGGAGACACACACTCACACACACACACACGCACACGCACACGCACACGCACACGCACATACACACACACACACACACACACACACACACACACACACACACACACACACACAGATATATACACGCTCACACACACGCACACACACACACACACACACACACACACACACACACACACACAGATATATACACGCTCACACACGCACAGTCACACACGCACAGATATACACACACACTAATATATATACACACACACACACAAACACACACACACATACACACACACACAGATATGCACATACACATGCACACAGATATATACACGCATGGCCACACTCAAACACACAGATGTAGATACACATACGGACATACACACACACACACAAGCAAAAACACACACATACACACAAAAAGCTTTGCATATACACACAGACGACACAGAGATATACGCATAGAAACACACACACGAATGGAGCCCTGAAAAACATACACATAGGGAGACACACAGACACACACAAGCACACACACACACACACACAGCTAAACATACAAACAGATGACACAAAGAGATTGACGCAAAGACACACACATGGATGGAGGATACAAACACACACATACAGACGTGCATGCCCATAAACGCACACACATGCACACACACACACACTCACACAAAAGCAAACTTCGACACACAAACAGACACACGCATGCAAGGAATGACACACACACCCACACAAACACACACTAGCTTATGCACGCACGCACTGTTGTTCAACTTTCCTCACTATCTTTCAACAACAAGCTGAGCAAGGACCAGACGGAAAGAGGTCTTATTTGTGCAGGAAGATAAATACACTTGTGCACCCAGGCTGCTCCCCCCCCCCACCCCCCCCCCAGACTAGTGCAGCACAGTAATGACCATGAGGCACTGGTGGAGACCCGAGGATAACATGGACAAAGAATCAGCCTCCAACTGATCACACACACACAACCATACACCCCCCCACACACACACACACACGCACGCGCACGCACACACAAACACACACACAAACACACATACACATACACCCACACATACACTTGTGTGTGTATACACGTTTGCGTGAATACCACATGGAAATACACAAATGCTCACAAACGCACACGCATTCACACACAAAAACACACACACATACCCACAGACTCACAGACGTAAATGGGAATGTAAATTAAGTTAACTGCCTGTTGTCCGGTGCTCCGGTCAT
The DNA here is from genome assembly GCF_026213295.1 of Gadus chalcogrammus. NCBI lineage: Eukaryota > Metazoa > Chordata > Actinopteri > Gadiformes > Gadidae > Gadus > Gadus chalcogrammus. The sequence goes on from NC_079418.1 coordinate 14,226,926, forward strand.
GTGTTTCTATGCGCAGAGGAACCTTGACACTAGAACCTGATGACATCACACACGGGAGGGAGGGAGGGAGGGAGGGAGGGAGGGAGAAAGAAATGGGAGTTGGTTGCCTTGGCTGCCAAGCACTCTGTTGGTCTGCTGCAGGAGGGAAATGTATCTCCCCAGAGAGAAAGACGTTTGTCAACGTTTGCTATTGAAATGTTATTCAATTGTAACTCAGCTCGGTGGTCTGTACCTGCTGCACATGTTTCAACGCCCGTCTCCCTCTCTCCCTCTACCACAGCCAGGACTGAGGCTGCGAGCCGCGTCGCGTTGAACTCTTCTACTACTACCACTCCAACGACTACCCCACTTGCAGCCGAATGGCCTTCCCAAGAGTACGAACGCCGACACCCCGTTCAAAATTGGAGGGAAACTGACATTTTTCCTGCTCTGGTCCGAGTCTATTCCCCGCTGACACGTCTTTCCATTCCCTTTAAGGTATTTTCATGTCACGGCACACATCAATCCACACCTACAGCATACCTCAAACAAACCCTCTAAGAATATGCAGTGTGTGTGGGGGCATGTGCCTTTGAGTATGTGTGTGTGTGTGTGTGTGTGTGTGTGTGTGTGTGTGTGTGTGTGTGTGTGTGTGTGTGTGTGTGTGTGGGTGTTGTGTGTGGAAGTGCACATATTTGGCTTTGTATGTCCGATGTCTATGTGTGTGTATGTGTGTGTGCGTTTGTGCGTGTGCGTTTCTATGAGGGGCTGCCTGGGACAGAATTCATACTTGGTCTTACAAACACTATTATAATCTCACATAAGCACCACTAAACTCCTTTTACATGTCTGTATGAGAGTGTATAGTTTTGTATGTGAGAGAGTATATTAGTGTATGTGAGAGAGAATAGTAGTGTGTGTGAGACAGTTTTGTTGTTTATGCAAGATAATATAGTAATGTGTGTGAGAGAGTATAGTAGTGTGTGTGAGAGAGTTTGAATGAAACCGAAGTGAGTTTGATGCCTCAGTTCCTGATTGGCTGAGAAAAGAGGCGGTAGCTTCTTGCGCTCAAAATACTCCGCTGCAATTTCACTCTGGAATCTCCAGCGATTCTGTTATTCTGTGTTCGCACCTAAAAGAATTCGGTCGCTTGCTTGCGTGGTCGCTTGAGTTTGAGAGAGGCTTCCTCTTGTCCACCATTCATTCTCAACCATGGCCAGTCTCTACATGCTGCGGAAATACCAGAGACGTCCGAGAAACCGACGCAGTCGTTTAGGATTCATACTATCATCCGTTCTATAATATATTCTAATCTAGAACACTCCGGGAGCTCGGGAGGGAGTCCTGCAGCTCAATATCTAAATGATATAAGTTGATATAATATATAGAGAGATATCTGTATTATATAACATTGTAGCGTCACAAGGTTTGGGAGATTGGGGTGGGCCTTGGCGGGGGGAGCTGTCGTGGGGATTCCCCAGGCCCCCAGGAGCAGTGCATACTTCCGCAATCCACCAGTGCTCAGCGGCCAAGCCTGGTATTGCAGCTGTTTAGCGGGCTGTGGACGGGCCCCTCGATTCATGTGGCCCAGAAGTAGATATCTCCGTTCACTCCAATACAAGTGGGGAACAGGAATGTGTCTCCGCAAAAAATGTCTGTATATCAATCAAAGGCTCATAATTACCTTTATACCATGTACTAACAAAATGTACGTTTTCCCTTTTCAAAAACGCTACTTTTATTAGACGTTTTATTTTTTTTTAAAAATGCAGGAGAAGGATGAGTGGGCAGCTGAAAGGAGTCATAGTGAAACAAAAGTTGTTTCGGCCTACTATCCAAGAGGGCTCAGTGCACGGCTCCGTTAACATCTTGTGTCCGAGGTTTTTCTTTTTACTGAACATGGATGACGTCGATGGTTTTTACACTGTGGTGACTTTTATCACTTAAAGTCGCAGAGGGATTTGTAGACTGGGTCAGCTGTTGGACGTGTGGACTCAATAACTCACGTTCCGCTGCTTGCGATCATTTCGATTCACCATGTATGTGTATATATTTGGTTTCAGAAACAGAAAAAAGATATTAAAAAACAAGTGGTAATTATGATTTCTGTTTTAAAATACAAAATAATTAATATAATGTGTTCTTCTTTATCAGGTCAAAAAGGGACAAATTAATCTAAAATAATAATATCAATAATAATTGTTTGTAATAATTGATGAGTGTAATTTAAACCCCCGCCGGAGCTCCCGGACCGTTCTAGATTAGAATATTTTATAGAACGGATTATATTATGAATCCTAAATGACTGCGTTGGTTTCTCTGACGTCTCTGGTACTTCCACAACGCGTAGAGACTGGCCATGGTTGAGAATGAATTGCGGTCCCAAGAGGAAGCTCAAACTCAGGCGACCACGCGAACAAGCGACAAATACGTTTTTTGCTGCGAACGAAGCACAACAGAATCGCTGGAGATTCCAGAGTGAAATGACGGCGCAGTATATTGAGCGCCAGAAGCTACCGCCTCTTCTGTCAGCCAATCAGGAACTGAGGAATCAAACTTACTTCCGTTTCAGTCAAACTCTCTCACACACACTACTATACTCTCTCACACAAACTACTATACTCTCTCACACACACTGCTATTCTCTCTCACAAACACTACAATATTCTCTTGCATAACAACTATACTCTCTCACATACTCAACTACATAGTTATATTTGAGAGAGCATATGCTCTCTCAAATACAACTATACTCTCTCACATACATTACTATATTCTCTCACAAACACAACTATACACTGTCATACATACATGTAAACGGAGTATAATACTGTTTGTGTATCAGTATAGTGGTGTTTATGCAAGATTATAATAGTGTGTGTAAGACGAAGTATGAATTCTGTCCCAGGTGGCCCTTCATACGTTTCCGTGTATGCTCATGCATGCACATGAGTGGTTTCGTGTGTATGCATGTGAGGGCATATATTGTGTTTTCATGTTTATACATGTGCATTATTGTGTGTCTTTGAGTGTGTATCTATAAGTGTGTCAATGAGGGTGTGTCTTTAATAGTGTGTCTATAACAGTGTGTCTATGAGAGTGTGTCTATGAGTGTGTGTCTATGAGTTTGTGTCTATGAGAGTGTGTCTATAGTGTGTCTATAAGAGTGTGTCTATGAGTGTGTGTTTATAAGTGTGTCAATGAGAGTGTGTGTCTGTTTGAGCGTGTCTATGAAATTGTTTCTATAACTGCATGTCTATGAGTGTGTGTGTGTCTATGAAAGTGTGTGTAGCTAGGAAAGTGTGTGTCTTGAGAGTGTGTGTGTCCATGAAAGTGTGTGTCTATGAGAGTGTGTGTGTGTGTGTGTGTGTGGGTCTATGAGAGTGTGTGTATGAGAGAGTGTGTGTGTTTCTATGAGTGTGTGTGCATGTCTAAGACAGTGTGTCGGTCTATGAGGGTGTGTGTGTCTATGAGAGTGTGTGTGTGTCTCTGAGCATCTGTGTGTGTGTGTATGGGAGTGTGTGTCTATGAGTGTGTGTGTGTGTGTCTATGAGTGTGTGTGTCCATGAGAGTGTGTGTCTATGAGAGTGTGTGTCTATGAATGTGTGTGTGTGTGTGTGTGTGTGTGTGTGTGTGTGTGTGTGTGTGTGTGTGTGTGTGTGTCTATGAGCATGTGTGTGTGCGTCTATGTGTGTTTGTCTCTCTGAGAGTGTGTCTATGAGTGTGTGTGTGTGTCTCTCTGAGAGTGTGTCTATGAGTGTGTGTGTGTGTGTGTGTGTGTGTGTGTCTCTGAGAGTGTGTGTCTATGAGTGTGTGTGCGGGTATATGAGTGTGTGTGTGTGCGTCTATGTGTGTGTGTCTCTCTGAGAGTGTGTCTATGAGTGTGTGTGTGTGTGTGTGTCTCTCTGAGAGTGTGTCTATGAGTGTGTGTGTGTGTGTGTGTGTGTGTGTGTGTGTGTGTGTGTGTGTGTGTGTGTGTGTGTGTGTGTGTGTGTGTGTGTGTGTGTGTGTGTCTCTGAGAGTGTGTGTCTATGAGTGTGTGTGTGGGTATATGAGTGTGTGTGTGTGTGCGTCTATGTGTGTGTGTCTCTCTGAGAGTGTGTCTATGAGTGTGTGTGTGTGTGTGTGTGTGTGTGTCTATGAGTGTGCGTCTCTGAGTGGGTGTGCTGAGGGGGAACAAGGCCGGACACGTCTCCTAAACACACGGGGAGGCGGCCAGCGGGTGCGCCGTCAGCCCCTCTTTTCAACACTCTGCCCCGGTTGCACACAAACACAGTTGCCCTTCCCATGGTCCCTTTGTTCCCCATGTGGTGTCAAAGTCAGGCCCCTGTCCTGTACTCTGGGTGTCTGCATTCCCGGGCATACTCATTAACTCATGACAGCCCACCTTTACGCCACAACCTCCCGGGAACAAAACGCAACACACATGCGCCGCGTATCTTAACGTTCCCGGCGCCGCGATTTCCGAATCCCGATCGAACGCGCGTAATCAGCCCAAATTGACCCCCGCTACTGACGCACCGAGGACATGCACACGCTTGCCGACGTGTAAGTTATAGCAGAGGAGGGAAAAAAGAAGAAACGTTTGTACTTAACTGAGGATACAGACAATTACCCAAGATATAAACACACCCATGCACTTTGTGCAGGCACATACCGCCTGGGAATTGCTAGATTGCCCACATTCTTGATGAAATCTGTGGAACCTGAGGTGAAGTGTTACAAAGCTGGGCAGGGTTAGCAGAAGCTTCCCTAAAGAACGTTCTCAAACGGGGGGGGGGAACTCTGAACATGTCGATGTTAATGTAGTTTGACAATCCAATACACTTAACATACCAGTATCAATCTGTTTCCAATCACCTTTCATTGTTGCGGCCCAGTTTGTGTCCATGCATCGAGCCAATGTCTGTTCTGCCATCAAGACGATTGTGTAACGTAACACTCTGATTTATTCCTCAGTCCACACAGAACCAAAATGGTTGCATGATGTGGAGGAGTGACTCTGCAGCCTGCAGTCTTAGGCCCAATCCCATTTATACCCCTTACCCCTTCCCCTTACCCCTCCCCCTTGTTTTGAAGGGGTAAGGGGAAGGGGGGAGGGGTAAGGGGAAGGGGTAAGGGGTAGAAATGGGATTGGGCCTTAGTGGTGTCCCAGTCATCCTCTGTAAACTCACTTGTTATTGTCAACAACTAATGTTATCAAGATCTTATTTCCTGTTCATGAGAGATGTCATAATACAAAGCCAAGCGTGTCATTGTAAGAGCAGGTAGACAACTAATGCCAGTTAATGTTCTGCTGTTTACTATTAAGTCATTTAGCAGACGTGTTTATCCAAAGCGACTTACGCATGTTAGACAGAGGTGTTGAATGAGCAGGTCAGGGGTTGGGGCTTATCTTGCTCAAGGATACCTATATGCAGGCTACCAGCATGGGTATCATCCCATTACCTTGAGGCTGGGATTGGAGTCAAACATAATAACTCCTACACTATCCTCCTACACCATCTTGTTCTACCACACCACTAATCCTAACCCTGCTATGTGCTGGTAACCCTCCCATGGACTGCTTCAACATTGGGGATCTCCCTGCATTGGCTGGATGCTTATTGTGTCCAGTCCCTTGCTGCTCTGACAAGGGATGAGCAGCTGTAGCGAATGGATGGACGATTCAATGACTGACTTTCTCCATACATTATCAGACAAGATCCAAGTAACCACAAGTCACAAACCTACACAATCACTTCCTTTATGTATAAACATGTCTCAGCACGCATGACAAACCGTGAATTAATATAATTAAAAACACGCCATAGTTCACGTACAAGTACACATTGACGTTTGCCAAAGGCCACATGGTTGGTCTATACATGTATTATGTGCCAGGTCATAAAATCACTGCCTTTCATTGCGTTCGCTTTGGGGCAGTAAAGGGGAAATATAATCTTCTGCCATATATTCCGCACTCAGAGTAGAAGAGGAAAGAAATATATTTGAAATATATACGCAACACAGCTAAATATTTAATAAGATATTGCAGTGAGTAGCATTGCAGAGAGCGCATAGGCCAAAGATAGCAGCAAATTACTAAATGATTAAAAAGAATAGGAGTGTGCTCTGTACAGCAGCGGTACAGGAGCAGTTAGTGAAAGGCTCGCTAACAGAAACACAAAAGGTAGCGTTTGCCAGGGAACAAAGCGAGGAAGTGGCGCGGTGAGCCAAGAATGGTTTCTAATCCCTCTAAGAGATGCACGCAAATACCAAGCCCTGGGGTGTGTTTTCTCTTACACAGTATCAACTCATCATCATGATAATACCGTCTTTCCGCGAGAGGGGGGAGAGCCCGGCCGTTTGAAGCTGTGACATTCTTCTCTGCAGCATGTGGATAATGTTAATCCTATGCTGAAGTGAGTCAAAACCAACCCTCAAACACACTGATTTACACACTACTCTTTATCAATAGATAAAGAGTATAGGATCGATCTAGGTCTTAGTTTGTGGTATTGTATTAATCCTGTGTCAATGTAGGTGTTGTTCAATGGTGTGCATGAATTTACCTCAACTATAGACATTTCACAATCCACTCAAATGTTGCAAACCAATCTTCATAGTTTAACAACACAAAAACAGTCAATATTAAAAAAGAACCCCAAAGTTATCCCGACCAAGACAACAATCTATTTATATGCCAACACACTGTCATTATTCCTCAAGTCAAGCATTGGAGTTCAGAGGAACATGCTCTGCCCGCGCCTGAGGGGAGGAACCGCTCTGACATTCCAGCTGGGCCCATTCTCCCGGACCTGCCGGGGTCTCTCCTCACTGCTCCGACTCAACCTGATCTTATACTGCCTCTTGGTGGCTGAGGAGCACGCCATCGTCCGCACACTAGAAGAAGGGCAGGACTTCTGGAGGGATTTTATAAACTATTCTGGGTGGAATTTAAGAAGGAATTCTAGACGGAATTCTAGAAGGAATTCTGAAAATAATTTGAGAATACATTCTTTAGGGATTTCTAGCAGGAATTCTAAAGGGAATTCTTGGAGAAATTCTGAAATAGGTTTTCAGAAGGAGTTCAGAAGCTCAATTAAAAGTTGTTACTCTGTGGAGAAAGTCGTACTGATCCCTATAAGGAATTTAAATGTGTTGCAACTATATAAGTGCACGGCAGAGGAGAAATTAATCATATATATATATAAAAACATAATAATAGACAAAAATATATAATATCACAAAAATATTATTCAAAAAATAAAATTACACCTACACTACACCAGTCCACAAAGAATACACAATCTGCCATATCCTGTATAATCAGCCATCAGGATCCCGGATCAAAAGGGCCAACGCGTTCTGGGAGTTTGTGTGGCGGATGGCTGGTTTAGGAGCCTCACCTGGCTGAGTCTGATTGGACTCTGGGGCTGGGTGCGGCTGCACACCTGTTGCACACAGTGTAATCAGCGTGCGCAGGTTCAACCAGCCATCTCCCCGAACACTTGAGGAGTCCACCAAGGTGGCAACGACACCAGTATCAATATCAAACCTTTACCATAAACCGGTCTTTCAACATCACCAGCCTGCGTCCTTTGTCTGCAGGCGCCCAAGAAAAGTCACCCAGGTGGTGTGGAGCAATTAGCTTTGCTAGAGGCATCCATTTAAAGCATCTATTAAAAAGACTGTTCTGTGTACTACAGTGTGTGTGCGATGTAATATACCCCACCATGACCAACACCTACCAGCATCCACCCTTATCCCCCATCACAGTTCCCTTTAACAACACCCCCTGTTGTAATCCCAGACATACAGGAGCTCCCCACAGCCTGTCTACGAGCAGGGGCCTGTCTGGGACATAGTGTGTGTGTACATTCATTGTATAGGAAGTAGAATCGTACGGTTATTCTTTTTTCACCCTGGCTGTGACGGGCAGACAGTAACTTCATTCATCTGGTTTGAACAATCGCCTCTTATTGTGCAGGGTACAGTGTCAATGAAACCATAAACATGCTTACCCTGCACATTAAATTAACCCTCTCTCTGTTTCTCTATGCACACTTGTAGGACTTTGTACCGTGTAAGTATTTTAGACAAATAAAGCACAAACAAAACCAAATACAAATCAAGCAAAATAAAAAATGAATTGACCATGACAGAAATGTCATGCCACGGCGTTTTCCCTTCAAACCCATCATTTTACGGCTAACAGGCGATGACTAACTCTAACACAGTCCAGATCCCTCTCCCTCTGTGTATCTGTGTCTGTCTGAAGAGCAGCATGCCATCATGCTAACCCCCGTGTTCGGTTTGCACAGCTAGGCAGCTGGAACATTAGAACCATTTCAGCTGAATTTGCGAGCCCTGGCAGTTGCGTCTGCATTCCAGAGGCTTGTCCTGGTAATCCTAATCCGTGGTGACCCCATGTGACCCCGCTAATCTTATCAGCCAAGACGTGGCTCTGTATCTCTGCATGGCAACGGGGAACCAGGGAAAAGCATTGCATGCATTGGTTTGATGCGCTGAACTAAAGGGCGTGCAGGATTGGCGGGACAATATCACGGCTCATTCACTGCTGAACAATTAAAAGTACTTGTGTTCTGCACAGGATTACATGGTCTCTTTGTTCTGTGGTGAAGAAGTCATGGCAGTGATTCATAACAAAACCACGACTAGGTTGTAGGGCAGTGGTTATAGAAGAAAGGATCTTGGTTCGATCCCCAATGTCTGCAGCCCAAATAAAATGCCGAACCTATAGTTAAAACAGCTGCTCCTGAATGGCATGCATCCATTCGTTTGGCGGACAGCAACTGCTAAATGACTAAAAGAGTAAAGGTGCAGATCCCGCTGTGATGAAATGTATGGGGGAGGCCCTGAAAGCACGACACAACTCTTTCTCCTCTGTGATAAAAGCTTTTTCTCAATGACTCCACCTTAGAGCTGAGATCCTACAGCATCACCGACATCTACACTCAATCACAACTTGAAATAAGTCGTGCAACATGCAACGTGGAACGAGTGAAAAGCGAGTCACAAAATTAGCTTCAACGGCTATTCACACTGCTCTGAGAGTAAGAGCATATCATAGGACTCAGAAAACAGGGAACCGGGAGACAAAAGCCCTAGTATTAGTCGGTAAATGTTGCAAAGGCTCGTTCAGAGCAGCGATGAGCCAGGCCATAATTGGACAGGAAAATGACAATTACCCGAAATGGCTCTGCCGTCGCTGTTGTAAGAACGTCTGTACATGCATCGCTGTCATTCAGAGAGGGGGATCCTATGCCACACATTGTATACATCATGTATAATTATATTAGATGTGGACACAACGCATAATGCCTGTCTCTTTCTACAGCACGACCTTCATCAATACATAACTCAATGAATTACCTAATCAATATATAACCTACAGAGATGCTCCCAGTTGAAGGGCTTGGCTGGGTCCTGCAGTTGTCAGATACCTGCTACAGTGGGGAGGTGTTATCTAAGATCCCATAACATCTTTGCTGGTATATCTATGATTTTAAACCATATTTGTTTTGCCGATCCTTCAAAGACAGCCCCGCCAATGTGACAGATGATTCAAACGCATGTTTGTCAGTGTGTTACTTTATCTATAATTCAAAAACATCTAAACTTTAAATGTTTAAGTCTCATAGTCTGCTATTTATGAGTCTATACATAATTTACAAACATCTAAATCAGTTTATGTCCTCTAGGTTTTTAACATGATTGTTATACACTATTGGCTTGTTTCCATGCATTGAGTTCTGCATCCTTTACTAATAATCAGTGTAATCAGAGTATGGTTTCTATGATTAGAGACTGGATGGTTTGGGTTTCATTTTACGGTTCTGGTTCAAAGGGAGGAGTCAAAACAAGACTCCTCCCTTTGGAGAGATTTGTAAATGATCATCAGAAACAGATGCAGATCATTTATTTTGAATCTAAGAACGTTATAAACCTTAACCAAGCAAATATCTTGGTGACTCGTACAATGTGTCCCAATTGTAACTTATCAGGCCAATATATATAAAATGTATTATTATCAATACTAGTCATTTATATTTATTTACACATATATTAACAGTATTTGCACGTTTGCATTACTCAGTTGAATTTCTTTCTGGTTTCTGTTTTCCCACATCAAGCTCAGTAAATACTTTCACTATGCTCTATTGTTTAAACCATTGCCATTCTATATTCAGATAATGCAAAAAAAAGTGTTTACAATTCTACAAACACTTCATCGTCATTCGTCATATACATAAGTGAGTACGACCACAGACCGGCTGTCAGTAGGCCTGTCTGTCAGTGTATCCGTCTGCCCGTCCACTGGTCCGTCTGTCCACCTGTCTGCCTGTCTGCCTGTCTGCCTGTCTGCCTGTCTGCCTGTCTGCCTGTCTGCCTGTCTGCCTGTCTGCCTGTCTGCCTGTCTATCATTGTGTCTGCCACCTCACTGCAGCAGCTGTGACCAGTCCTCTGTAACCCCCCCTTCGATGGATTACAGACAGCGTTATGTGACAGACAGCGTTCCCCTCGTCATGTTAAATACGGGGCATAAAGTCTTGCTTTATGTCAGGGCTTAATGTTAAATACTGTGCATTAAGTCATGCTTTATGTCAGGGCTTAAGTCACGCTTTGAGTGCTGCCATCAGACACGTACACCGAGAGGCTGTGTGTGTGTGTATGTGTGTGTGCGTGCGTTGTTTGCGTGTGTGTGTGTGTGTGCGTGCGTGCGTTGCCTCTGCGACCGTGGCAGAGGGGTTGGAGGGTGAGGGATCCTTTGTGAGCCTAGGTCTGACCTATTTGTGTGTGGACCTTGTGCAAATTGATGCCTGTGTGAACACGCATGCATGCATTCACACACACACACACACACACACACACACACACACACACACACACACACACACACACACACACACACACACACACACACACACACACACACACACACACACACACACACAGAAACAGATGCAGGCACTTACACACATTGCAACTCACACAATTAACCAAACATGCATACAGAACCACATGCATGCACGTGCGTGCGCACACACACACACACACACACACACACACACACACACACACACACACACACACACACACACACACACACACACACACACACACACACACACACACACACACACTAACACACACACATACACACACACAGACACACACATATATTTAGGTCTCCTCCATGGGGGTCAGTAATTAGACAAAAAGCTAGAGGGGCACCACCGCTGCATTGCCTTCATTACACAGTACACACACACGCACACACCAACACACACAATCTAGGCTGAGCCCTATGGGACAGGATGCTGCTCGTACACTAAATAACCAAGCCTATTAGGATGACAAACTTAAATCAATCGCTTAAATTGTGACACTTCGGTCTGACTTGGTGTGTCAATTTTGGTTGACTATTCATGTGACTCTCAGAATGATCAGAATAATGAAAACAATTATGCAATGGGTTTAGTTGTATAGGGTTAGTAAAACAGTTCTTGCTCAATAAGTGTGTTCGGCAGTTGGCTGCTCCAAACATATGTTGGTTTACAAACTAAGAAATGGCCCCGTGTAGAGTTCATAGTTTCTTTGATCTCCAACGCCCCCAGGGCCTGAGGGGGAGAGGGTGGTCATAAAAACCTTGTTTTTAGTTTCTGGCAAATTGTCGAGATGGCGTATCCAGGTGGTAACTTCTTTCACGACCACCTCACCACATCAAATGTCTCACAACAAGCCAAGGAGAGGCATAGATGTAGAGGGTAAGGCTGCACTCTAGAAATAGGCCACCCATAAACAATGGATATCCATTCATCTTACTGCTGCACACTACAACATATGTCTCCAAGGCTGTGGAGTAGGGACATGTCAACAATGGCTGACAAAAACAACATGCAAACGAGGAATGTCTATTATAGAAATAATTATCCATAAGCTAGTCGCGGGTCGTTATCATAATTTGTTTTAGAAAACAATGGGAGTGTTATAATTGAATGGATTGAAATGTGCTGCTCCATGCAGGTTGCATTCATGTTCCCCAGGGTGATAACCAAGACAATATGACAACAATCCATATGGCTATAGCTGGGAGTATCCTAATAGATCATGATGACATAGGATGTTCTAGAGTGGGACTCTAGATGCTTATCTCACAAAAATGCATGACTGTAGCAGTGTGGTGGCTATTGAACCATACAACAAAAGCAACAAAAAAATGCTTTGAGGTAAACTAAACAAATGTGGCTCAGAAAAAAAAGTTGTTCAGAGGAAAGCTAGGCTAGCAATGCAAGCACTTAGTGGGATCTTTTAAGCCACGCTTTTTAAGGTGTTCAACACATAAATATTAAACTAAAGTATCATACCAAACCACTCCATTCTAGATACAACTTTATTATTCCCCCGGAGGGGAAATTCCTTCTACTGTCCCTACCAACTTTTATTTGAAGAGGACATTGAGATTTTGTTCCAAGTCAAGTGTAATTGATTGAATTTTAGCAGCATTTCAGCAGGCTCTCAAGTTTTGAACTGAGATCAGAGTGAGATTACGAAGTGGGGCATGTGAGCGTGTGCATGGGTTGAATTTGGTGTGTCTCATGCCGAATGCGTGAGACTTGAGAGTCCTGGTTTCAGTGTTCGATATTACTTATAGTTCTCACTGCGGAAGTCCCCAGACATATTAAACTACTTTTGGCAAAAGACAATGTGTCACTTATTCAAAGGAATTTGCCTGTGCAAAACGTCCATCCAGCCACATTAAAATGAAGTACAGGCTAGCCAAAGGCTAATGCTAACAGTGTGTCTATTTAACTCAGAACCAAGTGAGGTGAGAACCAAGTTATTAATTGACTCCACATGCTTATTATCTGACATGAATGAACGCAAGGGCTAAGCAGATATTAATGTGGAACACTATCATGCATTAAAAAAGGAATTGTACCCTATCAGTTTGTGTACTCACTTGTACACTATCATAGGCCAGTGTTTTTCAACCTGTAGTCAATAGTGGTACATGAGGGTACTGCAGGTGCTACTTAGGATTGTATTATTGAATTAGACAAAATTGCCATTGAAAAATATATAGATCATTGAAAATGTATTGATTCATATTTGCAGTAATATTTGCGTGACCAATCTTTGCTCAGCCACTGCATGTGCATTTACCAATTTTACACAGTTTGCATATGAGGTGATCAGCGTAAGGTTTTGACCATTTAGTTGTACACCTCGAGTCAAAGGTTTGGAACCACTGATCCCTTCAGCAGTGCGGGATTAAATTAATACACGTTTACTCAAATGTAAAAACGGATCACTCAGCAGTCTCTATAACAGAGAAGGGTGTGTGTCCGTTTTGTGTGTGTGTGTGTGTGTGTGTGTGTGTGTGTGTGTGTGTGTGTGTGTGTGTGTGTGTGTGTGTGTGTGTGTGTGCGTGAGTGTGTGTGTGTCTGTGTGTGTGTGTGTATGCGTGCATGACATAGCGCTAAGTGATGCCGTTGACGTTATATACAAACAGCAGGAACAACACACCCTGGGTTAGCACTGGTCGGCAAGGTGTCTGCACAACCACAACCTTGAGGAGAATAGATGCATCTATACGGTGTCTTATAGTCAGGATAACAAAGTGTAGGACTTCTTACACCAGAAATAGGTCAAACTCCTAGACTATTAACGTTTGTAGCCTAACTCCTGTCTTTTCCATCTAGCATTTAGGCTGCCAACAGCCCAGTACCGGTATCAATAGGCTGTTTGACTATGTCTTTTAGGCCTTTGGAAAAGCTCCTTCTGAAAATGCCCAGTGTGTGTCGATATGATTGTGACTTTTTGGTATAAGTCTCTACTGTATATGTCAAGAAATGATTCTGACAGTTAGTCATTATTAATTAGGCCTGAACTAAGCACCTTAAACAAGGCTGCATCTGTTTATTGTACATACAAACTCAATGCTATTAATGCTATTATGACCAACTTTTATAGACCAAAGGTTTGTGTTAGCGTTGAACAAAAGTAGACTAGCAAATGGATTGTCAATCATATGGTGTATCCCTGCAATGCACAGGGAATAGGGATGTCTGTTCATTCACTGGTGTTTACAATAACCGACAGTATCAGCATGAATGGTAGGCCCATGTGAATGTGACATGAAGAACTTAAGAAGCATACAGGCTAACGTTGTAAATAGCTTGTAGCTTAGGTTAGATATCTTACAGGTGAGGTTAGATAGCCATGGGTGGCTTAGGTGAGGTTGCCTAGAAAGGTATGGTTAAGCATCTTAGGTAGGTACAGGTATCGTGGGTATACGTTTGTTTGATTAGGTGAGGTAGGTTTCTGTAGCCTACAATCAGACTGGCAGTCAGAGCTGCAGCATCCTTTTCATTCCCCAATGCAGGAAGGGGCCTTCGTCAGATTCCCGCGACACAATCCGCTGTCCGTGGTGCTGAAGCTGTCCAGGACGCCCTAAGATGTGGCCAGCCCTGCTAACTCGCGGATGCAGTCGTCTAATATGTTCGACCACTTTCTCAAACGTCATACAACTGGGAGTCTGATTGAGGATTCTGCTATAAGCTCTTCCGTATCGGAACTGCATTTCCTTGCACGCAACAGTGCGAGGCGCATGCCTGTTGCAGAGAGAGAGAGAGAGAGAGAGAGAGAGAGAGAGAGAGAGAGAGAGAGAGAGAGAGAGAGAGAGAGAGAGAGAAAGAGAGAGAGAGAGAGAGAGAGAGAGAGAGAGAGAGAGAGAGAGAGAGAGAGAGGATTTGATAGATCATGTGGCCTATAGGAACCTGCAAGAGTTGTCGAATATTGCTGCATAGACGCACCTATGGGTCCATCTGTTACTCACTGACTCCCAACCACGGCGTGATCGATCCAATTCATAAACTTCCACTGAAGCAACAGCCCTTCTCCGCACACGGCCATCACACACCATTCATTCTTCCGGGTTTGACTTTAGCATGGCGATCCCCCCTTCCCTCCTCCCCCCTCCCCCCCAAAAAGATGTGAACTTACCGCAGTCTACACACAAGATCTTCCCCACATCTTTTTTTAGATTTTTCCCACTCGTGTCCAGGGGCGCGAACGATGCCTTGAAAACCAAGGGCTCGTCGGTGGGGTCCATGAAAAAGATGTACTTGTGGTTCGCGATCACTTTGGCATCACACGACGACGAAGGAGACGACGACGACGACGGCTGCTGCGACTCCGAGCCGAATTCTCCCACATAAGTGACGAGCTGCTCACGCTCCAGACCCCCACTGTTGACCGGCCACACGTCCAGCACCCTGACACTGTGCACGCTGTGCGGCTCCTCCGCCAGGGAGCCGGAGGAAGAGGAGGAGGAGGAGACGTTCGCGGGCACCGCAGACTGCACCTTACCCTCGATCACCACGGCGGATTTGTAAGCCTGGTCCTGCAGGGAATTCAAACTCGGGGAGTAGCAGGCGAAGGAGACCCCGATGACCAGCATGGATAAATGCACTGGATCAAGCCTCATGCCGCCGCCTGCTTTGGCTCGGTGGTCGCTGGTCGGCGCGTTGCGGCAGGGCTCGTCTGGCTGCGGGGCGATGGTGGCGATGGAGCTCGGTGGAGGGAAGACGCGGCGAATGGGCTCCTGTGGCACGGCAGCGGCGCGGCGGACCTTGCATAAGTGTCCATGCCATCGGGATCCGCGGCTTTAATCGAATAGTTTTTGAGCAATGGGTGAACGGGCTGCTCGAAACGGGAGACCGCCGCGGCGACACCGGGGGTTTAAACAATCCGGTGTGTGTGTGTGTGTGTGTGTGTGTGTGTGTGTGTGTGTGTGTGTGTGTGTGTGTGTGTGTGTGTGTGTGTGTGTGTGTGTGTGTGTGTGTGTGTGTGTGTGTGTGTGTGTGTTCCTAATAAGGCATCTTAGCAAACCGTGGTCTTCGTGTATTCCCCCCCATTTCCCATTCCCCCTCTACGATGCCATAGCTGAATAGGAACTGCGAGACGACGCCACTATCTTTGTCCAAAAAATAATAATCGCAGTGTGGTTTGAGTCCTGCTCAGCTGTGATTCTTTCCTCGATCATCTGCAGGAGCGGAGAGACGATACGAAAAAATGCTGCAGTGAGCCAGAAGTTCCGTAGTCCGGTGGTCGCAAAACAAAACGCTTCACTCCAAAAATAAAACCATAAATTGTTCGGCGGGTAATGTCAATACACTGCCTCTCTCTCTCTCTCTCTCTCTCTCTCTCTCTCTCTCTCTCTCTCTCTCTCTCTCTCTCTACCTCTCTACCTCTCTCTCTCTCTCTCTCTCTCTCTCTCTCTCTCTCTCTCTCTCTCTCTCTCTCTCTCTCTCTCTCACTCTCACTCTCACTCTCACTCTCTGCCTCTACCACAGAACGAGAGAAACACGCCGATCATCAGAGCTCCGTCACAGAACGCAGGAGTGAGTGGAGGGCTGGCGTGGCGTGTCCTAGCCTACTACAGGCCACAGCTTTACCACTATCCGTACCATGACTCCGTAATCCGGCAGACCGATACGTCAAAGCATGTGGTGGTGCTGGTGGAAGTGGTGGTGGTGGTGGTGGTGGTGGTGATAGTGTTGGTGGTTGTGTTGGAAGGTTGAGCGGGAGGGAAGGTGGAGAAGGAGGGGAGGCAGAGAGTGAGGGAAGGTGGAGAGTGAGGGAGGGGGAGAGGGAGGGACGGCGAGGGGCAGGAGTGCAGCAACACGGTAGGCCGAGAGAGAGACACGGGGCTGGGATGACTAACGCTGCTGCGAAAGCACATCGGCTGGGGATTCTTCAGGAGACTCCCGAGGACTTTTGCGTCCTATTCAACGAATTGACACACCGTGCGTTCATCGTAGATTTTGAGGGGAAATTACATTCAAATAAAACAGAAGAAATATTGACTCCTACAGTCAACTTCAGCCGTCTTACGTTTTCTCACAGCAGAAGATGCAGGGGACTTTGTCAATGAATATAGTGTTGAATGATTGTTGTGTTTGCAGGACTTAAATGTTGAGCTATAAAGAGATATATTGTATTGCTGTTTAACAGTAGGACTAGTCGGTTTAATTTGGACAGCTTTTATTCTATTACATCATTGGAAATACAATCTACAGGTAATTGAACGCGAGCACAATGTTCGCTGAAGGCATGCACAAATGGCGACACCTGTTGGCCAGATAGCCAATATTTGTATACTTTGTGGAGTTCAGAGATGTTGAACATGAGGTTATTGCCGCATTCATGCCTCAAACACACTGAAAACACAGTTAATGCTCGCTGGACAACGTTAGCATTTTTCAATGGCAAAAGAGGAGTTTTAGATGGGTAATAATAGGCGAGAATAACTTCTAAATATAATTTGAAATCTGAAAAATCAGGATTTAGACCGCATGACTGTTCTTGTAGTTTATTTATAGGCATGTGCATATTTAAATAATTATTGAAGAATACTTTGAGTTTCGCCTACACCAACATATTTTGGAAGCCCTACTTTCAGCATAGGCTAGAGGAAAGACCTCTGCCGTTAAAGACGTTTTGGAAAACGTCCGCTTGTACCCCACCCAACGGCCCCCAGGACAATCGAAAGAAGAAAAACCCGGCTTGAACTATTGTCCACCTCACAATGGGTCAGTGTTGCTTGCCTGTTGTATCCTGATAAAAGCCTGACAGTTTCTAACCGCGACACTGGGGGGCGCTCGTCTGCGGACTAGGGTGACGCTGCGTGTTGACATCAGAAGTGAAACGTGCGCCGTTGAACTTGTGTGTCCTTCTCGGTGGTGTAATAAGAGTGGCTGGAGAGCAAAGGGTCCGAACGTACAGTGGGCGGTGACTCACTCCAGCACAAACCAATCAGTGATGAGGACGTGCAGTGGGAGATACCTATCTCCTTCTCGGGTAAGCGCTCACTGCTACCAGCGCGTCTCCAATTGGTCGGTGACGTGGAGAGGTGCGGCCAGTGTACGTCCGGTCGCTTGGATCTGACACTCACCAGGATACCCTCTCTCGATGCCACGAAACCGTTCTTCTTTCGATCCATTTTGTTAAACAATCAGCGCGACACTGTCGTTGACAGTCGACCTACGACATTATTCACCTTTTTCTTCGTGCATTTTCCCACCTCGTGGCCGGGTGACGCCGAGGCTGCAGGGGCTTTCTGTGTGCAGAAAACAAAAAAAGCAGGGAAGGTACTGTTATGCATTCTTGCTTTACAGGAGAGATGGTGCTATTCTCTATATGCTTTGTGTTTCCACGCATCCCCGATGCAATGTCGAGGTTATTTAGCCAATGGACCGAGTTTATGGACGCTTAATGGTGTTGTAGAGGAGCGCCAAAGCGACTGTCACGTTGGAGCTACAGTGTGGGAGCGGTGTAGGCCTGAAGCTAGACTTCATCACGTCGCCTCCTCGCTGCTGGGCCAAACTTTAGACCCAAATCTCGCCGGCGCTCTTAAGGTGCGCTCTTCGGAGAGATGGGAAATGTTGCCATATTGAAAATCTGGCGCTATCTGGCAACATTGGAGAATCGGGTTGTTTCAAATTGTTCCAGTGATCTTGAATGGCAGTTCATCGACTAATCGGATTTCACTGTAAACCAACGTCGTTTGTCTAGCCCATGTACAATTATATGCATAATTAATTATATAAATAAAATGTTGCAAGTAAGTTGGGCTTGGTCAAAACATTGATCAGTTAATAACATATTATTCACAATTAGGCCTATTACATGAATATCACAATAGATATGCGCTAGAATTTTTTTCTTTGCTTTGCTTTGATTGAAGCCATTGGGATCCCGCAGTCTATTCTTGATAAAAAAAAAAAAGGCCTAACACAAAAACACACACAGTTATCCCCCTAACCTGTAAATTATAATAAAAAAACATAAACAAACCATTTTTTGTACATTGGCAGTAGGCCTAGTTTAGTCTAAAGTTAAACACACCGACAAATGTGTCTGACAGACGAGACGAGAGCCAATCCATCCAGTACGCCTGATAGTGGGCTAATTGGCTGCGTCACATTGGTTTTATAGTATTAGCCTATATAGGATTCGTCAGTGCGCCTCTAACAATATAAACCCAATTAACTGAATAAAACAATGTCTGGAAACAGGGAAGATGAATCACAGAATAAAGGAGCTTTGTAGACGTAAACAGCCACAGGTTGTTTTTGTTATTTTCCAGAAATACTGAGGTAAGACAGAGTTGTGAAGTGATTACTGACACTGTTATCATGATGCAGAGCACCGACCAACAGTCAGGGCTTCAATTATTCAAGATAAAATAAAAATCAACCTATGGTCTTTAGGCATAATTAAACGAACGTATCCCTAAATAAATAAAAATAATACCGTGAAAGGAAGCATTCTAATGCCTCTGCAACGGAACCGATAAGTCTTCCCCATAGTCCTGTTTTACTTAAGGGAAATAAAACTCATAGCCATTAAAGTCATTCCTGAACTGTTATTTAACGTCCCATCGCCTCTTATTTTGATCTAAGAAATTGTGATTCGTCGAGGAAAGTGTAGGCCTATATTTTCGGCTCTACGTGTCTGTCTGAAGCTGTCGTTTGCGTTGAATTATTCTGAAGACGGTAGGCTACAAACTATTGTTATGAAATAAGAAAATATTCCTTTCTTGATCCGTAATTTTGTTTTACTTAAATTAAGTTAAGTAACAATGGAACCGACAATTAAAGGCTATGGGCTATAGTTAAACATTACTTTTGGCGTCCACCAATAATAATCTATAATATGTATATAAAATGTTTTTGTCTCTAATACAGAGGGGACGATTGCCGTAGGCCGCTGTCTGCTATTTCCGAAGAGTCAACTTGGTTTAAAGTAAAGATTTCCATGCCTCAAGACTCAATAAAGAAAACAAAATAATGCATTTCAAGTGATCATAGTCTAGAAATATTCCTCTCAAAAATATATCTGTTTTGAATGTTGAAGGTATGGATCAGCGGGAAACTCATGATCACAGGGAAAAAATAAAAATAGGCCTGTCGAATAAAACACAGGATCCCAAATTATCCTATAGTGCGCCTGCGCCAAACGGTCTAATTCGACTGTTACAACTTTTATATATTTTTTCACAAGATGTATAAAAGTTCAACAATAATATATAGTTGTTCTCCAAAGGAATAGGATTATTCGACAGTGCTCAACCTGTTATCTGTCAAACAATAATGACGGTTTTCTGTTTTTGAAGATAACTTCCCTAGGCTATGTCATGCCATGTCGGCGTTTGGCCGTTCGACAAACACTAAAGCATCCAAAGAGACACTTTTATAGGCCTAAACGCTGTTTGCAAGATTTAGAGGCAAACCGATTCTGTGGTCAGCAAAGAAATCGTGCTAATTAACCTGAAGGCTGAGACCTTTAAACAAGTGACGGGAGGAAAATAACCGTGCGGATGCAATGTGTTTAGATAGGACTTTATGACTTTTTACACCAAAAGTTAACAAAAAGTTTATCATTCAGGAGTCCCAGAAAGGGATTGGATGACAAGTCTAATTAAATAAATTATCTGAATAATTATCTGAACGTTTCAAATATTTGATTTTCCTCGTATCACAACCGAGTCATATTAGCCTAAACATATCCCCAAAGGTTTTTCTGTTTATTTAGATCATGAAATATGAAAACTGCATGTTAGTTTCGATTTGGTTTAATCAATAAACAAAAAAAAGATATAGGACTATTAATAAAATAATGCAAAAGTAGACAATATTTAAATTAAATTAGACAAACGAACAGAAAACACGATTGGATGCAAGTCCAATTTTTTTTTCTTTCAAAGTAGTTGTTTGAACAATCATCTAAGAATCTATTAGTCTATCATTTATTCAAATGTATAGTCTAAACCAAAACTCTGGCTTGGTTGGTTAAAAACTTTTAAAAAATAACAAACACCCTGTCGTTTTTAAGCATTCTCCTATTTACTACCAAACCTAAATAAAGATCAAGCCGTTTTCTTGGTCATGAAATGTTTTTAAATCCCTTCTCTATTGTGGGAATAATGTGTCCCATGTATTCATGTTGGGTTTGTGTTCAGATATCGCGAGAGTTTGGCGTAGCTGGCGGTGGGTTGCAGCAGACAGAGGGAGAAGGCAGGCAGCATCATGGCGGACAGAGACAGTGGAAGTGAGCAGGGTGGAGCGGCAGCGGGCCCGGGCATCGGTTCCATGCACCTAGCGACCGGAGGGGCGGGCTCGGCGTCTGGACTGCAGCATGAGACACAAGAGCTGGCGTCGAAGCGAGTTGACATACAGAACAAACGCTTCTATTTGGACGTAAAGCAGAACGCAAAAGGCCGCTTCTTAAAGATAGCAGAAGTCGGGGCCGGAGGAAACAAGAGCCGCCTCACTCTCTCCATGTCCGTGGCGGTCGAGTTCCGCGACTACTTGGGGGACTTTATCGAACACTATGCCCAGTTGGGTCCGAGTAACCCAGATATGGTGCAAGATGAGCCCAGACGAGCACTCAAGAGTGAATTCCTGGTCCGGGAAAATCGTAAATACTACATGGATCTGAAAGAGAACCAGAGAGGACGGTTTCTGAGGATCCGACAGACCGTTAATCGGGGCCCCGGTTTGGGATCTACACAAGGCCAGACTATTGCTTTGCCAGCCCAGGGACTTATCGAGTTTCGTGACGCTTTGGCTAAACTTATTGACGATTACGGTGTGGAGGACGAGCCTGCAGAGTTGCCAGAAGGGTCATCTCTTACTGTGGACAACAAACGCTTTTTCTTCGACGTCGGATCCAATAAGTACGGGGTGTTCATGAGAGTAAGCGAGGTAAAGCCAACGTACCGTAACTCAATCACGGTGCCCTACAAAGTGTGGTCCAAATTTGGGAATACTTTTTGTAAATATGCCGAGGAGATGAAGAAGATCCAGGAGAAACAGCGGGAGAAAAGGGCATGTGAGCTGCAGCAACAAGAGATGCATGCAGATGATGGAGAAGAGGATTGATATTGATATATATATATTATAAATATATAAATATATACACAGCAAAACATGCAAAAAATAATCCGAATAACAAAAGAGAAAATACTTAAACTCTACTGTATAAAGAAAGAAATGTTAAGATTTAACTGTTATGGTTTAACTCCAAGGGAGCAACGCCCACAATATAAGAAACCAACTCAAACCAACCGTTCTGACACGTTATCACCCATCGCTGGATGTTATCCCACTTACCCACCATTAATACAGTAACAGGCTGCTAAACAAAGTAATAACATTATATTTGAACATTGTTTCCTACTTGACGACAAACTATATTGAAGTGGTTTCTTTCCCCTATTAACAGAGAACTTTTGTACAAGTCAAAGCTATTATAAAGTGTTTGCATTGTTCATTGAAATTGTTGCCGAGTTGTAAGAGAAAATAATGTCCTTTTCATGTGAGCTATTGTCTTCAGCACAAATCAGATCAAACCGAAAGTTTGTTTAAGGTTGTCATAATGAACTTGCCATCCAGATTACCTTTACATAGAGAAGTGTTTACACCTGATTCACATGAGGGCTAGACCTGGTTTGAAACTGGTTTAGGTGTCATGCAGTATAAAAAAAACATTTATATATCTATATCTATAGATATAGATAGATATAGATAGATATATACAGGCATTTTTCATCAAATGAAAATTTGTGCTCTATCTCCTGTGCAATATGCATTGCACCAAATCCGTTTTTTTGTTGTACTGGTCAATGGACAAGAAGACATTTTCCAGAGGCATTCAAAGAGACATGAATAGTGTATCTTTTGTTTTCAATTGAAGTTGTTGCCACGCGGATGGGTTATACTATAGGCTACCGTTGTGTGTCGTCGTTATGCAATGTGTTTGTTTTTAAAGGTACTCAACATGTATTTTGATAGAGGATGTGCAGTAGCAACATGTAGCAAATGGCCTGATAGCGTATTTTAAGAAGAGCACTTAAAAGAGGACAAGCACGTAAAAATAACACGTCGGTAGTGGATTGGCTTAGGTGTGTCGTCCGAACATACGGACAAAAAACAAGCATAGCATTATTGGTCAGAAATATTAACCATGCAAAGTCACACAATCAACATAGTGCCAAGGAGTCCTATTGCTGCATGTTTAACTGCACAAAAGCTAGATCGATGTTGGTCTCCCGAATTACTGGCTCAAGAGTCCCCCTCTACGGCGAGGGTTTATCTATGTATAGTCCACTGATCTTGCATATTGAGTGAATTTTCCATTCAAAAGGCATTGTGTAGGTGTTGTGAAATAGGTTTGAAAGCATGATTGTACCTTGACATCAGACCTGTATCATCATAATATCACCTTCACACTATGAGGACGGACGCCAATTGAAAAACAGAAAATGGGCCAATGGGAGAATCGGATGTCAGAAGCAGTCGTCCAGACTCCTTTGGGTGTCAGAAACAGACGGTCCATCCCCCCTGCAATTTAAGGAGCTATGTTTTGGGAGACATACTCTGCTCAATAGTATTACTAAATTGGGTTAGCCCAGATATTTACCCTGGACATTATGGTCCCTTGTTTTGGTCTTAATTGGAGATACTTGGGACTGTCTACAACTGGAAGTAATCCGGTTGCATCTCATAGATGTGTTAGCGGTTTTATAAACGCGCCGCCAGCTATAGCTTGGTGTTTAGACTGGCAACAATCAGATAATTTCAAGAGTTACCTCAGCATTCATTTTAAACACTTGCTCCCCCATGTTTTTTCGATTTGACTGGAAACCAGCGGACTAGACTTAAGTCCTTGACCACCCTGTTTTCTTGGGAGCCTCAGCTTTCTTTTAGTCCCCTTTAACTCTTGACCTGACTGGGGAGTGCCCTCTTCACCATGAAGACGACCTGGTGCCTTACACACATGCTTACACCCCGGCCCGGCGCTCTGGATCGCATTGGGGGCTTCTCGTTCTCATAGCTTATTCTTTTACTATCCTTAAGTACATATTCTTTTCATTTTTTAGGTGGCTCAGTCCCCTAGTGCACTATTGCACTTCTCGTGGTGCTACTTGAGTTCAACGTGGACTCTTTAGTAAAAAAGCTATAGGAGCAGAATTCTATGCTTTTTCTGCTTCCTTCCTTCCTACCTTCCTATTTTAGTTCCTTTCATCCTTCCTTTCTCCTATCTTCCGACCCTTGTTACCTTCCCCATAGCCATACAGTTCCTTTCTTCATAATTCAGTTCCTTTCTCACTCCTTCAGTTCCTTCCTTCCTTCCTATCGTCTCACTTTGTTCCAGTTCTCAGAGCCATCCAGGTATCGGCCCAGAGTTAAACATGAAGGTGAGGGTCACCATAGCTGAGAGATGAGGAAGAGCAGCTCGGAGCATTTCCAAAGGGGTATCGGGGACGCTTGACGGACGTGTTCAGGCCAGGGGTTCAGACCCCTCTCCGGGAGACCTCCATGATGAAATACTTTGTTGTCCGACCTGGGTACTAACAGGATAGTCGCTAAACTAATGGGGGAATAGCAAGCATGTCTTTTCATTGTTCATTTGGATTTAATTCATTTTCATTATGAATTGTTTTACCTTTGCAGCGTTATCATCCCACATTATTTGTATTTTTGGAATGTTTGTGCCCACTTTAAAAAAAAAAAAGTTTTTTTTTTTTTTCTTCTGTGCAACATTTCATCACTGTGTGCAATATCGTATGTGCCAATGGTGGCAATATATGTATATCAATTAAATATATGATTACTATTTGAACGCATGTGGCTGAATTCCATGTTTATTTATCTGTTGGAGTTTAGCCTTTTATTTGCACTTGGAGCGCTCCGTCTGGGAGAGAACCATTGAGTTCAACTAGTTTTGGGACAGCACCATCCGCCTCAATACGCTGTTAGTATTTCAACTTGATACAGGGCCACGTCCTCATTGGCACGTTGAGCCACCTCTGATACCTCTGTACAGGAGCCAGGGGGGAAGTGTTGGTTTATTTGGTTGTATTCACGAGATCAAGAGCCTATTCCCTCGTCTGGGTGAAGATTGAAACTCCATATACAGTGACATTTCCTTGTTTTGTTTTTTTAGATCTAATGTGATGGTGCTCTGGTCCATTCCTTATGAAGGAGAAAGGTGTACTGATCATCGCTGAGTGTAGCACTTTTTGCTTTTCCAGGTTTAATGAGATGCCTGACCAATACTTGTTTTAAAAAAATAATCGCTACAAAGAATGTCATTCTCTCTTATTATTTTGTCGCCTTTTTAATAGAATATATTTGATTTTACTCATTTGGTTCAAATGCATTAAATATAATTTATGTACATTTTGCAAATTTTAAAAATAAAACTAATTTGCCCATATCTGGTGGGGAAAATTGCATTAAACTTGTATGTGACTTATTTTCTTGAAAGAGCTGGGTTGTGAAGACATCGTAGGTAGAGACATTTCCCCTGGATATTCACTTCTGGGGTTTATCTGGGCTGGTAATTCGAATCGGACAAAACAAAAAAGTTAAAATAATATTAAAACTACAACCCATTTGTGTTTGAACCCTGTCAGAAGTACTTTTGGATCCCTCAGACAGATAATGGATCCACGTACCCACAGATAATGCCACATTATTTTGGGCGCTGTGATTAATAGGCTACCTTAAATACACTGCTGACGGGTAAACCTAGAATAATAATCACAGTATTGAAAATAGTGCCCGTTTATAATTGTAGAATGTTTGTAGAGCAAACTACAATTTAGTTATGTGGTTACTGGCACTCCTTTTAAAAGCTATATATTGGAACACACTGGGCCTCTTTGGAATGTAAATAAGAGTGTATTCCCTTCCCTTGACCAGGAGCTAGTGTCACGCTGCAAGTCAATCGAAGCGGCTTACGCAAAGCAAATAAGCAAGTAAACTCCCTTTCTAGTAGCACAACTATGAATTTCAATTTAACAACTCGTCTGAATTTGACTGAAACAGGCAATGCAGATTTACAGATATCTCGGACTCTGTGTGTCCCTTTAGTTGTGACTTAATGGGTAGGTCAAGACTTTTAAGGACCTGCAGACACCGTGTCTCGTGTCTACATCTCTTTCCCTTCCTCATGGTCTCTTTCCTCTGCTGTCTGTCTCTCGGTCCCTCCCATTCCGCTCCTGAAAATGCTTTCAAAAACAATTTTCTATTCACAGTGTGAACAGAAAACAATTCACATCTTATGTCACAATTATGTCAATGACGAACAACATTCTACCACCTCACTGGCCAAGTAATTGTTCCCTTTTTGTCTAGCCCCAGATTTTTTGGGATCTCTTTTTCGTGTTTTGTATAAAACGGTCCATATTCTTCTCTTGAATTCTGAACAGGTCAACACGGATGGGCTTTCCAGGTTGGGTTGTATTTTAAGTAAATGAGCAACAGAGAACCTGCACTTTCGTACCAAAGGATACATCATGCACCTGGCCACAGAACACAACCTCCGAAACATCACCTAAATCTTTTGGTTTAATATAAAAAAGAAATGTAGGCTACATTAATATTATTATGCATTATCATTTTATTTTAGAAAATGTGTTTCATGCTGGGTAAACATTGAACAATCTTCTTGTTTTATTTGTAATGTGGAATAAATAAATAAGTGTAACAGTGGTAAATGCTAACAGCAGTCCTGAACAATTTATTCTTCTACACACAGAGGGGTCAACACTATACACAACATACAGTTGTATTGGTTTGAGATAAGTCAGAGACCCTATAACCATGGCATCTTTATCATTGCGCCCAGCCCAGGCCAAAGAAAGTCGAGGGTTTACCTGAGTAAAGGAGACCCTGTAGGCGTGGCCTATTTCCCATTCCTCCCATTACCAAAATAAACTAAATATTTACCTGCATTCGAGAGATACTTCATGAACCACATCCAGAGGGCAAGCTCGTGGACCATGCGTCTCTGAATAAACCACGTGTTGAACATTTACCACTCTACGAGTTAAATCAAGCACGGAACAGCGATACAACAAAGGTTTACAATTCTCTTTATCAATTAGGATATTTTTAGAAGTGTTTGAAAGGCAAACGTAACCTGGCTGCAAAGAGGAACTTGAACCTACGTCACGGGCAGTGCCATCTTGTGAGGAATGTCCAACTCACGGGTGGAGGCAGTTTAGCGCCATCGACTTCCATACATAGCGCGATCAATGGCTTGTCATCTTTTTTGGTAAAATTAGTTTAAAAATTCAGTAAAGAGGCTTATTTTTGTCGTTGGAATTCTTCCGCACAGTAGCGATCTGAAATTTCTGAAAAGGCTTAACCTTAAGTAATGTTGCTAAATTGTGTTGTGTTTATATTGCTACAAATAAAAACATAAGAACTACTAAAATAATCTTGTGTGACGCAGGATTACATGCACGTTCATCATCCTGGTGATA
Source organism: Gadus chalcogrammus (assembly GCF_026213295.1). Lineage (NCBI taxonomy): Eukaryota > Metazoa > Chordata > Actinopteri > Gadiformes > Gadidae > Gadus > Gadus chalcogrammus. The sequence goes on from NC_079418.1 coordinate 14,254,260, forward strand.
ACGGTGCGTTCCTCAATCCTCAGACGCCAGACTTCCGACACGAAAGCCGAAGATCTTCCAGCTTTTTTGCGGCATTTCTCGGAGGCACGCCCCTTTTTCATCTTTTGGAAATCTGTAGACGCCAGCCTTCCGATTTGCAATTTTAACGTCATTACCGGTCTCGGAGCATTTTTAAGCGTTCCCGTTCGTCTATGTGATTGTGTCATGAAATTGGCTAATGGTTCATTGTAAGCTACATTAGCCTCTTTAGCAAACCAGCCCGAAAACAAATGCCACAAGTTTACATTGTATTGCACCCACAGCAAGACCGTGCAATGCATAAATTGGTGACCGGAATAAAATAGCAATGTAATCAAGTGTGTAAGACATTCAAATTACTTTACGGGCGAAGCCATTTTTGTGGAGAGCGTCACCACTGCTCTCGGTCTACTAACACCGGGATTCCACCGGACGCGTACGCGCCGCGGAACGGCTGCGTCCTCTGCCCTGCGTCCATTCCTAACGGGCGCGTAACGGCAGCGTAGCGCTGCCTTGCGAGCCAGCCGTATTCACGCGAGATCACGAGATCACGCGATAATCCTAAACCTAATGTACTCACCTTCCACTCCCAAAACTATTGCAATTAAGTGCCACGCTTTGTCCATTCTGACATTTTCCTTATAAAAAGGATGATTTGGTACATAAAAGACTTCATGTTGCTGAACTTCGACAATGAGTCTCTCGTCGTCCATGTTGCCGACCCTCTGAGACCCTTTGATTGATTGACTGCTGACCTGGTGCCACCGGTCATGACGTAATAATGTTGATGTGAAGTTACATGAGCTGAGTATTGTGTTTTATTTTGAAAGTTGACCGGATGCTCTATGGCTTTTACTTTTTCACTTCCTGCCTTGCTCGATCTGCTCTGTTGAATTTGACGCGGTTTAGCAGCGGCTCGCGGCAAAAATAGAATTGGACGGAAAGATAGCGCCGCGGCGCAGCACGCCGCTCCTGGGACGCTGCTGAAACGTTCCGCGGCGCGTCCCGTGGAAATGGTCTCATTGATTAGAGTGGAAGCGATCAGCAGCGGTGACCGCGGCGCAGCCGTCCCGCGTCGCGTACGCCTCCGGTGGAATCAAGGCCTTAAAAGTTCTTCACAGCAGGGTTTTTTTTATCAGATAAAAAACAGTCAGAACTAAACCGAACTTAGTAGGATCAGTTTCAAGTTTGCATACCTTTATTTGCTTGATGCCTATCACCTATCCTTTTGCATTTATTTATAAGAAGCACGTACAATATTGCCACCGTAAAGAAGGCAAATTCCCCTTAAGGCCTAAATACACCGGCGCCGCATCGGCGCGTCAAAAACTCCGCCCCCATTATTCCCGGATGTACTAGCCCACACCGGCGCCGACTAGCTGCGCAGCAGCGTTCCGCGCCGTGCCGCCCAACTAGTCTTCGAGACAATGTTCTATTCCCTAGCGTCGCCGCCCCTGAAAAAGCGCTTTTTAAATGCTGGCACCTCTATATCTACTCCTCACCACTGGATGTCGCCCTCTTTCGTTTGTGAGAAAACTATTCTGAGAGAATGGACGATGAGAGAGTGGTCGTCGAGGTGGAAAAGTATGTCGAATTATATGACCAAAGTTCCCGTCATTATAAAGACAACACCAAAAAGGACATTGCCTGGCAAGACATAGCTCTGGAGATTGGCTCTTCAGGTGAGAAATCAACAATGGTGGACTAAGTACCCAAACCATTAACCATAATGGGAAATAGACGAAATCAAGTCACATATAATCACACCATGTAGGTAGAAACCAGATTACTTGTAATATATATTTTTTTATTTAAGGCAAGGCAACTTCATTGATATAGCACTTTTCATGCATGAAGCAGACTCAAAGTGCTTCACATAGAAACATTCTCATACAATAAAATAGATAAGTAAAAGAAAACACAGGCAAAGCTCAAAAATGCATTGTCATGTATTAACTGTCTCTCTGGTATCAGATCATGTATTAACTGTCTCTCTGGATTTAAGGAAAAATAACATTAAGTGTCTCGAGCACTCAATTAAAATACACTGGCTACTGAATCCAGCACATCAATAACATCACTGTATTTATCCCGTGGGATAAAAAAAAAGTGTATATATATACATGCAAAAGAGTATACCAGAGAGGGATAATAACTAGATTATAGGTCATCATATAGGCTGCACCATATGGTTCTGCCATTGCACACTTAGTGGCGAATTGAAATATTGGCGTGCCTCTCAGGATCTGCACGGAGCTCCTGGACCAGATTGTGGCATACACCCTGTTCTTGTGTCTGTTCATTGATGGGGTGCACCCAAACCCTTCGTCTTCTCCTTGCCCACCTACAGCGCAGGATAAGAAGGGCAGCCCCCCTCTGTCTGGCAACAGTTATTTGTTCTGTTGAAATAAAAAAAACTCAATAAAATGTAAAAGAGCTTGCTCAATTAAAATGGATGACTACTGGCTGCATACATGTAAATGTGTGGCTATGTTAAGGCTATATAGATGGATAGATAGATAGATACTGTATTGGTCCCAATGGGGATCAATAAAGCCATCCAGGAGCTCAATACAATAAATACACACAATAACAATTGGCCTTAAAAGGTGACTGCACTATATACTAAAAAGGCTTAATAGAAGGTCCTGCAGTTATTGAGATTGTTGATGCAGTAGATGAATAATTGCAAAATATAAAATAAATAAGAAATGACAGTAAATAAAACCCTCTCCTGGAACCGTCACCTTATCGTGGTGGAGAGGTTTGCGTGTCCCTGTGAACCTGAGGGCTGTGTTGTCTGGAGCCTTGTGCTCCTGGTAGGGTCTCTCATGGCAGAGTGGTCTCAGGCGAGGGGCCAGACTAAGAATGGTTCAAAAATCCTCAATGAATATCGAAAAAAGAGGAGATGTGACCCGGCCCGGAGGAAGCCCGGGGCCCCCGTCTGGAGCTAGGCCCAGACGGAGGGCTCGATGGCGAGCGCCTGGTGGCCGGGTTTGCCACGGAGCCCGGTCGGGCACAGCCCGAACAAACTACGTGGCACCCCCCCTCTCTTCATCTCATGGGCCCACCACCTGTGGGAAGACCCGTTGGGGTCGGGTGCGCAGCCACATGGGTGGCAGCGAAGGTCAGGGGTCTCGACGGACCAGACCCGGGCGGCAGAAGCTAGCTCTGGGGACGTGGAACGTCACCTCGCTGTGGGGAAAGGAACCGGAGCTTGTGAGGGAGGTGGAGCGCTATCAGTTAGATCTGGTGGGGCTTACCTCCACGCACAGTCTCAGCTCTGGTACCGTACTCCTGGATAAGGGTTGGACTCTATTCTTCTCCGGAGTTGCCAAGGGCGTGAGGCGCCGGGCGGGTGTGGGGATACTCATAAATCCCCGGCTGAGCGCCGCGGTGTTGGAGTTTACCCCGGTAGACGAGAGGGTCGCCTCCCTGCGCCTAAGGGTTGTAGGGGGGAAAACTCTGACTGTTGTTTGTGCGTATGCACCAAACAGCAGTTCAGAGTACTCGGCCTTCTTGGAGACCCTGAATGGAGTCCTGTATGGGGCTCCAGTAGGGGACTCCGTAGTTCTGCTGGGTGACTTCAACGCCCACGTGGGCAACGATGGAGACACCTGGAGAGGCGTGGTGGGGAGGAACGGCCTCCCTGATCTAAACCCGAACGGTCGTTTGTTATTGGACTTCTGTGCTAGTCATGGATTATCCATAACAAACACCATGTTCGAACATAAGGGTGCTCATAAGTGTACCTGGTACCAGAGTACCCTAGGCCGAAGATCAATGATCGATTTTGTGATCGTGTCATCTGATCTGAGGCCGCATGTTTTGGACACTCGGGTAAAGAGAGGGGCGGAACTGTCAACCGACCACCATCTGGTTGTGAGTTGGATCAGGGAATGGGGGAAATTTCCGGATAGACCTGGTAAGCCCAAACGCGTAGTGCGGGTGAACTGGGAACGTCTGGAGGAGGCCCCCGTCCTAGGTATCTTCAACTCACACCTCCGGCGGAGTTTTTCTAGCATTCCTGTGGAGGTTGGGGACATTGAGCCGGAGTGGGCTGTGTTCAAAGCCTCCATTGCTGAAGCTGCGGTGGCTAGCTGTGGCCTCAGGGTCTTAGGCTCCTCAAGGGGCGGTAACCCTCGGACACCGTGGTGGACACCGGTGGTCAGGGAAGCCGTCCGATTGAAGAAGGAGGCCTTCCGGGATATGATATCCTGGAGGACTCCTGACTCGGTTGCAGGGTACCGACAGGCCCGAAGGGCTGCAGCTGCTGCCGTGTCGGAGGCTAAGCAGCGGGTGTGGGAGAAGTTCGGAGAGGCCATGGAGAAGGACTTTCGGTCGGCACCAAAGTGTTTCTGGAAGACTATCCGGCACCTCAGGAGGGGGAAACGGGGAACCGTCCAAGCTGTGTACAGTAAGGAGGGGACTCTGTTGACCTCAACTGAGGAGGTCGTCGGACGTTGGAAGGAACACTTTGAGGAACTCCTGAACCCGAATAACACGCCCTCTATGTTGGAGGCAGAGCTCGAGGTTGATGGTGTTTCGTCGTCAATTTCCCTGGTGGAGGTCACTGAGGTAGTCAAACATCTCCGCAGTGGCAAAGCCCCAGGGATTGATGAGATCCAGCCAGAAATGCTAAAGGCTCTGGGTGTTGAGGGGCTGTCATGGTTGACACGCCTATTCAACATCGCGTGGGAGTCGGGTACAGTGCCAAAGGAGTGGCAAACCGGGGTGGTGGTTCCCCTGTTCAAAAAGGGGGACCAGAGAGTGTGTGCCAATTACCGGGGTATCACACTTCTCAGCCTCCCTGGTAAAGTCTACTCCAAGGTACTGGAAAGGAGGGTTCGGCCGGTCGTCGAACCTCAGATTGAAGAGGAACAATGCGGTTTTCGCCCCGGACGTGGAACTACGGACCAGCTCTTCACTCTCGCAAGGATCCTGGAGGGGGCCTGGGAGTATGCCCATCCGGTCTACATGTGTTTTGTGGATCTGGAGAAGGCGTATGACCGGGTCCCCCGGGAGAAACTGTGGGAGGTGCTGCGGGAGTATGGGGTAAAGGGGTCTATCCTCAGGGCCATCCAATCCCTGTACTCCCAAAGCGAGAGCTGTGTTCGCGTCCTCGGCAGCCAGTCAGTTTCGTTCTCGGTGGGTGCTGGGCTCCGCCAGGGCTGCGCCTTGTCACCAATCCTGTTTGTGATATACATGGACAGGATATCGAGGCGTAGTCGTGGTGGGGAGGGGTTGCAGTTCGGTGGTCTGAGGATCTCGTCACTGCTTTTTGCGGATGATGTGGTCCTCATGGGATCATCGGCCTGTGACCTTCAGCACTCACTGGATCGGCTGGCGGCCGAGTGTGAAGCGGCTGGGATGAGGATCAGCACCGCTAAATCTGAGGCCATGACTCTTAGCAGGAAACCGATGGATTGCTTACTCCGGGTAGGAAATGAGTCCTTAGCCCAAGTGAAGGAGTTCAAGTACCTCGGGGTCTTGTTCGCGAGTGAGGGTACTATGGAACGTGAGATTGGCCGGAGAATCGGAGCAGCGGGGGCGGTATTGCGTTCGCTTTACCGCACCGTTGTGACGAAAAGAGAGCTGAGCCGCAAGGCAAAGCTCTCGATCTACCGGTCGATCTTCGTTCCTATCCTCACCTATGGTCATGAGGGCTGGGTGATGACCGAAAGGACGAGATCGCGGGTACAAGCGGCCGAGATGAGTTTTCTCAGAAGGGTGGTTGGCGTCTCCCTTAGGGATAGGGTGAGAAGCTCAGCCATCCGTGAGGAACTCGGATTAGAGCCGCTGCTCCTTTACTTAGAAAGGAGTCAGCTGAGGTGGTTCGGGCATCTGGTAAGGATGCCCACTGGGCGCCTTCCTTGGGAGGTGTTTCAGGCACGTCCAGTGGGGAGGAGACCTCGGGGAAGACCCAGGACTAGGTGGAGAGATTATATCTCAACACTGGCCTGGGAACGCCTCGGGATCCCCCCGTCAGAGTTGGTCAATGTGGCCCGGGAAAGGGAAGTCTGGGGCCCCCTGCTTGAGCTGCTCCCCCCGCGACCCGACCCCGGATAAGCGGAAGAAAATGAGATGAGATGAGATGAGTAAATAAAACGATAAAGTGCCCTACAAACTAAGTTGATCTGATGCTTGAAAACATACTTTCACTGCGCAAATTATACATTTTTCAAATTATTCAGCCAAAAAGATGGAAAATAAATAAACTAGGCTACAATAGGCTACTCACCCATTGCGTTCCGTCTCTTTGCTGCGGTTGATTGACAGGTGACTTCCTGATTTTATACTGCAGCGCGGCCGTCGCGCCGCCTCCTGTTGGTGCTAGGGGCGTGCTTTTGACGCGCGTAAAATGCGCGCTGCTGCGCTGCGGCGCCGGTGTATTTAGGCCTTTATCTAGAGCTGGTTTAACAGTTCATTTAAAATTGAGCAAAGTCATGCCAACAGACGTTTCAATGTCAATCAATAGTAAGGTATGTGATATGATGGTTGATTCTTTTATATTGAGTAAAATGTTCATGTTCCGCCATGTTCACGCGCTCACTACTCACTAGTAAACAATGCGTCACCAACTGGGCAACTCTGTTATCAAAATTTGGCCCGAGTTGCCGAACGGATGTAGAATCATAACGGTATCATGAGGTGTTGTTCACGCGAACTTTCCGACGTCGCAAAAATGTTTTCCCCATAATTACCAGCGATGTGAACGCACCATACATCATTAAGTAATGACGTCATACTCAATGAAATCACAACGTAACGTCATATAGGAACAACAACAAACGACCCAAATGTAGCAACTTCCCCTGAAAGTTAGCAGGATCAACACACCCTTGCCCGATATCATCAAGCTTTTTGTTACAAATGGAAAAGGTTCGCCAGCGCATGAAGGAAAGTGGTCCATTACGGTGTGTTGGTTGTGTGAGCTAGGCCTACTGCAGTTTACATCACAGTAGGCTACCTAACCTTCCCATATGATTGTGTAATAATATAGCCTACCTACATCCATCTAGACAGAGGCTAGGATGAAACTGTGTTTCTTAACCATTGCCGTCCTTTTTAACTTTCTTACTGTTGTCAGTGTAGTATTTTGTCTTACATTATTCAATTTCATTAGATTTAGATTTTACTTTTAATGCCGTTTCACACCCGAGGCCGCTAGATGGCGATGTTCACTTAGTAATTCTACCAATAAACATAAAGATAGTCCAGTCTATGCTTCTACAACAGCGAACAAAAAATATGTTAATGTCTAACACATTAACAAATAGGCCTACAAAAAAAACAGCTAAATCTTACACTACAACATCAAAATATAGACAACAACTTTGTGATTATTTAAAAAGCAAAGAAACGTATGCAGTAAACAAACCAAGATTACCACAACTTGTACCAACTTCATCGACCGTTCTGCTTACCCAACATTAATATTTAATAATATAAAATGACAATGGGGCCAGATACACAAAAGTTGCAATGATAGTTCTCAGATTCCTAAAAGGAATTAAAACCAAGTTTATAAGAATATCCTTAACTGCAATTGCTGAAAAATAAATAAACTTTAATTACCTTAATAACTTCTTTATGGTGTAAGTCACTTATGAACCAAAGGTAATCGGTAGATTGTATTCTGTTTTGGATTGGATTCTTCTATTTTTCTATTCATTTGACAGTGGATGTTCTTTAATCTGTCTGAGACCCCTAGTGGCAAGGGGATTCTAGCCATGCGCGGCCTGTGAGTAGTTAGCATATTGGGTAGTAGCCTAAACCATGTTTATTTCCATATAATTACAATACCAAGCCAAATTTGAATAAGTGAGTGGCCGCACCTCACAATGAGATAGCAGCACACATTGTGAATAGAATAAATTAAAACGGAAATACTACCAATTAAAAGCAAGAATATATCACTAATCAATTTGGCATCTTAAGTCAAGGAAGCTTTTATCTTAAAGTTAAAAATATTTAGAAGAAATTAAAGGTAATCGTTTTCAAGAATGACAATCTTACTATTATCTTTTTTTGTAAATAATAATTTAAGAAAAAACATATTACCGTTAAGATATTTTGGTGATTATAAAGAAACACAGTTGCAAAGTCTTTTGTCCTAAAGGTACTTTTGTGGATTTGGCCCCAAGAACATTAAGTGAATATAAGAATTGTACTCTAATAATAGTTATTATTACATTACATGAATATCTATTTATGTATTTTTTTTTATCTTTCTGTAACGAAAGAGTCTCTTTCTTTGAGATTTTCTGGAAATCAGGAAGTCCTTTCTGCCCACTTACTAATCCCACAGTGTGCTTTGTTTGTCTGAGACAAACAGAAGAAGGAAAGAATGAAGAAAAAAAGAGGGAATTGAGAGAAACCCACAGAGAAGGGGAGAGAAAGAGAGAGAGCAGAAGAAGAGGAAAGGGAGCAAGACACAGAAGGAGAGAGAGAAGAAAGAAAAAGGAAGAGAGAGGTATACACTCAAGAAGGAGAGAGAGAGGGAGAGTTCATGGAATGCTGTGATGTCATCAGCCTAGTCATCCCACACACATACACACACACACACACACAGGCACACACACTCACACACACACGCACAAAGACAAGGAGGAACCACAAGCTCTCTCTCTCTCTCCCTCTCTCCCTTGCTCTTCCCAGCTCAGTCTGCTCACTCGGCTGTGGAAACCGCTGTCTACATCCCACTGTGAGTACTTCCTACTTTAAAAATAAACCTTTCCTTCTCTGCCACGTTTTCCCTCGCTAACCGCCTCCACTCCCTTCTCCCCTTCACATTGTCATCTAAAATGTTCAGTTTAAAGCCCTGCGCGTGTTCCTCTTCGATAGCTGTTTATTCTCTCCGTTTCCCTCCAAGTGGCTGTCTGTAGCCATTGTTGCTCTGGCAGCCAGAGAGACCCCCCCCCCCTCTCTCTCTCTCTCTCTCTCTCCCTCTCTCTCTCTCTCTCTCTCTCTCTCTCTCTCTCTCTCCCTCTCTCTCTTTTGTGAGAGCACCGAAACTCTCTTTAACACATCCATGCTTTCGGGGTGCCGCGTCGTTTGGCTACGCTTGCCGCATAACAATGTCAAGGAGAAGAAGAATGGACATGTGAGAGAGAGGGAGACGGGGGGGGGGGGGGGGGGGGGGGGGGGGGGGGCTGGTGGCTGTGGAAGGAACAGGGGGACGGGGAGGAGAGCGTGTGTTGAGGGGAGGAGGGCTGAGATGACAGAATCAGTCCATTCCCTCGGAATCTCCTCCCATTCGGAGCAAGGCTCTCTCTACACACACGCTCTGTCTCTCTCTCTCTCTTACGCTCTCTCTCTCTCTCTCTCTCTCTCTCTCTCTCTCTCTCTCTCCCTCTCCCCTCTCTCTTCTCTCTCTCCTCTCTCTCTCTCTCTCCCTACACTTATTTCTTTACGTCTGTCTAAACTCCTACTCTCTCTGCTCTTTCCCTCTCTCTCTTCAGTCTCTATCTCTCCGTATCGCTCTTTATCTCCAGTGTTGAACTTGCTCTCTTCCTGAGGGAACAAAGAAGGTAGGATTTCTAAACAAAAACGTTTTGAGAAGAACAGCGGTGTGTATTGGGAAGAAAAGCTGTGTGAAGTCTTTTATGTGTGAAGGAACGATGTCTTGAACGTTGTAATTACTATCTTGGACTCAGCTTGCCTCTGTTTTTGTGTTTTCTCGCAGGGTGTATGCAATGGCTTCCAAACTCGAAGGAAAGTGAACATTTTGTAGTGGAAGAAGCAGATGTACGAGGACCGAATACAGGAAATAAGACTTTGAGTGTGATTGTGCGTTTGTGTGTGTGTGTGTGTGTGTGTGTGTGCGTATGTGTGTGTGCCACTATGCGTATCTGTTTGAGTGCATGTGTCACACGCGATTCATCACCAGGAAGACAGCCCGTCTTGTAGGATATCCGGGTCTGTGTTCAACCCGAGGAAGAACTGTGAGTCCACCCGGACCGTCCGCCCGACCCACGCCATCAGCCAAGCCCCCCCCCCCCCCCCCCCCCCACGAGGCGCCCCTCATCCCCTCTCTTCCGGGACCACCAATCCCCCCTCCCCCCTCACACACACACACACACTCTCTATTTGGTCCCGGTAGCCCGGGGAACGGCGGCCCGACGCTACCATGCTGCAGCAGATCCTGAAGGACATGTACATCGACCCCGACGTGCTGGACGCGTTGGGCGAGGACCAGAAGAAGACCTTGTTCCTGAAGATGAGGCAGGAGCAGGTGAGGCGCTGGAAGGAGCGGGAGGAGAAGGTGGAGAGAGACGGAGGACCCGGTGAACCCCTGAGGATCAGACCAAAGAGAGGTAAGCCCCCCCCCTATTCCCCGACCCATCCCACCCCTCCCACCTCACCCCCCAAAAACTGTTCAGTACACTTTTGGTTCGTGGCTTCTTTGTAACCATGGTAACCTGAGGAGTTTCCATCACAGTGCTGTGATCCACCGGGCGTCTTCAGAGGGGAAGCGTCGTCCCACAGAATCTCTCTAGATGTTGGCAAGATGTCTGATGTGGTTGATAAATGTCTGGGAGCATTTCGGTAAAGGGCTGTAACTCTACTGTGAGGCATGTGTGTGTGTTCTCTGTGGGTTTAGTGTGTAGTTCTGTGTGTGTGTGTGTGTGTGTGTGTGTGTGTGTGTGTGTGTGTGTGTGTGTGTGTGTGTGTGTGTGTGTGTGTGTGTGTGTGTGTGTGTGTGTGTGTGTGCATGCCAGTGTGAGATTGTGATGGTATGTGTGTGTCCGTCTGTCCGTGTGTGTGTGTGTTTGTGTGTCCATGTGTGTGTGTTCTGTGCTCTCAGATGTCCACTGTGTAGTGTGTGTATGTCAGTGTGTGTTTACTGTCACCTCAACAGCTGGGGAGGGGGAAACAGAACTCTGCTAGCCTGGTTTCAGTGTTTACATGAGCGCTGAGCTGGCCCTGTTAAGTGGAAATGGGTCCTGTAATGTAAGCACCGGGGGTTTGAAGTACGGACACTTGCTTGTTAAAAAAATCTTTATTTAAAACAATTAAATCATTTGCTCACGATAGTATGGACTGAGGAGCTGATCATTGCATTTTTTACTTACTTTTAGTTTGTTTGTGTGTGTTTATGTTTCTGTGTGTTTACGTTTGTGTGTGTGTGTGTGTGTGTGTGTGTGTGTGTGTGTGTGTGTGTGTGTGTGTGTGTGTGTGTGTGTGTGTGTGTGTGTGTGTGTGTGTGTGTGTGTGTGTGTGTGTGTGTGTGTGTGTGTGTGTTGTGCCTGCAGGGCTGTTGTTTAGCTTTAACCCTGAAGCTTAGAGGAGCAGTGATACAGCAGGGCACAATGGCAGCCTCCGAGAGGGGGCCAAAACAACAGATAGCAGATCAACTAGTGCGGGTCATGTCAGAGACAAACTGTCCCAGGAGATAGCCAATGAAAGGAGAGCACCGTGTGTATCGTGGTGCACATACCTGTCAGATTAGGGGCGAGAGAATGAACCTGCTTATGTCTTGCCGGAATACACAAGAAAAAAACCACCAAACGCAATTGCGGTAGCTGCCTCTCTCCGTCTCTCTATCTCTTTTCGTCTATCTCTGTCTCTCTCTCTCTGTCTCTCAAGAAACTGGTTTGAAGAATTCTGGGCAATCTGGTCGGTCTACATTCTCTTGGTGCTGGGGTTAGGGTTGGTGTCAGTGTCCTTTTATGGGTGCACACTGGAACACATGCTTCCATCTGTAAGAATGTGAGCCGTGTTTATATTCTGTTGGTTGTAGCTATATGTTACAGAGGAACAACAGCAGTTCCTCACAGTTGTGGGTTATTATTATTCTTAACAAGTTTTACTCTTTTGCGGGTCACTGGAATGGCATGGGATCCTGACTGCGTGGATAGCAGCTTGTTTACGGAAGAAGACTGTATTCTATACTATTAACAAGGCAGTTACAGTGTCATGAACTGGTGTTCAGAGAGAGAGAGAGAGAGAGAGAGAGAGAGAGAGAGAGAGAGAGAGAGAGAGAGCGTATTCTTTGTGTGTGTTGTAATGACTTAGACAGCTGCCCTGGGTCCCTTGCTATATCATGCATACTCATACACACCACACATACACCACACACACACACACACACACACACACACACACACACACACACACACACACACACACACACACACACACACTTACACACCCGAAGGCTAAGATCAGATGGTCTGTGGGTTCGTTGTGCCGGCAACGGCCGTGTTAAGAGGAAGTGGAGGAGTCTACAGCTTCCATGTCAAACAGGAAGTCAGTCAAGGCCTATTTCTTGAAACAATTAACTGGGGGTTAGACAGGAAGTCACACAGGAAACTAACGTGTTTGTCAAACAAAGAGAGAGTTTGATTAACTCCGGATAGCTTAGTTTGCAAGTTCCACTTGCTGGATTTTGAAATTATTAAAGTAAACCCCAACATTTATTTTATTAAAGATATAAAGATGGTCCATTTGAGTCTCATTTTTTTGTTATTGTTTCCTAAAATGTCATCTTAAAAAATCTGGGAAATTATTTTGCTAATACAAGAGGTCTACTACTTCCTGCTCAAAATGGTTTTCCAGAGTGTTCGTTTGGCTCTGCAGCCTAGCTGAAGGGTGTGTGACTATTTTCTCAATGAATCGTTTAGGTCTTGCTATTTGACTGTATTACACAATCAATCAATCATACACATCCCCTCCCTCCCTTTTGTCCCACAGCAGAGATACAAAGGAAAAAGTGATGGCATTTTGAGATCATCAAAACAAAATAGTAAATGGGCAAAAGTTCAGCATGCAGAAACAAAACAAACACAGTCGCACGGAGACTGTATGGCACCTTCAGATCCAATTTCATTTCGGCTACATAAGGAATACAAACCTATGCTAACCCCCAAGTTATGACATTCGAATAGCAATAGGGTTCAATAGGATACTTAATAATACTAATAATTACATGATGTGTGTTCAGTTTTGTGTCTGTGCGTGGAGATCTTTGTCGACCAAACCCTTTCAGGATAGACAACTTGAGGGCTGGTCCGGTAAACGTGGCATATATAATCTCTTTGTGTGAAAGGGTTACTGGAAGTGACATCATTTCCTGTTTGAAGCAAGTCATAGGACTGAGTTCATCTCGGTAGTACAGAACCTAAGAGGGCTGTCAACACAGCAAACGTAACTATCTTCAGCCTAAGCCCTAAACATAACCCCCTTAAACCTAAACGATAGCATCCTCAACCTCATGCTTTGACTCAACCAGGATACCAGGGAAACCAGGGAAGTCACTTAAACACCCTGGTTCACTCATTAGTGTTCACTCTTTAGCAGTCAACAAGCAATAAATGGATCTTCTTTATGGAAAATAAAAGGATACACCCAACCTCTACCTACCTGCTCATGCATGACGTGTATCCAAATCAAATAACTCAGAGTTATTTTTTGACCAAAGCATCTGCTAAACAACCTAATACCAAACCCAATCATTTCTGAAACATTGTTTGAAAAACCAACAGATAAGTGTGTAAAGTTCTGCCCGGGGTTCCTAAAATCAGGTGGTTGGCCGTCGGTTTTATTCCATTTGCTCTGACTAATCTGTCCCGGCCAAAGCTGCTGGAATGCTATTGACAAGCAGGTTAGCAAAACTTGTTGGTTGTGGCAACACGCGTCTCTGTTTATGAGCCTATGAAATGCCTACCGCACAATGCAAAGGCCTGATTTGAATGGAGTTCCATGTGCTGCCTTCACAGAGAGCGGTGACGACTTCACATGCCACGAATGAGTGGTGTTGGGGCCATCTGAAGTGGCTGTCCATAGTAGGGGGTCAGGGAGAGAGCAATCGAGAGAGGGACTATCTGGACGTGTAAGAGGGGGAGTGATTGACAAGGGCTGTGTACTGGAGGGGGGGAGGGGGGAGGAGAGAGAGAGAGAGACGGAGAGAGAGAGAGAGAGAGAGAGAGAGAGAGAGAGAGAGAGGGAGGGTGTGTGGGTTCTCGCATGTTCAGACAAGAACATTGACAGTATTAGCAAGAGTTGCCAAGACAACCGCTCAACATCCACCTCCA
>NC_079418.1:14268416-14313416 GCF_026213295.1 Gadus chalcogrammus
TGTGTGTGTTGTGTGTGTGTGTGTGTGTGTGTGTGTGTATGTGCGTGCGTGCGTGCGTGCGTGCGTGTGTGTATGTGCGTGCGTGCGTGCGTGCGTGTGTGTATGTGCGTGCGTGCGTGCGTGCGTGCGTGTGCGTGCGTGCGTGCGTGCGTGCGTGCGTGCGTGCGTGCGTGTGTGCGTGTGTGCGCGCGTGTGTGTGTGTGTGTGTGTACACTACTGTAGGGGCGTGGGGTGGTAATGTTTATACCAACAATTTGAATTCGATATTTAGAAGATATAATTAGTAATATTAGATTAGTTTTTTGATCAGTGTTTACTGTTTATAATTTCAGAGATGATTAATTCCATTTACTAGTTTCTAAACTGTGTTGGTTCAAGAATGACATGAGTAAAGTCACTAACAATCACGGCTTGTGGCGGTATTAATATTGGTTACCCAACTGTTTCATTGGGTGTTCCACTCCCAGCCAAAGGGTGCTGAGATTTATCCCCCAATGTCTGTGGCCCGACCTGTAGGCAGCCTCCAGTCATATGACCCCTGACCCCAGCAGCTCCGTGATGTAACAATTTAATTTGTTCTAATTGGTACTAATACTGGAAGTACAAAAGAGATTGTACTAATGGGGTACTAATGTAGTATACAGTCCGAGGATAGGGAACAGGTATGCTACAAAGAGGTTTTCACTTGCTGTCTGAGTCACTCAGTTAGGTCATAGGATTATTAAGTACCCACTACAACGGCTGCTTGTACGTTATCTGTGTGTGTGTGCTTCTTTGCATGCGTGCCAGTTTCCTTGTATGTGTAGGCAGACCTATAGTGTGTGTGTTTGTGTGTAAGTGTGTGTGTTTGTGTGTGTGTGTCCGCATTGTGTTTTACTGTGTGTGTGTGTGTCCGCATTGTGTTTTACTGTGTGTGTGTGTGTGTGTGTGTGTGTGTGTGCGTGTGTGTGCGTGTGTGTGTGTGTGTGTGTGTGTGTGTGTGTGTGTGTGTGTGTGTGTGCATTTGCAGTCTGCGGTGTGAAGTGCATGTGCATGTGGAGAGTGAAAGAGTCAAAAAAAGAGTGTGTGTGTGTGTCTATGTGGTTGTACGTATGTAGAGTGTTTGTGTGTAGTGTATCATTTCACGCGGCCCCCTCCCCTCTCTCTCCCCGCAGACACAGAGCAGCTGAGTGGAGCGAGACGTCCCCAGAACACGGGTCCCCAGAGAGACCAGGAAGAGCGCTGGGGCCCCAGGAGGGCCACAGTGACCACGTCCCCGTCTACCAGACTGCTGGGGCCAGCCGGGTGTGACGCACCAACATAGTGTGTGTCTCTCTCTCTCTCTCTCTCTCTCTCTCTCTCTCTCTCTCTCTCTCTCTCTCTCTCTCTCTCTCTCTCTCTCTCTCTCTCTCTCCAGGGGACTGGAGGGGTGTGGGTGGAGCCGTCTGAATAGCAGTTCAACAATTAGAAAGACCACGAGGATGAACGCGGACGCTGTGCGTTCAGAGCAGCCATTTTGTAGAGCAAAATGGAGTCTTTATTAACGTGCGTAATTAACTGTCGCGTTTAACATGTGCTGTTTATATTTACACATCGCATTGACATATTTGTCCATTTTACCTTAGTACTTATTTCTGTGTGAACAATGTAAATTATTAATGTACAGTCAAGACATTAAATTGCATTATAGCAATATTTCAAGTTTATAGGTTTAATATAATACCGGGTTATCCGGTATTAGAGTTGATGACTAAAGCAATAGCAGAATTTGACTTACAAGGTAAGGTAAGTTGTTAATGGTTATAGATAATAGATGTAAAGAATTGTTTTGGAGGACAGAAAGCGTGCATGCAAAGTGTCACCCAACGCTGTCGATTTTAATTCAGTCCAATTTAATTCAATTTATTTTTCTATGAAGGTCATCTGTACCTTTTCATGAAAATGTTTTTGGTTCATTTCAGTAGAATATAATCATTACATTTATACTATTTTGGCTGTGTATTTATCAGGTCTACGATGTCCATTACACTTGAATGCAATGGTAAATAAATAATAATAAATCAATATTACATTTCTATAATATAACAACAATGTTGTTTATTTCACCTGGAAATACACCACTATCAAAAACACTACTATCATTGTGAACACCACTACATGTTGTTCACAATGATGCTCTTCCATTGCAGTATTATAATGAATTGTATATAAATTATGCTGGTGCTTATGTTCAGTGTAAATCAGGTCAGCCATTGGTTGAAATGTTAGACACGCCCATTAAATTAGACCTGGACACAATGATAACCCCGCCCCCTCAATGCCCTTACAACATTATGATTGCATCATCAATCATAAAACGTTGAAATTGCCTAAGAGGATGTTGTGAGTACTTAAATATTGGTGTAAAATAAGGAAAAAACTGAACTGTTCCAAGTTAACATATGTATAATAGCGGCGATAAAGCTATAGCATGTAACTTAAAAATGAGTCTACATCAAATGCGAGTTTGCAGTGTCTATTCACATGGTATTAACATGACCGTGGGTGTAACTCCGACGTTGAACCAAATATGTGCTAACGATGTGATGGCTCACATCTGGCCTAGCCTGGGAATACCCATGCTGCCTTGCGCGCGATTTAATTTCACGCTGCCAGGCAGCCTGGATTCCATGGATCCGAATTTTGCCTGAGACAGGGAACCAATCACAGAACGGGGAGGGACGGCGAGACGATGACGACGTCTATGCGACACACCCATCGTCTTCTTCCTCATCGAATTTCTGTTGCTCTACATACGTCATCTGGTATAATTAATACGACTTGCTATGAGCTACGTACAGACTCATATGTTAGGCATTCGTAGCGCCAATAAACGGCTCTGGGCAATCGTAAACCACGCCTCAAATACAAAGAAAACTTAATGTTTGGTTCCCAGACCTCATCTCAATGTGGATTGAGATGAGGTCTGGCGTTAGCCAGGCTACATCTGGCCAGAGATGTACGCAGTATCTGTGAGAAGCAAAGTTTGACGCCTCGCCATTCCTTTGCACACGTAGAGCCATTGTGTACATGGAGATGACCTTCACCGCCTGCTCGTGACCTTGGGGGCTTGTTAATCAAACAGTTGGCAAACAGGTGGCATGCATACCACAAACACGCACACGCCCACACGATGAACAAAGACACACACCCGTACACACATACAAGCTATGAAACCTCCTACACCATAAGAGGAACACATTTATTGTCCTGAACAAAAGTTGTTTATGGATAGCAGTTTGGCTAACCATTTTCGTTTTTTCAAAATAAAACTGCTTGTGATTGAACCTCTGTATCACATCAAATTCATTAACTTTAACCTTAAACAGAAGAACACAGAGATTTTTTGATAAAAATATTTCAAAACGCATCAACCAACACGAGGAAGTTCAACGGTTAAGCATTAATTAAGGCTTCATCACGTGGTTGAACATGGTTGACTAAAAAATATTATCAGTTAACGTGCTCTGAGGCTTATAGGTAATGTGAAAATCGTGTGTCATCGAGTGTCAACATAACGTGTGTGTGTGTGTGTGTGTGTGTGTGTGTGTGTGTGTGTGTGTGTGTGTGTGTGTGTGTGTGTGTGTGTGTGTGTGTGTGTGTGTGTGTGTGTGTGTGTGTGAGTGTGTGTGTGTGTGTGTTCTGCTTTGCTCACCCTGGGAAGGCCGTCGGACTGGACGCATGTGTTGTGCAAGCAGACGAGGACAGACTGCAGCAGAAGTGGTGTGAGGACACACACACACACACACACACACACACACACACACACACACACACACACACACACACACACACACACACACACACACACACACACACACACACATCCACACACACACACACACACACACACACACACACACACACACACACACACACACACACACACACAATCACACACATACACACCCCCTCCACACACTCCTGGGGGAGGATCCATTCCCTGCCAAACACACACCATCGCCTAAGGGGCAGAGTGACCGCTCAGGCAGGCACACACACACACACACACACACACACACACACACACACACACACACACACACACACACACACACACACACACACACACACACACACACACACACACAAACAAACACACACGTTTACTGCAAATACACACACACAGACAGACATAAATAGCAGAAACACACACCACAAATACACACTACTCAGAGACACAGATGTTGAACACGCAAACACACTGCCCAAACATAACACGCACATAAACATGCTGCATGTACAGACACACACACGCACAAACGCACATATATACACACACACCCCTCAGAGACACACGTACTTCAGCGACGCAAACGAAACACACAATGCACCAAAGCTAAACACACACACAATGCACCAAAGCTACACACATCCAGGCAGGAATAACACCAACGCAGACAAAAAGTGTGTGTGCACACATACACACATCTACCCAATTGATTTTAGAGCGCTGTATTCCTAGCCGACAGAACACCTATTAATGATTAGCAACAAGGCAAGCTGTGGGTAATATAAATATTACTTCTCCAGCCAACAGGAATGTATCTCACATGCATAATTTCCTACGCAATCTATTCATTTAATGTTTTAAGTGACTGGATAACTTTGATCAAAGGCCTTCATGACATAATCAGTTGGAGCCAGAATCAAATGTTTTTTTCTGGCTTTTATTAAGTTTACAGAATCATTCAATTAACTTTCATCTGAATGCAACTACCCTATACTGCATTTAATAAAAGGAAAATCTGACGTTTGCGAGTGTTAGCCAACTTTGCCTTCCCATTCCCTTTTTCTTTAGCATGCTACCATTGTAATCTGCTAACTGCTCTTTATATCCACCAACAACTCAACACCCAATGCCATGCTCATCAGCCGGTTAGATTGCTAACATATCAGCAACCCTCTGTGTGTGTATGTGTGGGTGTGTATGTGTGTATATGTGTGTGTGTGTGTGTGTGTGTGTGTGTGTGTGTGTGTGTGTGTGTCTGCGTGTGTGTGTGTGTGTGTGTGTGTGTGTGTGTGTGTGTGTGTGTGTGTGTGTGTGTGTGTGTGTGTGTGTGTGTACATACATGAAAAAAGGCCATCCAGGCCCAACATATCTAAGAGTATTCTCCACAGAGTCGAGTGACAAAAATGGGCGAGAAAGGAGAGAACAAAGAGGGAGAGTTTACGCATTTAGCAGGAGTTTGTTAATAATTAATGTGTCGGGGTTGGCAAGATTTGACTAGCCGACTCTCTCCTAAATTCTCTCTTCTTTCATTCCCTCTGGCTGTCCTATCCCCCCGTTCTCTCTCTCTCTCTCTCTCTCTCTCTCTCTCTCTCTCTCTCTCTCTCTCTCTCTCTCTCTCTCTCCCCCCCTCTCTCTCTCTCTCTCTCTCTCTCTCTCTCTCTCTCTCTCTCTCTCTCTCTCTCTCTCTCTCTCTGTCTCTCTCTCTTTCTTTCTCTCTCCCCCTCGTCTCCCATCACACCACCAGCCTTAAGATGGAGACATGGCGACAGCACAAACTCGATCTACTGGATACATAACCTGTTGTACGGCCAACAAAAGGCAGAGAGCACAACAAACCAACAACAACCTTCATATTCCTGACCAGCGGTGCTGGAAACCCCTGTGACAACACACCAATACTCAGCTGCCTCAAACGGGAAATGTCAGTCTGGCAAGTGATGTTTTCACACTGTCGAGTAAAATAGATGACAAAATATATATTTCACGTGTTTCACACCCCACTTAATGTGACCTGGCGAACCAAAGCCTGGCAACCACATGATGTATTTGGGTACAGTGCCTACGTACCAACTATGAATACACACCTGTGTGTATACATACATGTGTGGATCGAAAAAATAGGATAAATAACATAAATGTTAGTGAAAAGTAAAACTGCAGTCTTTCTTGTTCCATCTTTCCCTGTTGGCTTCCACTCCTCCTTCTCCCTCACTCCCTCTCTCTCCTCCTCCCTCCCTGGTGCTCCCTCTCTCCCTCCCTCTCTCCCTCCCTCCCTCCTTCTCTCTCTTCCTCCCTCCCTGGTGATCCCTCCCTCTCTCTCTTCCTTCCTCCCTCGCTCTTCCTCCCTCCCTGGTGATCCCTCCCTCTCTCTCTTCCTTCCTCCCTCTCTCTTCCTCCCTCCCTGGTCCTCCCGCTCTCCCCTCCCCTTCCCTAATTCCATCCCCTCCCTCCCCCTCCCTCCCTCCATCCTCAACCTCCCTCCTCCCTTTCCCTCCCTCCTCCATCCCTCCCTCCCTCTCTCCCGACCTCCCTCCGTCCCCAACCTACCTCTTGCCATCCCTCCGTCCCTCCCTCCCTCCCTCCCTCCCTCCCTCCCCCCCTCCCTCCCTCCCTCCCTCCCTCCCCCCCTCCCCCCCCTCTCTGCAGTGGCCGTCACCCTGCCAGCCGTGTAGCTCCAGGGTGCTGGGCTGCGTAGAAGCCAGGTGACATGGATTTCAATAAAAGGGATTTGAGACTTTGCGGGAGAGGGGTTGGAGGGGAGGGGGACTGCAGAAACCCGCGCTGGCATATCGAACGCGTTTCGTGGCACGGCCACATAGCGTGGTGGAGATTATGCACCATGAATATTGGCATCCTTCTCTACCGGGGTGATTTGGCCGACAATTACTATCGAGTCCATTAGAAGATGTATTTGTCCAAAGCAAATTTTTAGAACAAGCAGGTAGGGGTTGGGGAATCCTGCTCAGGGACGCCTGCAGGTTATCTGAGGATTAGCAAGTATATTTCAGATGGGAGTCAACACCTTCACCACCATAGCCACCCCACCCGGACCCGGTCTAAACCGTTGTTTGTAATGAATAGAAGTGCCTATGAGCTTGACTATACTAATGGGCTTACGGTCTCCGCTAGCTTATCAAGGTAAAATCACATTAATAATACATGCATGCTTGGTATGATCTTTCTGTGTAGGTCGTCATGACAACTGAAATTTACCACATTCCGCGATCTTGATTAAAACATTTCCCAAAATGGACTTGGAAATTTTATGGAAAACTATATTAACCAGTCGAGAAGAATAATGATTGTAACTATTAACCTGGGGGAAGTTCTCCCTTGTGTTAAAGAACACAAAAATCTGTACCATGAATAAAATAGATCAGATAAATGCCTAACTTTGAAAATCTCTTCAAAGTAAGAGTAAGTGCTTCGCATTTCAGGCAAGTGGGAAAAAAGCCGAACCTTGACCTAAAACAGGATGTGTCAGGACAGCTAATAGACGTCTCCAGACCAAGGTCGCCAAGGCAACAGCTGAACCACAGACCCATACTCTTACTTCCAAAATGTGACACGTTTCTTTCTTCAACAGGATATTAGAGCGGGACTAAGCATGGGAGAGGGATATGGATGGATCCCCCCTTCATCCCCCTTACCCCCCCCCCCCACCCCACCCCAACAGATGTCTTTCAATTAACTACCTTAACTCTGTTATATTCTATCAACATACATATTATCAGTGCGTGTCTACCACGTTCCATGTACAAATATGCTCTAAACTATTTCTGAATCAACTTGATCATTTGAATAATAGAAAATAGAATTTAACAGAGAAAAGGGGGTTGGTTAAAACCGTGGTCTTTGTTCAAGCCCTGAAGAGTCATATCATTTGTCCAATAGCATATTCATACCGGTGGCCCGGGGGTATAGCTAAAAACTACAGAAACTACAAAACCAGGGCCAGGGGCCTTTATATAAATTAGAGAACAGGGAGAGTTTTCTCTGCTACGAGAGAGCTCAGGGGATGCTGATATGTAAAGTAGTGGAGGGTATTTACACCCTAACAACGTGGTGCATATTAATCTACCGTTCACTGCAGTGTGGGATCCATTTACCTACTGCCTCACCTTCCTAATGCTACGCCAACCTCTCCGGAAGGCTCTGTGATTGCTGTGAAAGTCTTGTCTGTATTGGCTATAAGTAAAGTGGTCAGACACACTGGTTTTATTGAGCGGGAACTGCCGCTTAAATCCCTTTACGTTGTGGAAGCCTCACATTTTGCCCGCGCAAGGACACACATATGTGTGTGTGTGTTACACACATGCACACACACACATAAACACAGACCCACACATACATTTATATATGTGTAGATAAAAAGGCCAGGACAACAAGAAGTCTTAGGCGGTTTAGGCGAGCAAAATATCTTTCTCAAGGGCACCTCCCACAGCCTAGAAGGAGCCAGGGAATCAAACCAGCGGCCCTTGAGTCGACCAGATGACCTGCTCTAGCGCCGGCGCTGCGGTGAGCCATCGATTGGGAGATTGTAGCCCTGTGCAGCACCTCCACCGGGGGCCGGCGTAGGTGTGTATTCTCACTCCTGTGCGGGAGGTCGAAGGTCTACTGGCCGCTAGAGAGGGAGCAAGGAGGAAGGCTGGGGTCGAGGGAGGGCGCGTCCGCCTCGCCGAGGGTGACGGGGCGGCGACGTCAGGGCTCCGCCTCCTCGCGGTGAGCTGGCCCCCCGGCCCCCGGTGATGTCAGCGCTGAACCCCGGGGAAGAGGAGAGCGGTGGGACACGGTGTTGTAGCAGCACGACCATGGTAGAGTCAATGAAGCAAAGAACAGTTTTTGGGTTGTTTCTCAATGTTTTGCATTTCGCTAGACGAAGCAAAAACAGAGATGGATTAATCTGCTACTTTCCCGTTCGCTTTCACTCTCACTTTCACCATGAAGTTACCCTCGTAACCCCAACAGACTTAATGAATTCTTGTATGTTTTAATTCCCACAGTACTCCAAATTGTCCAGTGTTCAGTGTTTCAGAAGAGCTCATTAACACGGCTTTCGTAATAGTTATCAGTGGTAATATTTACTACTTAGTTAGTAAGAGTCATTTTTTATCCTCATCTGGGATACTTAAAGTTTCATCATGTCTTCACATTAGATAAATAAGCAGATAAGAAATAGTTCATTTATTGGACATTTTATTTTTTATAACATTTTATTTCAAACCTAGATCGTTATTGATTCTTAAAACAAAGTACTTGCCCATTCCATCCACTGTCATGACCAACACTTCCATGGGTAATAAACGACAGGAGAAGAGGAGAGTGGTATGACCAACCGGGAGGTCAGTTCGATGCTATTGAAAGCATCAAGCTACCATACAGGCTGTCAAATAGTGGCAGAAGACAAACTAACTCGGTGCTAACCAATCAAGTGGGAGCGAACTAGGGCTAAGATCATGTAATGTCTCATTCAGAGAACATCTATTGGCTACAGTGGGGTTCAGAGGAGGCGTTTAGAAATAGCATATTTTTGAAGGGGGTTGACTATATCAAATAGCTGGTATGCCTCCTGTGATACTGTTTGATTTGCACCAGGGAGATGGTGCAGTCATTTACTACTGAAAACCCAATTAAGAATAGAGAATGAATGGAGAGTTGCACAAGGAGGAAAAGTCATCATTGGCCTTTAAGTTGCCTTAATAGTGGCCTTAGCAGTTAATATCCCAAAAAGGACTATTAACCTGATCTACAATTGTATCAAATAGGTTAGAAAAGGTAAAAGTAAGTATTCATGATAACATCCTGATATGTTTAACTTAACTTTATGATGGACCTGGTTGATCCAATTTCTGGTAGCCCGGAATACATCATGGGATTAGTTTGTCAGGGATACTCTTAGCGATTTTGAGAGGATTTAGGAGGGTTGTGTTACAGTAAAATCCTAAAACAACATAAATGTAACGTAGCCTAGTCTAATGATACTTTGTTGTATGAGAAATGCTGATGCAGTTTCAAACACAACAAAATCTTTACATTTACATTGACATTACGGGAATTTAGAAGACGCTTTTATCCAAAGCGATTTACAATAAGCACATCTGTCAGAGGAAAAAGAAGCAATAACGTAACAAAAAAATGTCTTCGAACAATGACATATAATTTCATGATTATTGACGAAACAATGACCAAAAAAACATGACCACCCATGGCGGAGGTTATTGAGAGGTGTCGTCGCAACGATAAACCCTATACCGAATAGTTATCCTCTGCTGTACCAAAGACAAACACTTACCTGCTATCAAACTATATTGCTTAAATGAAGGCAGAGTAAGAGAATTAAATCCACCGATATCAAATTTCTGCCACATTAACGTACAAGCACTTAAAAATCCTTATCAAGTACAGATGTTATTTTGTAGATCCATCCAAGCAGGGATGAAAGTTGCTGAGATTCAGGGCCCATCTGTCCCGTGATGTAGCACAGACAGGACAAACCTCAGTGTATAAGCTAGACAAACTCCTTTACCACTGGTAAATACATTGTTTATAACCTTAGACTTAGGCATTGGAATTGACTGGACACTTTTATCCAAGGTGATAATTCCAGGGAGGGAGAGAGCATATTTCCAAACTGAACATTGAAATTTACCCAATTATTGTTTAGGTTTTATGTCTGGTCCCATTGCTATACGTTGACATTATACACAAACACAGGTAGCCACAAATTTGTACATCATTATCATACTTCCTGTTATTCCAATAACACACTTCCTGTCATCAAAGAGACACATGGATCTGCTTTTGCAACTAGTGTCACAACAGGAGGCGAGAGGAAGGAGAGAGAGAGATCAGAAGAAAGAGAGAGAGAGGGAGAGAGAGAGGGAGAGAGAGAGAGAGAGAGAGAGAGAGACAGAGAGAGACAAAGAGAGAGAGAGAGGAAGAGGGGGAGGGAGGGGAAGAAAAGAGAGGAGAAGTTATGGAGGAGGAGATACTGAAAGAGAAATAGGAGAGAGAGGAGGAGATAGAGAGAGAGGAGAGAGAGACAGGAGGGAGAGAGCGATAAAAGAGAGAGCAGAGAGTGAGGAGGAGGAGAGAGAGCAAAATAGGAGGAGAGAGAGAAAGAAGTATAGAGATCGAGCGGGGGAGAGAAAGGCTGGAGAGAGGGACAAGAGGCAAGCGAGAGGGAGGAGAGACAGTAGAGAGGAGGGAGAGAGAGAAGAGAGAGAGGATGAGAGAGAGAGAGTGAAAGAGATTTAGAGATAGGGGGAGGAGAGAAAGGGTTGAGAGCACGACGAGAGGAGCGAGAGACAAGAGAGAGGAGGGAGAGCGAGAGGAGGAGAGGGAGAGATGGGGCTGGCGGGGGTTTGGGGAGACACAGAAGTACCAGAATAACCACGGGACGCTAGCTTTAGCCCCCGGCCACAATTACAACCGCCAGTGCCAGGACAACAGCTACCAACGTCTCCCTCTCCCCCTCTCCCCCTCTCCTCCCTCCTCCCTCCACCCGGGACGTATCAAATATCAGCAGACACCAGGAGACTCAGGGGCTCAGGGTGACGGACAAATGATCCACTATGGGAAAGAAAATATCACAGGACCAAAGACCGATATTCACATTTAGACGCAGCGAGGTAATAAATAGAGTGAGAGGAAAGAGTGCGGAGAGCAAAGTGTGGGAAGACAGAAAGATGGGGAAAGGAGCTGTTTGGGGGAGGGGGGCTGTAGTGGGGGAGGTTGTGGTGGTGCAGAGTAGGGGGGGTCTGGGGGTTCATCTGGGCGTAATTGGCAGTCTTGGTGGTGGGGCCGGTGGTTTAATAGCCCGGTGACTAAACCGCTGGAGTGCAAACAGCCGAGGCCTCGCTGGAGCCCTGCGGCCAGATGCCCCCCCCTAGCCCCCCCCCCCCCCTAGCCCCCCAGTAGCCCCCACCACCGCCGTCTCCCGGACAAATGTCTGGCTGTCCGTCTGTCTGCATGAACGTCTGACTGTCTGTCTGTCGGTATCCTGGCTGACTTCATGGCTACCTGACTACTGACTGGCTGACTGTTGAGATGGCTTGCTGTCTCGCTATCCTCGCTAGCTTGCTGGCTAGCTCAACCTGCCTGGCTACATGTTTTGCTGGCTGAAAGACTAGCTGCCTTACTATCTATCTGACTTCCTGGTTGGTTGTTTAGTTGGAGGACTGGTTGGTGGTTTGCTTCGCTGTCTTGCCTGGCTGTTTGGCTAGCTGACTATCTGTCTGTCTGTCCGGTGGTTTGGCTGTTTCGGTGACTGTCTATCTACCCATTTGTCTACGTGTCCGGCTGTCTGGCTAGCTGACTATCTTTCTGTTTGACTACCTTTAAGGCTGTTTGGCTGTCCATCTATACTTCTGTCGATCCATCTGTCTGTCTGCCTGTCTGTTTGCTTATCTGTCTATCGGTCTGTCCGTCTGCCTGACTGGTTATTTGGCTGGCTGTCTATCTATCTGTCTGGCTGTTTGGTTGGCTGTCTATCTATCTGTCTGGCTGTTTGGCTGTCTGTCCATCAATCTATCTCTCTATCTATCTATCTGGCTGTTTGGCTGGCTTGCTGACTATGTATCTGCCTGCTTGCCCCAGTCTGGCTGCATACCGCTGTGTGTTCAGACTACTCTCTGAATCAGGGCCCTGGCTCCTCTCCCTGGCTGGCAGGCTAACAATACAGGTATTGATAAGGAGCAAAATACACAAATGTCGGATAAGTACTCAACAGAAAAGATAGCACTTTGTAAATGTTTCCGTCTGTGAAGAAACGAGGGGGACTCTGATTAAATTAAGTTTGTAAGAATGAGAGTGTGCAAAGGTTTATTTGGGTTGGGAACGTGATAACCGCTTTTTATAAAGGGGTTAATTGGGAATTCAAGGTAAAAACTAGAACATGTGGTCACTATCATCAGTGTTACATTGTAACACAATAATAATGTACAAAATGTCCCCCCAAAACAACTTATTAGCATGATCAAAAAGGCGCTTACACTGCTGTTACATGGCCTTACTAATAACAATAATTATAAAATAGACAGATATTACGTTAAATTACCATTCCATGTCCAACCAACGCTCCTCAACCAATATTCCTCATTACCATTACTGGACCAGAGAGTTAAAGGGCCTCTGTTTCACCACCAGCTGCGCTGTTGAATGGCCGTTACCAGCCCGTGGTGACAGCACACATGGGCGTGTCCACCCAGGTGTATAATGAGGCTGATCAACCAACCACACGGCACAGCCCACTGGGCAGGACATCATGCATCTGGGTGGACACTCCCTCTCTAGGGATGTGTGTGTGTGTGTGTGTGTGTGTGTGTGTGTGTGTGTGTGTGTGTGTGTGTGTGTGTGTGTGTGTGTGTGTGTGTGTGTGTGTGTGTGTGTGTGTGTGTGTGTGTGTGCAACCCGGTATCACGCGATTGCGTGCTCCTGCGCACAAACTTTAATCTATTGAAGCGTGTTCCAGAGCACGATAGTCCGACTTTTTGCGTGTTACACAGAACGAAATGTAAACCAATGCATTCTGAATGGGAGTGTTCTAAGACAATTAACGTGCTCCACAAAACGACGTAGAAAGACGTCATCTCAAGCGGGAGAGAACGTTTGCGGTGCTGGTTTGTGTCACGTAAGTACAGGGCTCTCATGTCTCATGCATTCGGAGTGAGACACACGCAATTCAACCCATGCACACGCTCGAACCTGTGCCGTGTTCCAATACCCGTACTGTCCGTACTTACTAGCCAAAATTTGAGTAAGATCCGGCGAAAAGAAGTATACTTCTAGGACCCGGATGCCGTACTCAAAACGGCAGTTTTGTGTGGATCGAAGGACACTCCCCGTACTCAACGGCAGCCATCTTAGCTACGTAGCGGAAGAGGCGGAGCCAGGCTGAGCCAAAGTCGGCGCATTGTCCACATAGCCTGCATTAATAGAGTCATTTTGTAGTTTTTATATTTTTTATAGCTGCTAGGCGTAAAGAGTTCACCGTTCAAAGCGGGATGTTTATAGCGGGGGAGTAGCCACGGCGGCAGTCATGATCGTAATTTCCGGTTAGTGCACCACGGAGTACTCGATTTGGAACAGCACTCACATCTGAAAAAATAACGTAGTAGATAGTGCGGATAGTATACTTCCTTTAAGTATACTCATGGAAGTACGGGTATGGTCTCACGAAAATACGTGACACTGTCACGTTATTTAATCTATTGAAACGTAATCAGGGACACGTAGGCCTATTTTCTAAATTTTGTATTTAAATTGGAAGTAGGCTATTTGTCGTGTCACTAAGCATGACTTCCAAACTAAGGTTCTGTCTTAGGGAGCGTTCTCCCTAATGTCCCTTATGGAGCTCCGTACAGATCATTCATTGTTGAAAAAATTGTCTGTGATAACTAACAAATGCGTGTCCCTGTGAACCTGAGGGCTGTGTTGTCTGGAGCCTTGTGCTCCTGGTAGGGTCTCTCATGGCAGAGTGGTCTCAGGCGAGGGGCCAGACTAAGAATGGTTCAAAAATCCTCATTGAATATCGGAAAAAGAGGAGATGTGACCCGGCCCGGAGGAAGCCCGGGGCCCCCGTCTGGAGCTAGGCCCAGACGGAGGGCTCGATGGCGAGCGCCTGGTGGCCGGGTTTGCCACGGAGCCCGGTCCGGCACAGCCCGAACAAACTACGTGGCACCCCCCCTCTCTGTGGCACCTTCGCTGGCAGCGAAGGTCAGGGGTCTCGACGGACCAGACCCGGGCGGCAGAAGCTGGCTCTGGGGACGTGGAACGTCACCTCGCTGTGGGGAAAGGAACCGGAGCTTGTGAGGGAGGTGGAGCGCTATCAGTTAGATCTGGTGGGGCTTACCTCCACGCACAGTCTCAGCTCTGGTACCGTACTCCTGGATAAGGGTTGGACTCTATTCTTCTCCGGAGTTGCCAAGGGCGTGAGGCGCCGGGCGGGTGGGGGGATACTCATAAATCCCCGGCTGAGCGCCGCGGTGTTGGAGTTTACCCCGGTAGACGAGAGGGTCGCCTCCCTGCGCCTAAGGGTTGTAGGGGGGAAAACTCTGACTGTTGTTTGTGCGTATGCACCAAACAGCAGCTCAGAGTACTCTGCCTTCTTGGAGACCCTGAATGGAGTCCTGTATGGGGCTCCAGTAGGGGACTCCGTAGTTCTGCTGGGTGACTTCAACGCCCACGTGGGCAACGATGGAGACACCTGGAGAGGCGTGGTGGGTAGGAACGGCCTCCCTGATCTAAACCCGAGCGGTCGTTTGTTATTGGACTTCTGTGCTAGTCATGGATTATCCATAACAAACACCATGTTCGAACATAAGGGTGCTCATAAGTGTACCTGGTACCAGAGTACCCTAGGCCGAAGATCAATGATCGATTTTGTGATCGTGTCATCTGATCTGAGGCCGCATGTTTTGGACACTCGGGTAAAGAGAGGGGCGGAACTGTCAACCGACCACCATCTGGTTGTGAGTTGGATCAGGGAATGGGGGAAATTTCCGGATAGACCTGGTAAGCCCAAACGCGTAGTGCGGGTGAACTGGGAACGTCTGGAGGAGGCCCCCGTCCTAGGTATCTTCAACTCACACCTCCGGCGGAGTTTTTCTAGCATTCCTGTGGAGGTTGGGGGCATTGAGCCGGAGTGGGCGGTGTTCAAAGCCTCCATTGCTGAAGCTGCGGTGGCTAGCTGTGGCCTCAGGGTCTTAGGCTCCTCAAGGGGCGGTAACCCTCGGACACCGTGGTGGACACCGGTGGTCAGGGAAGCCGTCCGATTGAAGAAGGAGGCCTTCCGGGATATGATATCCTGGAGGACTCCTGACTCGGTTGCAGGGTACCGACAGGCCCGAAGGGCTGCAGCTGCTGCCGTGTCGGAGGCTAAGCAGCGGGTGTGGGAGAAGTTCGGAGAGGCCATGGAGAAGGACTTTCGGTCGGCACCAAAGTGTTTCTGGAAGACTATCCGGCACCTCAGGAGGGGGAAACGGGGAACCGTCCAAGCTGTGTACAGTAAGGATGGGACTCTGTTGACCTCAACTGAGGAGGTCGTCGGACGTTGGAAGGAACACTTTGAGGAACTCCTGAATCCGAATAACACGCCCTCTATGTTGGAGGCAGAGCTCGAGGTTGATGGTGTTTCGTCGTCAATTTCCCTGGTGGAGGTCACTGAGGTAGTCAAACATCTCCGCAGTGGCAAAGCCCCAGGGATTGATGAGATCCAGCCAGAAATGCTAAAGGCTCTGGGTGTTGAGGGGCTGTCATGGTTGACACGCCTATTCAACATCGCGTGGGAGTCGGGTACAGTGCCAAAGGAGTGGCAAACCGGGGTGGTGGTTCCCCTGTTCAAAAAGGGGAACCAGAGAGTGTGTGCCAATTACCGGGGTATCACACTTCTCAGCCTCCCTGGTAAAGTCTACTCCAAGGTGCTGGAAAGGAGAGTTCGGCCGATCGTCGAACCTCAGATTGAAGAGGAACAATGCGGTTTTCGCCCCGGACGTGGAACTACGGACCAGCTCTTCACTCTCGCAAGGATCCTGGAGGGGGCCTGGGAGAATGCCCATCCGGTCTACATGTGTTTTGTGGATCTGGAGAAGGCGTATGACCGGGTCCCCCGGGATAAACTGTGGGAGGTGCTGCGGGGGTATGGGGTAAGGGGGTCTATCCTCAGGGCCATTCAATCTCTGTACTCCCAAAGTGAGAGCTGTGTTCGCGTCCTCGGCAGCCAGTCAGTTTCGTTCTCGGTGGGTGCTGGGCTCCGCCAGGGCTGCGCCTTGTCACGAATCCTGTTTGTGATATACATGGACAGGATATCGAGGCGTAGTCGTGGTGGGGAGGGGTTGCAGTTCGGTGGTCTGAGGATCTCGTCACTGCTTTTTGCAGATGATGTGGTCCTCATGGGATCATCGGCCTGTGACCTTCAGCACTCACTGGATCGGCTGGCGGCCGAGTGTGCAGCGGCTGGGATGAGGATCAGCACCGCTAAATCTGAGGCCATGACTCTTAGCAGGAAACCGATGGATTGCTTACTCCGGGTAGGAAATGAGTCCTTAGCCCAAGTGAAGGAGTTCAAGTACCTCGGGGTCTTGTTCGCGAGTGAGGGTACTATGGAACGTGAGATTGGCCGGAGAATCGGAGCAGCGGGGGCGGTATTGCGTTCGCTTTACCGCACCGTT
This sequence comes from Gadus chalcogrammus, assembly GCF_026213295.1. NCBI lineage: Eukaryota > Metazoa > Chordata > Actinopteri > Gadiformes > Gadidae > Gadus > Gadus chalcogrammus. The sequence continues at coordinate 14,285,337 of NC_079418.1, forward strand.
GTAACGAAAAGAGAGCTGAGCCGCAAGGCAAAGCTCTCGATCTACCGGTCGATCTTCGTTCCTATCCTCACCTATGGTCATGAGGGCTGGGTGATGACCGAAAGGATGAGATCGCGGGTACAAGCGGCCGAGATGAGTTTTCTCAGAAGGGTGGTTGGCGTCTCCCTTAGGGATAGGGTGAGAAGCTCAGCCATCCGTGAGGAACTCGGATTAGAGCCGCTGCTCCTTTACTTAGAAAGGAGTCAGCTGAGGTGGTTCGGGCATCTGGTAAGGATGCCCACTGGGCGCCTTCCTTGGGAGGTGTTTCAGGCACGTCCAGTGGGGAGGAGACCTCGGGGAAGACCCAGGACTAGGTGGAGAGATTATATCTCAACACTGGCCTGGGAACGCCTCGGGATCCCCCCGTCAGAGTTGGTCAATGTGGCCCGGGAAAGGGAAGTCTGGGGCCCCCTGCTTGAGCTGCTCCCCCCGCGACCCGACCCCGGATAAGCGGAAGAAAATGAGATGAGATGAGATGAGGGGGGGGGAACTAACAAATGACTGCTTTTGGCCACCCGTTTCTACTTTCACCTTTGATACTGAGAAATTGTGACAATACATTTGTTAAATGCAGGTGCGCTGCTCTGTAGGCAAACCGCGAAGGAAAAAAGGGTAGCTGTTTCATCTGTTCTTTTTAGAATTGTATGTCTTGATGTTTATTTTATCTAGCCATCTATTCTCTTGTTTTTGGCTATGTGAATGAACGTCCGCGTCGATGCCTCGATCGCAAGTCCAGTGTCGCGAGCGGACGTTGCCATGACATCTAGAAATCATACCGTATTTAATGGGTTGTAGTGAGTGTAACATAATTCACCTACAGTATTTTGTTATGTGTTGTTCTTTCAATTGTGTTAGGCATGTCGTTTACTGTCTTGGTGGTTCAGGGATCGATGTCCCTTTTAAGGATTACGAGCGTCTCATGACGTCAGAGCCCATGCGGGATTTGTTTACCTTCAGCACGTTTTGATTTCCTGTTTCTCTCTTACTAAATAAACGAGTCACACAACTGTGTGCTCAACGTGCGAAATTGTGTCCCTCACTTATGGCAATTTCCACAGGGTTATCATTAATATTGATGCGTAGGGGTTGTTTATAACTCGTGAATAATATTGTTTAGACCACGGTCTGGGGGAATACTCTGATTCTGATTGGCTGCAGTGCGTGCATTAACTCCTGATATAGCCCTACAGACACCTGCTAAGTAGTTCCAGTCAGTGTTTAGATTCTCTGCCTGAGCCCGAGCCCGACGCGGGCCGGGTCGGGCCGATATTTCCCACCACTATACTCGGGCCGGGCCTTTGATCGAGCGTTTTTATTTTTATTTTACCATTGGTTTATTGGCCTAATCTGAGGAGAAATCTATGCCATAAACAGAAATATTATAGGCCTTTATTACACAGGTCTTCTCAATGCCGTGGAACGCTCCGTTCACTTGCATGGGTAGTAGTCCGGTGACTTGTCTACCCCAGCGTCTACCGTTGCTAAGCGACGTCACAGTCTTTGCGGACAAATTATTTCTCTGCTGATCAACACTACGAATGGCCAAAAGACTTATATCCCCCCCCCTTAAATAAATACTATGGCAGAATTATTATTATTATTATTCTCATTCAACTTGAACATGTGTTTTTACAGTAGAGTGGTGGAGGAATGACGCATGTTGGCCAACCCGGAAGTGAGCGTCGCCCTGGATTCCCTCGACAAAAAGCCAACGGGTTTTGCCATTGGATTTTGGATTATTATAAATTGAAACAATTTATTAAATAAATATTTGTGAGATGTCATTACTCATTTGTGAGATGAGTTTGCTTCCTATTTATGTCGAGTATACACCCCTACTGTCCACAAGCATCCCCCCCATATGGATTTGGAGAATTGTTGCCACGTCCCAGTGGTGGAGGTATCATATATATGAAAGAGGGCATTCAATTATACTATAATGATCAATTAGGAGGCCGAAGCCCTAAAGGAAGTGATGCAATAGGTGACTGAGGGTCAACATTTGAGAACCCCTTTTATCAAAGGGGGTCTCAAAGGACTCATACGCTTCAACAGCGGCTGCAGCAGAAGTGTTGAGACGAAAGACGATATCAAGACATTTATAGAATATTCCCATTCACATGATTCTTCGCACGACCTATAGGTTGGAGACTGAAATAACCCCCAAAATGAGTAATAATGTAAAAGCAGCCAAGTCCCACAAATTGCTTGAACTATTTATTTCATTCCATTGTTTCGTTGATATGCATTATTGAAAAGTTTCAAGCATATGGATTTAATGCAATATCCACAAACAGTTCAAAATGGTACCATGAAATGTCTTGTTTATTGTATTAACCAGTTCATTTCTCTTTTGTGAAAGTCACCAAAAGTCAAAAAAGTTAAACGCAAGGTCACAGGCTAACAGTGGAGCTGTGTTGGGAACCAGCAGCCAAGAGCTTCCATGGAAACTTTCTACCCATGTTAAATAGATTTAGTTGGCAGTTCCTTTTCTGCCCATTTTTTAAACATGTGGAAGCACTTTGCAGTACTGGGAGACACCATTTCTAACGGCAATGGAGCTAGATTCTAAAAAATATCAAAAGATGCCCAAAGCAAATACCTTTAACCCATAGTTGTGTTTTATCAAATTAAAACATTTCCGAGTTTCATTGACCACAAATTGAGCAGAAATATTTTGTTTTTTATTAGTGAAGCCACAAGTTTTGCACATTATCCAAACAGAATACCTGAAATGTTGATATTTCAGCCCTTTCGGGTTAAAACAAGAGAAAGGGACAACCTAACAAGAGTGAAAAGTTTGGGTTAGGTGACCTATAGTTCAAAGATGTCCCTGGTCAGGTAGACTAAATAAAAGTGTATTCCCAATTGCTCCAGGACATTCGTGTGATTTACTTGTGAGCTCTCCCTCAAGCCTAGAGAGACATCAGTGTTGAACCACCAACTGAAAGAGGGTATTTGCCATTAGTATGAGTGACAAAATTTCATGGCTATTAATTTAGTTCATTATATTTAGCCGATTTGAATAGACTTTTCTAGCAGGTGAGGCTGTCAAAGAACTAAATATGGAGCAACTACAAAAAGTAAATTTGCAGCATGACCAAATTATACAAAAAGTATAGGAACTGTTCTAGCAGATATGTTTTAGAAGTCTCTTTTGATAGGCAGGGAATAATTGTCTTTGTCACCCTGTAGTCATGCCATCAAATCTGTTGGGCAAAGTACCGCTACTGATTAATCCAGTAGACTCACCAGTCAAGTCCCCCTAGTTAGAAAATGGAAGAAACCCAGTTAGTCATGTTAATTATTCTGTTGTTACAAATGAAGACTAATACTTTCCACATATTGCGATCCAAGTTACTGGCTGCAGTCTAGGATTTTATAGTTCTATATGAATAGATTAAATTTACTAAAATATTAATCATGCTTCAGAAGAATTAACCTTTCTTGGATGGCAGATCTACCACAAGCCTCCATTGCCACAACCTCCAGATGGCTTACGACCTACGGCAACTCCTCGACTACTGCAAGCCAGCAAATTGGCTCATGCACACCAGACACGCATTTTGCTTTATTTTAGGTTTTCAAGCATCTTAAAATACCCAAATCATCGCTCCAATACACAAGTCAGCTAATGGCCTACAAGGAAATGCTGAAGCTAGTGTTAGTGATGGCGATAGAAATGGACAAGCTTGCGTGTACAAATATGCAACTTGAATTGCAAGGTTCACAGCCCAGTTGCATAAGTGGTCACAACCGTTGGATTGTAAGCAAGGGTAAAAAAAATAATAAACTTCCCACAAACTAGTCAACATGCTCAATTGAAAGCCTGTACAAAACGACCCTGGAATAGTCAAATGCAGCTTTACCGCGGATGAATTAAGCCAAATTGCATAAACATCCGATGGTAAACAGTATACAAATGCAATCAAGGTTGCACTCATCCAAACAATTCTACCAAACCTTAACCAACTAGTGAAAAATGGAACAAAACTTTAGCACACACCCAGTGACTAAACAACTTGTCCAGGGGTGTTCCAACGTGGTTTACCAGAGGGCCTTGTGGACTTAAAGTAAGCCACACATTTGACAGAGACAGCACGGAATGACGTTAAACTAAGCTAATCTACAGGTTACTAGTGCTAGTGCAATTACATGAGCATTTTGCACAATTTTTGTACTCCAATGCTACGTAAAGCAGGCTTCTTCAGAAACCCGTAGCCTGCTACATTGAAGGGGAACTGTAACAAATCCTGACCAAGACCGAAAGATGGCTCTGGAAGCCACTACGGCCCACGCAGCAGATTACTGCGTGGACCGTGGTGGCTTCCAGATCAACCCTTCGGTGGACCATTCATACACATGTATTCCGAGGATGTTTTGAAGACACTGGAGTCCCATGGCACTAGATTCCTTTGAAGACTAAGTTGGTATGGGGGGGCCCAAAGGGGGCCCCCCCATAGATCTTGTCAGTCATCTAACACCTGTTAAGAAAAACACACAAACACATCACAAGATACAAATCAGCAAAGCTAGGTTAACAAACAGCGGCGACATGCATGTCAAGGTGCAAAGAGCAGGGATACTGATGGCTTGTGTCTGAGGAGACAGCCCAAAAACGCCAACAATTAATAAAGGAAAATAACTTTTACTCACTGCGGTGGTCTGTTTCGAAGTGCCATGTTGGTAGCAATATTTGTCTGGGCTGTTCAGTCAAATGCCCACAAAAACAAAAACGCAACAACGCATACTTTCAGTTTGTATAAAGTGACAATAGTGATCTGCAATCTAGATCGAAAACTTTCAACCCTCACTAAACACAACCTCGATTGACACAGGCCGATGCGAAAAGTAAACCAAACCCATTGTGTTCACCTTTTAAAGGGGTGCGTGACAGGTGATCTCAATTAAGTGCTAATCCAAAAGAACACACTGATCAGCCATGAGTGAGACGTTCAAAACGAGGACGAGGATTTAACGGAATTGTTACCATTCAAATTCAAATTTCTTTATTATTGGATAGGGTATGATATCAATGATTTGGGCTTTGAGTAGGCCTATATTTCTTAAATATATTTCTTAAATTTTTTCACCCCTTCGCCTTTTGAATGTGAAATCTATAATCTCAGCATCTCTAGCCTATGTAGTTGCAACTACATAGGCTAGTCGAAAGAATTGTGTGTTTGGTCAGTAGTTCAGTTGGTTGGTCACATATGTTGGTTTGCTGTTCAGGTTTGGTTTGTTGCATTTTGTTTGGGTATTTCCAACATGGTAAAGATGGTTTGTTGTTCCCAGTATTTGTTTTGTCTGTCTGGGTAAGTTTCCTCCGTTCTGGCTCGGTCGGATTTTGGTACTGGTTTTCTGTCCAAACCATATAATCGCACATTTTCTAATCTTCCATACGCTACACTAATCCCTTTACAGATTTCATGATACTTACTTTATTCTAATAAATAACTTTATCCCTTATCATGTGTGGATCCCGATCTTTGCTCTGATCCGAGCCTCGTCTTAATGCAGCCAAGAAGATGGAAGAGCGTTATGAATAATTATTAGATTATTGTGTTGTACAATGAAAGACAGTAAAGATTCAATATGAATGGCAAAATAAGGATGGGATTTTATTTGAACAATAAAATATGTGTTGGGCAAATTATAGAGAGGCTGAGATTGTAGATTTCATATTCAAAAGGCAAAGGGGTGAAAAAATGTAAGAAATATATTTAAGAAATATAGGCCTACTCAAAGCCCAAATCATTGATATCATACCCTATCCAATAATAAAGAAATTTGAATTTGAATGGTAACAATTCCGTTAAATCCTCGTCCTCGGTTGGAACTTCTCACTCGTGGCTGATCAGTGTGTTCTTTAGGATTAGCTCTTAATTGAGATCACCTGTCACGCACCCCTTTAAAAGGTGAACACAATGGGTTTGGTTTACTTTTAGCATCGGCCTGTGTCAATCGAGGTTGAGTTTAGTGAGGGTTGAAAGTTTTCGATCTAGATTGCAGGTCACTATTGTCACTTTATACAAACTGAAAGTATGCGTTGTTGCGTTTTTGTTTTTGTGGGCATTTGACTGAACAGCCCAGACAAATATTGCTACCAACATGGCACTTCGAAACAGACCGCAGTGAGTAAAAGTTATTTTCCTTTATTAATTGTTGACGTTTTTGGGCTGTCTCCTCAGACACAAGCCATCAGTATCCCTGCTCTTTGCATCTTGACATGCATGTCGCCGCTGTTTGTTAACCTAGCTTTGCTGATTTGTATCTTGTGATGTGTGTGTGTTTTTCTTAACAGGTGTTAGATGACTGACAAGATCTATGGGGGGGCCCCCTTTGGGCCCCCCCATACCAACTTAGTCTTCAAAGGAATCTAGTGCCATGGGACTCCAGTGTCTTCAAAACATCCTCGGAATACATCTGTATGAATGGTCCACCGAAGGGTTGATCTGGAAGCCACCACGGTCCACGCAGTAATCTGCTGCGTGGGCCGTAGTGGCTTCCAGAGCCATCTTTCGGTCTTGGTCAGGATTTGTTACAGTTCCCCTTCATTGTAGCAGGCTACGGGTTTCTGAAGAAGCCTGCTTTACGTAGCATTGGAGTACAAATATTGTGCAAAATTCTCATGTAATTGCACTAGCACTAGTAACCTGTAGATTAGCTTAGTTTAACGTCATTCCGTGCTGTCTGTCAAATGTGTGGCTTACTTTAAGTCCACAAGGCCCTCTGGTAAACCACGTTGGAACACCCCTGGACAAGGTGTTTAGTCACTGGGTGTGTGCTAAAGTTTTGTTCCATTTTTCACTAGTTGGTTAAGGTTTGGTAGAATTGTTTGGATGCTAGCGACGTGATGGCGTATGTACAAGAGCCTACCGTGGCCAGGCCACAGTTGCGACGGCCACGGCCAGATGTCCTAGTGTGAATGCAACCTTGATTGCATTTGTATACTGTTTACCATTGGATGTTTATGCAATTTGGCTTAATTCATCCGCAGTAAAGCTGCATTTGACTATTCCAGGGTTGTTTTGTACAGGCTTTCAATTGAGCATGTTGACTAGTTTGTGGGAAGTTTATTATTTTTTTTACCCTTGCTTACAATCCAACGGTTGTGACCACTTACGCAACTGGGCTGTGAACCTTGCAATTCAAGTTGCATATTTGTACACGCAAGCTTGTCCATTTCTATCGCCATCACTAACACTAGCTTCAGCATTTCCTTGTAGGCCATTAGCTGACTTGTGTATTGGAGCGATGATTTGGTTATTTTAAGATGCTTGAAAACCTAAAATAAAGCAAAATGCGTGTCTGGTGTGCAAGAGCCAATTTGTTGGCTTGCAGTAGTCGAGAAATTGCCGTAGGTCGTAAGCCATCTGGAGGTTGTGGCAATGGAGGCTTGTGGTAGATCTGCCATCCAAGAAAGGTTAATTCTTCTGAAGCATGATTATTAGTTTAGTAAATTGAATCTATTCATATAGAACTATAAAATCCAAGACTGCAGCCAGTAACTTGGATCGCAATATGTGGAAAGTATTAGTCTTCATTTGTAACAGAATAATTAACATGACTAACTGGGTTTCTTCCATTTTCTAACTAGGGGGACTTGACTGGTGAGTCTACTGGATTAATCAGTAGCGGTACTTTGCCCAACAGATTTGATGGCATGACTACAGGGTGACAAAGAAAATTATTCCCTGCCTATCAAAATAGACTTCTAAAACATATCTGCTAGAACAGTTCCTATACTTTTTGTATAATTTGGTCATGCTGCAAATTTACTTTTTGTAGTTGCTCCATATTTAGTTCTTTGACAGCCTCACCTGCTAGAAAAGTCTATTCAAATCGGCTAAATATAATGAACTAAATTAATAGCCATGAAATTTTGTCACTCATACTAATGGCAAATACCCTCTTTCAGTTGGTGGTTCAACACTGATGTCTCTCTAGGCTTGAGGGAGAGCTCACAAGTAAATCACACGAATGTCATGGAGCAATTGGGAATACACTTTTATTTAGTCTACCTGACCAGGGACATCTTTGAACTCGTCACCTAACCCAAACTTTTCACTCTTGTTAGGTTGTCCTTTTCTCTTGTTTTAACCCGAAAGGGCTGAAATATCAACATTTCAGGTATTCTGTTTGGATAATGTGCAAAACTTGTGGCTTCACTAATAAAAAACAAAATATTTCTGCTCAATTTGTGGTCAATGAAACTCGGAAATTTTTTAATTTGATAAAACAACTATGGGTTAAAGGTATTTGCTTTGGGCATCTTTTGATATTTTTAGAATCTAGTTCCATTGCCGTTAGCAATGGTGTCAACTGCAAAGTGCTTCCACAAGTTTAAAAAAGAATGATTAATTAATAAACTTTCACAGAAGAGAAATGAACTGGTTAATACAATAAACAAGACATTTCATGGTACCATTTTGAACTGTTTGTGGATATTGCATTAAATCCATATGCTTGAAACTTTTCAATAATGCATATCAACGAAACAATGGAATGAAATAAATAGTTCAAGCAATTTGTGGGACTTGGCTGCTTTTACATTATTACTCATTTTGGGGGGTTATTTCAGTCTCCAACCTATAGGTCGTGCGAAGAATCATGTGAATGGGAATATTCTATAAATGTCTATCGTCTTTCGTCTCAACACTTCTGCTGCAGCCGCTGTTGAAGCGTATGAGTCCTTTGAGACCCCCATTGATAAAAGGGGTTCTCAAATGTTGACCCTCAGTCACCTATTGAATCACTTCCTTTAGGGCTTCGGCCTCCTAATTGATCATTATAGTATAATTGAATGCCCTCTTTCATATATATGATACCTCCACCACCGGGACGTGGCAACAATTCTCCAAATCCATATGGGGGAATGCTTGTGGACAGTAGGGGTGTATACTCTACATAAATAGGAAGCAAACTCATCTCACAAATGAGCATTGACATCTCACAAATATTTATTTAATAAATTGTTTCAATTTATAATAATCCAAAATCCAATGGCAAAACCCGTTGGCTTTTTGTCGAGGGAATCCAGGGCGACGCTCACTTCCGGGTTGGCCAACATACGTCATCCCTCCACCACTCTACTGTAAAAACACATGTTCAAGTTGAATGAGAATAATAATAATAATTCTGCCATAGTATTTATTTAAGGGGGGGGGGATAAAAGTCTTTTGGCCATTTGTAGTGTTGATCAGCAGACAATTTTAAGTAGAAACGGGTGGCCAAAAGCTGTCATTTGTTAGTTATCATAGACAATTTTTTCAACAATGTATGATCTGTACGGAGCTCCATAAGGGACATTAGGGAGAACGCTCCCGGACAGAACCTTAGTTTGGAAGTCATGCTTAGTGACACGACAAATAGCCTACTTCCAATTGAAATACAACATTTAGAAAATAGGCCTATGTGTCCCTGATTACTTTTCAATAGATTAAATAACGTGACAGTGTCACGTATTTTCGTGAGACCATACCCGTACTTCCATGAGTATACTTAAAGGAAGTATACTATCCGCACTATCTACTACGTTATTTTTTCAGATGTGAGTGCTCTCAGAGAATGTCTAATATGAGGAGAACTGGCACTCGCGGGATAGTTCCGGTTTTCTGGACTGGTTGCAGTAATAATCTTTGACCACGCGGGGCGCTCGTAAGCGAGTCCAGAATGAATGGGAGCCAACAGGGTTTTATCCTCAGAATCCACTTTTCTCACGATGTAATTTTTTGTCAAGTAATTTGAAAGTTGCTATCAAAGGGTGTGGCTAAGATAATAAACTCAGCTGAATATTGCATTTTTTAAGGTCACGTATCTGTTCTAAAAAGGCGTTAAAAACATGCGATGACGTCACACACTGTTATACTCTCAGAGGTACTGCTTTAAGGCAGTTTCTAAAGCACTTCCCTTTTCCCGCAACGATAACACCAGCTGTTGGAGGTAAGGCATTTTTTTGCTTAATACCCTAGTTACAGAGTTTTAGTGAGCTAATGTAAAAAAAAGAAATGCGCAAATGTTTTACATATGTATGTTACTTACAGAGAGTGTTTTTTCTAATCCTCACTAGTGCCGATGATAAAGCTTTTTTTTTTTGTAACGATTATGAACCATTTCTTTCTCCTAAAATAGAAACCTGGATTAGAATCATAATTTTAAGACTGCATCAATTTAGTTTACATCAGTAAACAATCTGCTAGAGAGCAGTGTTCTGTTGTTCTCCTCATGCCTCTTCCTTTCTTGATCTCTGCAGTCGGACCTTGATGCTGTGACAACGGACAAGTCTTCTTCCTCTGTCCTTTTCCCCTGCCTCTGTTCAGTATGTTCAGTGTTGTTAAATAATTTATCTTTTTTTTTATTAGTTACTGTTCTTATTGTGTTCTTGTTTGTGTGATGTTTGAATAAACTTGCCTGTTGCAATGTTGGTATAATGTTTGTATAATTACTGTTATACAACTGTTACTGTTTCAATGTGACCCAGACCATAATTCTCATTTAACAAACATGTGTAGCTTATAATGTGTTGCATGGCAGAGCAATTATATTCAATGGTTTAAAACAAACCCATCTGTAAAGATCAGTGAATGCATAGAAATCAATGACAAGTGGTGTAGATGGTTTTCCCTCTGTGCAAGGTCATTAGCCCAAGTCCTACAAAAAAATAACGACTGTAATAGCAGATGTTGAAGTTGTTAAATCGTTAACTAACCATTTGTATGGAACAATCGGTTAAGGTAAGTTAAGTGCTTGAGTCTCGACACTTTAGAGAATGTCTAGCGCGCAACTTGAATAAGCCATGTGCGATATTACCCGGGCTCCAGCGCAACTTTCCTTACCAGGTGAAGCCTCAGGTAGCCTAGGACCATTCATACAGGAGCAAGCAAGAACGTTACCTTTTTCTGTCCTTGGGAAACGAAAAGACGGACAATCCGTTTCCACTGTAAGTGCAGTTTATCATTGCACATTTACGAGGCATTTCTTTTTTAAACTATCTTTATTTTCGAAAAATAGACAATGACAGATTAAATGATATTGAGCGGGATATTGACTGTATTATTTAAGGTGGTCATACCGTACCTACCATGTATATAACACATTGAACATTGAACACAAGAAATGGAAGAAATTCCATTTATGCCCATGTACTTTCACCATACATACTATCTAAAAAATAAAAGGGCCTGCAGGAAAATATAAATACAGTACGCAAAAATTGACTTAACACGTTTCTGAATGCTCTTCAGCTTCAGATGCCGCCAAGAGGGGTCTCTGGTCGTAATCAGTCGCAAGTCCGTCCCTGACCAATCAGCATTCATTAGCAGAATGCTAGCGTGTATGGCCAACAACGGCCCAAACTGTAAGAAATCGAAAGGACATAAGTACTCACTCATTTGACTTTTGAACCATAATCTATATTGAACTTGCGGAATCTACAATAAAATTTGCGATATTTCAACGACAAGCAGGTGTAAGAGGCATAATTAGCCGTTTAGCCCCATAGACTCCCATTCAATCTGGACTCGCCCGCGATCACCCCCAGTGGATGTCTCGGATGGAACTACAACCAAAATCGGTACAATGGGGCGTATAGGGAGTGCCCAGGCTCTTCGTAGACGGGCTCTGTGCTGTGTTCCAATACCCGTACTTCCATGAGTATACTTAAAGGAAGTATACTATCCGCACTATCTACTACGTTATTTTTTCAGATGTGAGTGCTGTTCCAAATCGAGTACTCTGTGGTGCACTATCCGGAAATTACGATCACGACTGCCGCCGTGGCTCCTCCCCCGCAATAAACATCCCGCTTTGAACGGTGAACTCTTTACGCCTAGCAGCTATAAAAACTACAAAATGACTATTGATGCAGGCTATGCGGAAAATGCGCAGACTTTGGCTCAGCCTGGCTCCGCCTCTTCCGCTACGTAGCTAAGATGGCTGCCGTTGAGTACGGGGAGTGTCCTTCGATCCACACTTCAGGATTAGCCCGTTTTGAGTACGGCATCCGGGTCCTTGAAGTATACTTATTTTCGCCGGATCTGAATTGGAACGTACTGCGTACTCAAATTTTGGCTAGTAAGTACGGACAGTACGGGTATTGGAACACGGCACTGGTGCTGTTCCAAATCGAGTACTCCGTGGTGCACTAACCGGAAATTACGACCACGACTGCCGCCGTGGCTACTCCCCCGCAATAAACATCCCGCTTTGAACGGTGAATTCTTTACGCCTAGCAGCTATAAAAACTATAAAAACTACAAAATGACTATTAATGCAGGCTATGTGGAAAATGTGCCGACTTTGGCTCAGCCTGGCTCCGCCTCTTCCGCTACGTAGCTAAGATGGCTGCCGTTGAGTACGGGGAGTGTCCTTCGATCCACACTTCAGGATTAGCCCGTTTTGAGTACGGCATCCGGGTCCTTGAAGTATACTTCTTTTCACCGGATCTTACTCAAATTTTGGCTAGTAAGTACGGACAGTACGGGTATTGGAACACGGCACAGGTTCGAGCGTGTGCATGGGTTGAATTGCGTGCGTCTCACTCCGAATGCATGAGACATGAGAGCCCTGTACTTACGTGACACAAACCAGCACCGCAAACGTTCTCTCCCGCTTGAGATGACGTCTTTCTTTAAAGGTTCATGGGTCTGATTCGCCGATTTCCCATGCTGATATCCCCGAAGATTCTCGGGCATCTTCGACAATTTGGCTATAGATTGTCTCATTACACGCTAAATAATATAATTATAGCCTAATTATATATATAGCCTATACATATATATAGGCAATATATATAATTAGGCAATATATATATATAGATACATATAGCATTTGTGGTTTTGGCATAAACATAACTAGGGTGCACTGTACTATCAGCGCACACCCTTTCTGAAGCCTCTCTCTCGCTCTCTCTCTCTCTCTCTCTCTCTCTCTCTCTCTCTATCTCTCTCTCTCTCTCTCTCTCTCTCTCTCTCTCTCTCTCTCTGTCCCTCCTTCTCTCTCTTTCTCTCTCTCTCGTACCGTTTTGTGGAGCACGTTAATTGTCTTAGAACTCTCCCATTCAGAATGCATTGGTTTACATTTTGTTCTGTGTAACAATACAATCTTAAAGTACCCTGGATAGGATGAAATAGTTTCATCTTTATCATCTACATTTTCCTTCATAAATCAATAAGAATGACTTTATAGGTTCATGGGTCTGATTCGCCGATTTCCCATGCTGATATCCCCGAAGATTCTCGGGCATCTTCGACAATTTGGCTATAGATTGTCTCATTACACGCTAAATAATATAATTATAGCCTAATTATATATATAGCCTATACATATATATAGGCAATATATATATATAGCATTTGTGGTTTTGGCATAAACATAACTAGGGTGCACTGTACTATCTGCGCACACCCTTTCTGAAGCCTCTCTCTCGCTCTCTCTCTCTCTCTCTCTCTGTCCCTCCCTCTCTCTCTTTCTCTCTCTCTCGTACCGTTTTTTTTTTTTTTGTGGAGCACGTTAATTGTCTTAGAACACTCCCATTCAGAATGCATTGGTTTACATTTCGTTCTGTGTAACACGCAAAAAGTCGGACTATCGTGCTCTGGAACACGCTTCAATAGATTAACATTTGTGCGCAGGAGCACGCAATCGCGTGATACCGGGTTGGTGTGTTTGTGTGTGTGTGTGTGCGTGTGTGTGTGTGTGTGTGTGTGTGTTAGCGGTCTAGTATTAGGAGGCCCATCAGGTAGCAACGGGTCTTATAATGGTGGCAGGGTGGAGTGCGAGGGTGGGTTGACCGGTGTGTGTTTTGGGGGGCGGGGGCTGTGTTGGAGTGATGGGATCGAGGAGGGGGGGGCCCATTGAAGGTGACGGAGATGGGGTTGGGGCAGTTTCACAAATCAGACTTTAAATCACTGATCCGAAATCGGAGGGCAAACAAGCTTACATGTGGGTGAACGAGCCGTCTCTCTTTCACTTTTGGGATCTGTTGGCACGAGTGACGATGCCAAAGCGAGCCGCCCTAGTGCCGCCACTGATCCGCCGTCCAAACCGCACACAAGTTCAACTTTGTCCAAAGCCGGCGAGAAGACAAGCTAAAACCAACGTCCTCGTAACAAAGCGTCACTGACGCTTTCAAATCAAACCCGTGTAGTAGACAGGCCACTGTGGAAATCCAAGTGTTCAAATCGTCTACTGAAACCTCCATCTTGTCACTCTGGAACGACATAATTTAGGAGTCCGGATGATTATCTCTGTAACAAAGCAGGAAGCCCTGCGTAACTCCACTTAGCTCTGTGGTTCGGGGTGCAGTGGCTGAGCGGTCTCCGCCACAGTTCAGCTGTAGTACTGTTGACCTTCTGGATCTGAGACACGGGCTGGGGAGGCAGCGTAGGCCGTGGTTCTGGGGCGAGGGTTGGTCGGGGGGCACAGGCTCACAGTACAGGGCGATGGGGGCCTGCTTGGGGAGATGGGGGTCTAGCATGGGGTGAAGGCGGGCTAAAGGGTGGAGGTGGAGGAGAGTACACAGTGAAGGGTGGAGGTAAGAGGGGAGTTCACAGTGAAGGGTGGAGGTAAGAGGGGAGTTCACAGTGAAGGGTGGAGGTGAGAGGGGAGGTCACAGTGAAGGGTGGAGGTGAGAGAGGAGGTCACAGTGAAGGGTGGAGGTGAGAGGGGAGGTCACAGTGAAGGGTGGAGGTTAGAGGGGAGGTCACAGTGAAGGGTGGAGGTGCGAGGGGAGGTCACAGTGAAGGGTGGAGGTGAGAGGGGAGTTCACAGTGAAGGGTGGAGGTAGGAGCGGAGGTCACAGTGAAGGGTGGAGGTGCAAGGGGAGGACACAGTGAAGGGTGGAGGTGGGAGGGGAGGACACAGTGAAGGGAGGAGGTGGGGGCGGAGGTCGCAGTGATTGGTGAGGCTAGGGGAGGGTAGGATGCTGTACTGGGGGGCTAGGGAGGGGCGTTGGGCTGGGGAGGGGCGTGGGACTGCGTCAATGCCGTGATTAGCGTGCGTGCGCGGACCAGGCTAGCTGCTATTGATTGGCAGTGTGGAGGAGACTCATGACTTACCTCCGCCCTGCACTAATGAGAGGAGCTGACCTCCTCCAGCCAGCAAGGTCGCCACACACACCTTACTGTAATTGCACTCTCTCTAATGGTGCCGTTCACGCACGCACGCGCGCCCCCACACACACACACACACACTCCAGACCACCCCGGTAATGACAATTACCATAATGTCACGGGGATCCACCGTGAGGGAGGGGGTGGGGGGTGGGGTGCTGTTTCAGATCGTCTGACAGGTGGAGAAGGAGGGCTGTCGGACTGCTCCAGATATCAGTGTCGTTAAATCGGATTGGACTCAGATGGAGTTTCACTCAGGAACGTCGATGTTACATGGATAATACAGTGTGCGGCTCAGTGTGGAGTTCGAAAGGTTTCTAATCATAACAGTTAAAGCCAATGTGCTGTAATTGAGCGACGGGATCGTCTATGCTAGTTAGGGTCAGGGGAAACGTTGTGGGTTTGAATCCATAAGGTCCACAGTCTGCCTGTAGGCATCCTTGGGCCGGATGACCTAAACCCTACCTGCTCAATTATTATGCATTAATAAGTATCGCAAAATCCCTTTGGATATCAGGGCCTGCTTTATGAAGGAATAGCATAAGACATAATGTGAGTAAGCTTTTTCCCTATTACCAACATCCTCGATCAAACGTTGATTGTCACATGTAGATTCTTCCCGTTGTGTCTTTCTCAGATGGAGCCTGCTGGCTGTAGCAGCAGGCTAGCTCTATGGTTAGTTTTAATGTATGCCTGGACTTCAACACCAGTCACCAATAATTGTTCCCTCCATCCTCGCATGAGCGACACACAATGCCTATGAGAAGGGAGAGTGGGGGGGGGGGGAAATGCTTTTCATCGCCTCATTGGGGGGGTATCACAGCAACGCGTACACATTCGTACCGAGGCCGCTGCGTGTAGCGGTGGTATTTCTGTCCGCTCACACCACTTAGAGCTGTGTTGGACTCGAGGCGCCTTCTCCTTTTCCTACAAGGCCTACCTCCCTTCGCTCGCGCAATTACTGGGAAACACAACTTGTCGTGGGACCCCCTGCTGTTCCGTCGGCGTCTCGCTAAGGTTCTGCTCCTTCCTTTGAGTAAAAGAAAAAATGAAAATAGAAAAAAAAAAGTTGCAGGCCATTGATTAAAACTCAGCGATAATCACGGTTGATTGTGTGAGCATGAAAACAAGGGTTGATTGTAGATCTTAATTATAGTATATACCGGTGTATAATTAGGGGGCATTAAATGTGTTGTGGCTGTGGCCTCGCTGGTGTGGCTGGTGAAGTGGGTCTTGAGGTTGTGCAACGAGGATGAGTGTGTCTGCCTGATTGACGTGTGTAGGCCAGGAAACAATGGGAAGCTGTCAAATGTTATTTATTAACAGCTTGAGGAAATACGTGACTTGGGGACTTTGAAAAACACCATATATTGACACACTGAATATATATTCATTATATGCTTTCCTGGATATAATGATTGTTTTCATACAAGTTTGACACAGTGTGCATTGTTATATCCAAAATCAATCAATGATCAATCCATCTATCCAATCCAATATCATATTCATCCATACATTCCCACTACATACACCATTGCAATTGGGCAACTCTATTTGCCAATCTGTGATCGTCTTTCAGTCAAAGCATTTAAAAGGTTGGTCAACGGTGTTGTGTTTTGTGTTTGAAGGACCTTCTCATCAGGGCGAAGGTGGCGGGAGTGTCCATGTCGAATATGATCGAGCATGTTTCCGATTTAGCAGAAAGCTATAAAAAGCCTTTGGACATTCCTGTTTCACTGGCGCATCTAACACGTCCTCCACAGCCGTCAGTACGACTAAGAATTCAGGATAGCACCAACAATTCTGGCAACCTCACCCCGATGGAATAGACCCAACAGTCCTAAAACAAAGACTTTATTCATCACCAAACCAAAGAATAAATGCCAAATCTGCCAAAGCGCCATTTTGTCACGGGTTGGTTCTCTTTGATAGGAGCTTCGGTACACTGAGTGTGTTAGCATGGACTGTTGATTAAATATCCGCCTTTATATCAACTGCCACCTTCCGTGAGTTAGATGGGAATTATTCCCCTAGCAGCCATCCTGGTTCTAAACACTAGCAGGATGGGGGGAGCTTAATACAGAATAGACCTCTGAAGAATAAATCCCGCCTCCGAGGCTCAGGTTCCATCGGTCAAATGTCTATGGGAAAATAACATGTTTTTTTTTAAAGGGGACATATTATACCACCAGGTGTGAGTGTGATTAGCCTTACAAACCGTTTCGAAAATCTGCCCCATATGACATCACTAGTGGGCGTGTCCACCTAGATATGTGCTGGTGGTATGATATGTCCCCTTTATTGATCGTACATAACAAACTCTCCGGGTGGCGAAGAAGTAAAAGCTGCTCACGTTCTGAACTACACACTTTTTCGTGACTTATTCTTCAGAGGTCTATCAGGCATTCAGCTAGCTCAACCTAGCTGGCATCTAGTACCAAGATGGCCGCTAGGTGATTAAGGCCAATATTGCTTGTACAACAAACGTAAATAAACTATATTCGGACGTATGTCTCGCACCAAGCGGATATTAGGGTGGGACAAAAGCATAGGAGTTGAATGTGATTTGATTACAAAGGATTGCAATCACAGAAATGTGTCACTTGTGTAAGTGACCAGGTTTTAATATAGGATGAATAAAATAAGGAATTGTTCGATATGTTTGCCTTTTTGGCATACACACATAGGGGCGGGATTGTTTAGTTGTAAGGCTCTGAGTCAGAACCCCGACGACTGCGGTATAAACAGCAGCTAAGCCTTGTACAAGATAACCCTTCCTGCTCAATAATAACACCCATCACCCAAACAATAAGCTTAATCAATACAAGTCACTTTGGATAAAACCGCAGACAAATTGATTATATAGCTTGTTATATAATAGTAATAACGGGTGTAAAATAACCTGTTTTTCTCTATTGTTTTGGATGCCAGGCAAATTAGGCGACCATGTGACCTAGTTGATTTATAATTTCACATAACAACCCTTGAGCCATCCGTAATCTTCAGGCCAGCCACAATTTTTTTCCACTCAGAGAGCTATGGATGTTTTTCAGCATCGAAGGTGAGCGAGGGAGAGCGATAGCGCGAGAGAGTGAGGGAGAGACAGACAGAGACGCAGTTTGGCGGAGATACCGGGAGACGACGACCAGACAATAGGCCGCATTTCACGCCAGACAGCGGGGAAGGCGCTCGCTGCATGTCTGATGAGCGGCGAGAGGGAGCATGCCCTTTGGCGGGAAAAAGTGTCTGCTCTGCATCCTAGATTCAAGCCACACCTCCTCTGATGCTAGCACCACCTGCGACACCACGACCACGGTCACCACGTCCACTCCGGGCACCACTGGCCCCCCACCAGCCCCTCGACCACGACCACCACACCCAGTACCACCCCAAACCCCACCACTACCCCCACCGAGACCATCACCATCGCTACCACCTCCTACGTCCCGGACAACGACAACGTATCTTTAAAGAGAGTGGGTCCTTAAAAAACAAAATGGCGGGACTTGAGGTGGGAATGGGAAAGAGGGGGAGAGATGGGGGAGGGAGGGATGGTGGAGGGAGCGGGGGGATGACGCCCTGGGTAGCGGCGAGCTAAATCAGGGAGAGTACAAAGAAGCAGGCGTCTGAGAGGTATTGAGTCGGCATCGATCGCCCGGAGCAGCGTGGCTGTATTGATCAGATAGAGAAGAGAGGCGGAGAGGCAGCTCCCAGCTCCACCGCTGGGCGAGAGACACAGAGGGAGAGTGGGCAGAGAGAGAGAGAGAGAGAGAGAGAGAGAGAGAGAGCCAGGTGGAGAGAGAGGGGATAAAAGAGCGAGAAAGAAAGGGTAGAAAAAGGGAGGATGAGAGAGGTAGGAAGTGAGAGATGGAGAGAGTGAGCAGGGATTAAAAAGAGATAGAAAGAGGGGGAGAGAAAGGGAGGAAGAGAGAGGTAGAGAGTGACAAATGCAGAGAAAGAGAGAGAGATGGAGGGAGCAAGACAGAGCAAAAAGGGATTAAAAAGAGAGAGAAAAAGGGGGAGAGAAAAGGACGGAGATAGGTAGAAAGTCATAGCCGCCGAGAGAAACAGAGAAAGAGAGAGCGGGAGAAGGAGAAGGAGTGGGATAGAGTCACGAGGAGAGAGAATGAGGAAGGGAGGGCAGCAGCGAGACGGAGAAAGAGAAAACTGAGAAAAACAAGCTCCTAGGCAGCCTGTTCTGACCTTGTGCACCATCGCCGTCCTACAGGCTCCAACCAATCTAAGGCAACCCTACCCCCCCACGCACACACACTGAGGTATTAGGCTTTGTGTGTGTGTGTGTGTGTGTGTGTGTGTGTGTGTGTGGGGGGGGGGAGGGAGGGGGGGGGGGGGGGGGGGGGGGGGGGGGGGGGGGGGGGGGGGGGTGGGGGGCGGGGAGACGCCTCTGCAGTGAGTGACCACAGAGGTCTGAGGTGTTCCAGCATGGGGTCCCGGGGGACCCCCAGCGGCGGAGTCCATCCATACTGGCCGGGTCACGTCCCCCCCGCCCACTCAGGGGGTCCGGGCCAATACTAACGAACATGTGTGTCCGCACAGATGGAGAACCTGGATGCACCAGATCCTTACACTGTATCAAATGTATACATTATAGAGAGGAGACTGTACACACACACGTATTAAATGTAATATGCAAGCACGTGCATGCACACACACACACACACACACACACACACACACACACACACACACACACACACACACACACACACACACACACACACACACACACACACACACACACACACACACACGGCAAAGACTCAAAAAAGCTAGTTACATGAAAACTCAGACACTTAGACAAACACACGCTCACACACACACATTCACTCACTCAGTCCCTCTCACACACACACAGGACACTAAGACTGAAACTACATTTTATGGGCATAATAGTTTTGGAGATTTGTGTTTCATGTCTTTGAAACTCATAACAATCTTACAGCAGGACATCTGGCAGCTGGTCACGTACTGGTCAGTGTGTATTCACCGGCTCACTGCGGTGTGGGCGTGTGCGTGTGGGGCGGGGGTGGGGGGGATAGCTGGCTGGGGGGTGGATCCGGTGAGGGTAATTTGTGAGCGAGCGCGTACGTGGCACGACGGGGACAGAGACAGAGGGGCGTAGATCACCCTGGGTGGCGATGGTCGATACCCCGAGACCGGGAGGGCTGTAGATGTGTGTGTGTGTGCGTATGCGTGTTTGGGTGTGTGTGTGTGTGTGTGTGTTTGTGTGTTTATGGTGGGGGGAGGACGAGGGAGGGGTGGGGATATCGGCCTTCGACAGACAGCAGCACAACACGATGGGAACCAGGGGCCCAAGCTTCGATTTTGCGTCAAATCCCTCTCACAGACGACAACACGCGTCCCTTACGTGTGTTTAAATAAATACGCAAAACGTGCACAAACGCTCAGACGCCAGCCCTGGCACACAAAGGGGAGAGAACGCGTTCTGCACCCGAAGCTCTGTGAAGTCAGGCCGAGAGAGAGAGAGAGAGAGAGAGAGAGAGAGAGAGAGAGAGGGAGAGAGAGAGAGAGCGAGAGAGAGAGAGAGAGAGAGAGAGAGAGAGAGAGAGAGAGAGAGAGAGAGAGGGAGAGAGGGAGAGAGAGAGAGAGAGAGAGAGAGAGGGAGAGCGAGGGGGTCATTAAACTGGAAACCAGGAACCACATGGGAGGCAGAATTTTAAATGACTCCCCTCGTAGCGAGACCAGCCAGCAGAAGGACTGAGCGCGTCTCCCCCCTCTGCCCCGCACCACCCCCGCCACCACCACCACCACCACCACCCCCCTTCCCTTCCCCTCCACCCCCCTCGCCGCAAACCCCCCCCCTCTCTCAATCCATCTCGCTCTCTCCCGCACAGAGATGCAATTAACTCAGTCAGAGCGTGCCAAGTGTGCAGAGATAGAGGATGCGGTGTGTGCACGCACACACACACACACACACACACACACACACACACACACACACACACACCATGTGCACACGCGTTGTCAACGGAATTCCTCTCGAGTTGAAAACATTTATCAGGAGTTTCTTAGGACCGGAGCTGCGGTGGACGGGTCAGTCCCATGTGGTGCAGGGGGGCCGGGGGGGACGCAGGCCTCTGTTACCATAGGCTGGTCACCTCGGCACTTTAGTTTAGGTTGAGATTGTGTTGGGGATGACGTTGTGTTGGGCTTTTGGTTGGAGTTGACGCAACGTTTGAGTGAACATGTTGGAGTTGACACGTTGGAGCTGACGTGTTCTATTGAGGTTTGTGTTGAGATGGATTGGATGTTGTGTTTGAGTTGACACGTTGGAGGTGACACTGGGTTGACGTTTATGCTGTGTTGGGGTTGACATGTTGGAGTTGAGTTGGGAATAAACGCATTGGTGTTGACATTATGTTGAAGCTGTGTTGGAGCTGACGTTATGGATGTGAGGTGTTGGAAGTCAACGTTGTGTTAGAGGTGACATCAAGTTGTAGTTGTGTTGGAGGTGACGTCATGTTGTAGTTGACACTGTGTTGGAGGTGACGTCATGTTGTAGTTGACCCTGTGTTGGAGGTGACATCATGTTGTAGTTGTGTTGGAGGTGACATCATGTTGTAGTTGACACTGTGTTGGAGGTGACATCATGTTGTAGTTGACACTGTGTTGGAGGTGACATCATGTTGTAGTTGTGTTGGAGGTGACATCATGTTGTAGTTGACACTGTGTTGGAGGTGACATCATGTTGTAGTTGACACTGTGTTGGAGGTGACATCATGTTGTAGTTGACACTGTGTTGGAGGTGACATCATGTTGTAGTTGACACTGTGTTGGAGGTGACGTCATGTTGTAGTTGACACTGTGTTGGAGGTGACATCATGTTGTAGTTGACGCTGTGTTGGAGGTGACATCATGTTGTAGTTGTGTTGGAGGTGACGTCATGTTGTAGTTGACACTGGGTTGGAGGTGACATCATGTTGTAGTTGTGTTGGAGGTGGCATCATGTTGTTGTTGTGTTGGAGGTGACATCATGTTGTAGTTGACACTGTGTTGGAGGTGACATCATGTTGTAGTTGACACTGGGTTGGAGGTGACGTCATGTTGTAGTTGACACTGTGTTGGAGGTGACATCATGTTGTAGTTGACACTGTGTTGGAGGTGACATCATGTTGTAGTTGACACTGTGTTGGAGGTGACATCATGTTGTAGTTGACACTGTGTTGGGAGGTGACATCATGTTGTAGTTGACAACTGTGTTGGAGGTGACGTCATGTTGTAGTTGACACTGTGTTGGAGGTGACATCATGTTGTAGTTGACACTGTGTTGGAGGTGACATCATGTTGTAGTTGTGTTGGAGGGGACGTCATGTTGTAGTTGACACTGGGTTGGAGGTGACATCATGTTGTAGTTGTGTTGGAGGTGGCATCATGTTGTTGTTGTGTTGGAGGTGACATCATGTTGTAGTTGACACTGTGTTGGAGGTGACATCATGTTGTAGTTGACAATGGGTTGGAGGTGACGTCATGTTGTAGTTGACACTGTGTTGGAGGTGACATCATGTTGTAGTTGACACTGTGTTGGAGGTGACATCATGTTGTTGTTGTGTTGGAGGTGACATCATGTTGTAGTTGACACTGGGTTGGAGGTGACATCATGTTTGTAGTTGTGTTGGAGGTGGCATCATGTTGTAGTTGTGTTGGAGGTGACGTCATGTTGTAGTTGACACTGTGTTGGAGGTGACGTCATGTTGTAGTTGTGTTGGAGGTGACATCATGTTGTAGTTGACACTGGGTTGGAGGTGACATCATGTTGTGGTTGACACTGGGTTGGAGGTGACATCATGTTGTAGTTGACACTGGGTTGGAGGTGACATCATGTTGTAGTTGTGTTGGAGGTGACATCATGTTGTAGTTGACATTGGGTTGGAGGTGACATCATGTTGTAGTTGACACTGTGTTGGAGGTGACGTCATGTTGTAGTTGACACTGTGTTGGAGGTGACATCATGTTGTAGTTGACACTGTGTTGGAGGTGACATCATGTTGTAGTTGTGTTGGAGGTGACGTCATGTTGTAGTTGACACTGGGTTGGAGGTGACATCATGTTGTAGTTGTGTTGGAGGTGGCATCATGTTGTTGTTGTGTTGGAGGTGACATCATGTTGTAGTTGACACTGTGTTGGAGGTGACATCATGTTGTAGTTGACACTGGGTTGGAGGTGACGTCATGTTGTAGTTGTGTTGGAGGTGACATCATGTTGTAGTTGACACTGTGTTGGAGGTGACATCATGTTGTAGTTGACACTGTGTTGGAGGTGACATCATGTTGTTGTTGACACTGTGTTGGAGGTGACATCATGTTGTAGTTGACACTGTGTTGGAGGTGACATCATGTTGTAGTTGACACTGTGTTGGAGGTGACGTCATGTTGTAGTTGACACTGTGTTGGAGGTGACATCATGTTGTAGTTGACACTGTGTTGGAGGTGACATCATGTTGTAGTTGTGTTGGAGGTGACGTCATGTTTAGTTGACACTGGGTTGGAGGTGACATCATGTTGTAGTTGTGTTGGAGGTGGCATCATGTGTTGTTGTGTTGGAGGTGACATCATGTTGTAGTTGACACTGTGTTGGAGGTGACATCATGTTGTAGTTGACACTGGGTTGGAGGTGACGTCATGTTGTAGTTGACACTGTGTTGGAGGTGACATCATGTTGTTGTTGTGTTGGAGGTGACATCATGTTGTAGTTGACACTGGGTTGGAGGTGACATCATGTTGTAGTTGTGTTGGAGGTGACATCATGTTGTAGTTGTGTTGGAGGTGGCATCATGTTGTAGTTGTGTTGGAGGTGACGTCATGTTGTAGTTGACACTGTGTTGGAGGTGACGTCATGTTGTAGTTGTGTTGGAGGTGACATCATGTTGTAGTTGACACTGGGTTGGAGGTGACATCATGTTGTGGTTGACACTGGGTTGGAGGTGACCTCATGTTGTAGTTGACACTGGGTTGGAGGTGACATCATGTTGTAGTTGTGTTGGAGGTGACATCATGTTGTAGTTGACATTGGGTTGGAGGTGACATCATGTTGTAGTTGAGACTGTGTTGGAGGTGACGTCATGTTGTAGTTGACACTGTGTTGGAGGTGACATCATGTTGTAGTTGACACTGTGTTGGAGGTGACATCATGTTGTAGTTGTGTTGGAGGTGACGTCATGTTGTAGTTGACACTGGGTTGGAGGTGACATCATGTTGTAGTTGTGTTGGAGGTGGCATCATGTTGTTGTTGTGTTGGAGGTGACATCATGTTGTAGTTGACACTGTGTTGGAGGTGACATCATGTTGTAGTTGACACTGGGTTGAGGTGAACGTCATGTTGTAGTTGTGTGGAGGTGACATCATGTGTAGTTGACACTGTGTTGGAGGTGACATCATGTTGTTGTTGACACTGTGTTGGAGGTGACATCATGTTGTAGTTGACACTGTGTTGGAGGTGACATCATGTTGTAGTTGACACTGTGTTGGAGGTGACATCATGTTGTTGTTGTGTTGGAGGTGACATCATGTTGTAGTTGACACTGGGTTGGAGGTGACATCATGTTGTAGTTGTGTTGGAGGTGACATCATGTTGTAGTTGTGTTGGAGGTGGCATCATGTTGTAGTTGTGTTGGAGGTGACGTCTTGTCTTAGTTGACACTGTGTTGGAGGTGACGTCATGTTGTAGTTGTGTTGGAGGTGACATCATGTTGTAGTTGACACTGGGTTGGGGGTGACATCATGTTGTGGTTGACACTGGGTTGGAGGTGACATCATGTTGTAGTTGACACTGGGTTGGAGGTGACATCATGTTGTAGTTGTGTTGGAGGTGACATCATGTTGTAGTTGACATTGGGTTGGAGGTGACATCATGTTGTAGTTGACACTGGTTTGGAGGTGGCTTCATGTCAGACTAAGGCCAGGGCCCCTTTATCGACTTTTCCCTCACTTTCTATAAAGGAGAAGCAATCCTTGCCCCTCTACCTGCTGTATCAGCCTAACAAACTGACAGCCTCTATGTGTGACAGTATCAGGCACTCAGCAGGCGAGAGAGAAAGCATGTCGCTCGGCAACTGGATGGTTGCCGGTTCTACTCTCACTCAACAACCAAGGCATATAATGCAGAGCGATTTGAGAGGCCGCATATGTCGGGCGAATCCCAGAATAAATGTTGTCCATTTACTACGTAGAGAACCACAAGGCAGTGGTCCTGTGATTGTATTTGTACAAATGGAAAAGTCTAGCAGAAAGGATATTCATATTCATAGTATTCTAATTATGAAAATATAAAAACAATTTCTATCTTGTTGTGAATCCCGGAGGCCAGAATCTTGTTCTGAAGGCCAGGGCCTGGTGGTGCTTAGAGTTAGGGTGGGCTGGTGGGGTGGTGGGAAGGTGGGGGTCTGGGGGTGGTTGCGGGGGTGGGTTGGGGGGGGGGGGGGGGGGGGGGGGGGTAGAGGCGTGATGGAGCGTGAGCCCTCTCATTCTCCACAAAGCACGTACCGCTCACAGCGGAAGGCGGTAGTGGTGGTGGTGGAGGTGGAGGGAGAGAGGGAGGGGGGGTTTCTAAGGGACCCAGGAGGCAATGGGGGGGGGGGGGGGGGGGGGAGAGGGGGAGAGGTGTGGTAGGGAAGAGGAGGTAGCTGAGGGGCGGGGGGGGGGGGGATACCCAGGAGATAGATGGTAATCAAGCAGGTTACAGAGACTGAGCAAGCGTTGGGCCGTCGGAACATCTCTCCTCTCCGCTCCACCTCCCCACCGCTACGGCCGTCCCTGCTCTTTCCCTCCTTTTCCCTCCTCTTCCTCCTCCTACTCCTGTCCTCCCTCTCCTCCTCCTGTCCTCCCTCTCCTCCTCCTGTCTTCCCTCTCCTCCTCCTGTCTTCCCTCTCCTACTCCTGTCTTCCGTCTCCTCCTCCTGTCCTCTCTCTCCTCCTCCTGTCCTCCCTCTCCTCCTCCTGTCCTCCCTCTCCTCCTCCTGTCTTCCCTCTCCTCCTCCTGTCCTCTCTCTCCTACTCCTGTCTTCCCTCTCCTCCTCCTGTCTCCCTCTCCTCCTCCTGTCTTCCGTCTCCCTCCTGTCTCCCTCTCCTCCTCCTGTCTTCCCTCTCCTCCTCCTGTCTTCCCTCTCCTCCTCCTGTCTTCCCTCTCCTCCTCCTGTCTTCCCTCTCCTCCTCCTGTCTTCCGTCTCCTACTCCTGTCTTCCCTCTCCTACTTGCGTCCAACACGACTAGCCAACGCGACTGTCTTTTTCTCCCTTTCGTGTTTTGCTCGGCCTTCCAAAGAGCTTTTAGAGCCTACTCCACGCTGTTCTGAGACGTTCCCCCCTCTCCCCCCGTCCTACGCCACCCGGACACGTTTCCCCCTCCGGTGGAGCCGTGCGTCGGCCGCCATACCTGTCCGCGCCGCTCGCCCGCTTTCAGAACTGCCCGGCCCAATTAGAGCTTGATACCTTGGCCTTGCGGTTGCCATGGCTCCCGCGATGCATTTTCCCCCTGGAGACGTGGCGTGGTGAGCCGTCCTTATCAGCCATCGCCATGGTAATAACAGTCCCCCGGGGGCCGGGCGCGCGTGTCAGGCCTTAACGAGAACCGCCAGTGAAACCTCCCTCCAGCCCCGGCCATTGATTTGGACTTAATCTGTTTCTATGTGTGTGTGTTTGTGTGTGTGGGCGTGTATGAGAGTGTGTGTGTGTGTGTGTGTGCGTGTGCGCGTGTGTGTGTGTGTGTGTGTGTGTGTGTGTGTGTGTGTGTGTGTGTGTGTGTGTGTGTGTGTGTGTGTGTGTGTGTGTGTGTGTGTGCTCCTTGTGCGTGCAGGCTTGTGTGTGTGGCTGTGAGAGAGAGAGGGGGTGTATTAACGGGGCTGTCGTGAACATAACAACATTAGTTGGGCCAACAGGTTTCTTCATAAATACTCCATGCAATAATTTAATTCCTAAAATATCCTAATATATAAATAAAGGCTGTAATCTCTCATTCCTCTCCTCAGAACCAACACAGCAAGGCCCAGAAAACAGACGCCATCACTGCATTAACTGCACAGGATTGACGATATCCTGATGACGATTTTATACCAAAATATGTAGGACAGAAATGATATTGGAATACTATTACATTGAATACTCTACTGAAACTACTGTAATACACTTGAAAGTGTATTTTATGGACTATGAGACACAACACAACTGGGGTTTTATTTTTTAACAATGATTTAAGAGGACGGGTACTTTCTCACACTTTTAATGAAAATAGGGAAATAAACGATGGGGGTAAGAATCTCATTGCTATGGCACCACACTCAACAGACGTGAACATTTATCACATTTTGGATCTGCACTGCTGGGGAATGTTTGAACTCCTGGCCTGGTACTGTGTCACATGACTGTGTCACATGACCCCGGGCAGGGTTCATTAGGAGCACAGTCCCCCTGGCTTGATGAGGAGGGCCATTGCACACGTCACTACCAGCCCTTCTCCGGTCTATCCTGAGTTTAAACGTTTGCAGGCCCATAATTAACCCCAGACCTTTTCAGTCCATCGTTTGGGTTTTCCCCCCAGGATTGCGTCTCACTAGTAAGGCACGCGGAAGTTGTGTTTTTTAGTTGTTCTAACTTAAATTTCGAACTAAGGTGATACTAGAAGTAACTAATGTCATGGTGAGCTGGGATCTGTTTGTCCTTAAGTATCTGTCTGTTAAGTACCTATCGCGCGCCGAATAAGGTAACACAATGGTGATTGGCCCACTGATGAAAACCCCTGCAACTGCAGTGTAATGAATGTGAGGAGCTGGGTGTTGGTGACCAAACTGTTTAGCTCTGGGAAAACGACTTATCGCCAAAGGTCCTACGAAATGGACAGAAATCTTTGAGATTGCCGCCTCAAACCCAGTGTTATAGTTCTTGTTGCAGCAATTAGTTA
>NC_079418.1:14315916-14338416 GCF_026213295.1 Gadus chalcogrammus
TCTCTCTTCCCTCTCTTCCTCTCTCTCTCTCTCTCTCTCTCTCTCTCTC
Organism: Gadus chalcogrammus; assembly: GCF_026213295.1. NCBI lineage: Eukaryota > Metazoa > Chordata > Actinopteri > Gadiformes > Gadidae > Gadus > Gadus chalcogrammus. Next base: position 14,315,966 of record NC_079418.1, read on the forward strand.
TCTCTCTTTCTCCCTCTCTCTCTCTCTCTCTCTTTCTCCCTCTCTCTCTCTCTCTCTCCCTCTATCTCTCTCTCTCTCTCCCTTTCTCTCTCTCTCTCTCCCTCTCTCTCTCTCTCCCTCTCTCTCTCTCTCTCTCTCTCTTATCTCTCTCTCTCTCTCTCTCTCTCTCCTCTCTCTCTCTCTCTCTCTCTCTCTCTCTCCGTCTTCCTCTCTTTCTCCCCCTGTCTCCCTCTCCACCTAGAGACAGGCAGCACCGGACCCTCCCCCCCTCTCCCCTCTGCCCCCTCGATCCCCAGGACAACTCTGGAACCTTCTCCTCCTCTACCTGCATGCCACGCCCCCCTACACACAGCCACGCCCACTCCTCTATTTTTATATAAAACCACTCAGGTTGTCCTACGAGCGCTGACCAATCACGGGGGGGTGTGTACGTATTTACAAAGTGCGGCGGCGTGTCACCGCGTTTCCCTATGCAACGGGCTGCGGGGCAGAGCGACTCTCACCACTGTCACTCTCCTGCACCTTTCACCGCCGATTCTGCACTCTCCCTGGCTCAACCCCCTCGCCTCCCCCCTCCTCCCCCCCCCCCCCCCCCCCCCCCCTCCCCCCCCCCCCCCCCCCCCCCCCCCCCGGTTCTCTCTTGGATGGCAGGTCAGGCAGTGAGCCGTGGGGGGCTCGGAGGCGGGAAGGCAGCCGCGGTACACATTAATAATGAAAGGCCTCAGCCACGATCGCACACCGCACACACACACACACACAGGGACGCACACACACACACGCAGGGACAAACACACACACACACACACAGGGACGCACACACACACACACACACGCAGGGACAAACACACACACACACACACACACACAGGGACGCACGCACGCAGGGACACACACACACAGGGACACACACACACACACACACACATTCAGGGACACACATACACACACACACACGCAGGGACGCACCCACACACACACACAGACACACACACACACACACATTCAGGGACGCAGACGCACGCAGGGACGTACCACACACACGCAGGGACGCACACACACACACACACAACTCTCCCTCTCGCTCCCACATCGCCATGGCGATGGCAGTAGCCCAGCACTGTCATGGGGGTGGGTGACGGGGGGGTGGTAGAGCGCAGCTTCTCTCTCCAGCCTTGGGCTCAGCCAGCCTATCAGCAGCCCCCATATAAGCCCCCCATGCCTGGTCTGTCCTCTCTCCCTCTGCCCCTATCTCCCTCTCGTCTCTCTCCCCCCCCTCTCGCTTTCTCTCCCTCCCCTCTCTTCACACTCCTCTCTCTCTCTCTCTCTTTCTCCCTCGTCCTTGTTCTCTCTCTCACTCTCGCCCTCTCTGTCCCCCCCACTCGCTCTCCCTATTTCTCTCCCTCCCTCGCTTCCCGCCCTCCCCCCCTCCCTCCCTCGCTTCCCTCCCGCCCTCTCTCTCTGTGGGTATTCGCTAATTAAAATCACTCACCAGCCTCGCCGCGTCTCCTCAGCTTCCTGGAAGGGGAGGAGGAGGAGGTGACTGGAGTTACGGCAAAATATTCTAGCCTGTTTGTCGTGACGATGAGGAAACGATTAGAAATTGTGCATGAACGATTGCGGGACTGTCTGTTGAAATGACGTTATGGTACTCCCAATGTTGTTTGGTGACAATGATTCTAAAAATCAGACTTTAATAATAACTGAATATTATTACCTGCCTAAAGTCATTTATATTATTCTATAAATAGGGCCATACAATCCCCATCTCATGTTTATGTTTTAGTATTTATTTTAACATGCAGGATCAGCTATTGGTTAGCCGTCAAGGACCCCTACTGTTAAGCTGCGGGCATTGTGATTTCAAACAACAAGAGTCAAACAGCCAAACCACTACACTATCCTGCCCCTCCACCCTCTCCACGCACCACCTTAAGGTCCTGTAGTTTTGGTCTCCAGTCTTTCCTAAACAACCGTCTCGTAGCTAAAGATGTAGGCGTGCCTCTCCTCAACATATTGATTATCAGTTCATCGACGGTTCTCTTCTCTCCTGTCGAAAGATAACCCAATAGGGAGCCTTCCGCTAGCGTTTCCATGGGATTCACAGCATTCCCAGGAAATCTACACTACAACATGGTTCAAGTTCTAATAATTGACACACAATACAAGTGTGTCAATTATTATGGTGGAATTCGCGCGCAGTCAGTCCAATAGTTGAGATTATTACAGGTCTCTGGCATTTTAATAGTTATGTATGTCCCAGATTTGGTTTGTTGCATTAAACAATTAAATAGAATGAGAACATAAGTGTCAGTTGTTACCCAATTCATCCCCCTTTTTTGGTTATTTTTGGCATGAAAACTGACAAAGGAACGTGCAAACAGTCAAGGCTACGGAGATCGGGACGAGGTCAATTTTGACACAAATACATGCATTCCTTTTTATTCACAAAACCAGTCCAATTTTTTTTTCTAAATGATACAAAGATTGGTTATTTTCTTCTCCAAAAAAAAAAGCTGAAACTACCCAGCAACATAACCCAAAAAAAAGTAGGAGCACAATAAAAAAAACAAAAACGAAAAATTAAAGAATGAAACAAAAACATACAAATTATTTTTTGATTCAGTGCGTTCAGTAGGGTAGACTCGGCGCAAGTGCTGTCTCTCAGTGCCATCGCCCTGAGCCGCGTTGGCACATGCTCAGTAGGGCCGCAGTAACATAAGGCCGCCAGTTTCACAGACCCACGGAAGGAATGGGGGCGAGGATGAGGAGGGTGAGGGGGGGGGGGGAGATATTACAGTGAAGAGCAGGTGGATCGTCTCTTCGTCCGAGTGAAAAAGAAAAAAGAAGTGACTGAAAAACCGTGACGTTTAACACTTGCAAATCCGGAAAATTCTGGATATACAGTTTGAATTTTCATCCTGGTTTGTTTGTTTGTATTCAAAGACCACGACAGATCTTCAAAACCATTGCCTGAAACTAAAATTAATAATAAAAGAGAGGGATTTTAAGGTAACAAAAATGCTGAAGAATTACAATATTGTGTTTGCCATTAGCGACTAGCTTTAAAATATAACTGTAAATTTACATTCTCTACACAAGTACGGTATCTTTCCACACGTGAACGACATTAACACCAAACACAGAAATTAGTTGATTGTCCACACTCAGTCCGTCATTTCTGTTTTGGCGATGAACAGTTCCGACAGAAAAAAATCTCTGGAAAGAACAGACGAACGGTACCAAAATGGAAACATAGAAAAGGGAATGAAAGTTGCCAGAGATGCTTTTCTTTACGTTTCATTTTTGGTTCAAGGAATAAGTAGGTGCATCCTGTTTCCCCCGGTTTCTTACTTCTTATTTCTGCTTCTGTTTTGTTTTTCTTGAGAACCTATTTTTGTGTTGTTTGTATTGTGTTGTGTCTTTGACGTGTAGGAGCCAGTGTTTGTTGCTGGAGCCAATCGGAGGGCTGGCATTGCACTTGTGGGCGGAGCTTTGGAAAAGGGGGCAGGGCCAGAGGGGCGGGGCCTACTGGAACCATCGGAACGCTGCGCCGGTTGGAAGCATCACCTTCTTGGAGAAAGAGAGAGAGAGAGATAGAGAGGAGAAAAAAACACAAGACAGGAGTTGTGTGAGCTTGAGTGTCCAACTATGAACAACAAGACCAGATGTGAAACAATTATTGTCACAAATTAAAAAGTTAGTATTTTTTCACATTGAGCCGTTGACGTTACCCAGAATGCACCATGCCTTATACTCTCTATCTTCCCTTCTGTTCCAGTCTATTTGTGGACGAGAGGCAAGGGTGAAAACCTCTGCAATCTCTGCCCTGTCTGGCCCCCATCCTACCCTCACCACGGCAACAGGGCCCAAGCCCGGGCCCCCTCTCCGAACCCGATACGCTACATGTATTATTTAGTCACCACACGCACTCTTCCTCCACCTCCCCCCGCTCCACCACCTCCACCACCACCATCACACCACGCAGCCTTCACCGGTCACACCACTCTCACCCTCGTCCCTCTAAGCCATCTCTCTCTCTCTGTCTCTCTCTCTCTCTCTCTCTCTGTCTCTCTCTCTCTCTCTCTCTCTCTCTCTCTCTCTCTCTCTCTCTCTCTCTCTCTCTCTCTCTGTCTCTCTGTCTCTCTGTCTCTCTCTCTCTCTCTCTCTCTCTCTCTCTCTCTCTCTCTCTCTCTCTCTCTCTCTGTCCCTCTCGCTATCTCTCTCCCCTACTCTTTCCCTCTCAAGCTCTCTTTCTCTCTCAATCCATCCAATCTATCTCTCTCCTCATCTCTCTTGCTTACTCTTCCACTCCTACTCTCTCTCTCTCTTCCATTCTCCTACTCTCTCACCCGTTGTCTGTCTACCTCTCCTACCCTCTCTCTCTCTCTCTCTGTGTCTCTCTCTCTCTCTCTCTCTCTCTCTCTTTGTCTCTCTCTCTCTCTCTCTCTCTCTCTCTCTCTCTCTCTCTCTCTCTCTCTCTCTCTCTCACTCTCTCTCTCTGCCCTCGACTGCACCAAACAGAGTGAGGCAGACTGTGTATTATGCAGTTGCGGCGCCTCCTCGGTAGATAAAGAATTAGCACTAGCGCGGTTTGCGCTGTAGCGTCCAGAGAAACCCATAACCCGCTGAAGGAATGTAGCGTGAGCCTGATTCCGCCCGGAGCGCTGGAGCAGAAGAAGCGGCGGCGGCAGCTCGCCAAGCGCTAGCGAGCACTGTGAGCCCGCCCACGCGCGCACTCTCACGCGCTAGCTCTCCGCGGCTGCACACCTCCACCTCCACATGCACGGACATGTTAAAAGCAACACTCGCAGCACACCTCCAGAGTCGCACCAAACATCCAGACTGTTGGGAGGAGGGGAACAGAGAAGATCCCTCAGAGAGAGGAGGACTGAATGCTATGCTAGGAGGCAGTGGGCCTCGCCTGCTGGTGCATGTTGATATCTGAGGACTGCTGGAGAATAAGTCAAGTTCAATTATTAACATGACAAACTAATTTGAAAGGTCAGCCATACTTCCTACTTGCCGGGATTACACACTTTACACATAATATACTTTAATCATAGTATCATTTTTGTAATTTTGCTAACAAGGCACTTGTACATGCATGTATGTATTCCACACATACAAGCACACACCACATACACAAACACACACACACACACACACACACACACACACACACACACACACACACACACACACACACACACACACACACACATACACACACACACACACACAAACACACAGAGGTTTGTTGAAGCGTCGACTTCGTCGTATGTATGTGCGTATGTCCACGTGCACACCCAAGCCATGATGTCACCACCCTTCTGGAAGATCATAATTAAGAGAGGTGCGAGGTAACGATTTTTAAAAGAGTCAATAATGACGTCATGCTGCCGAATCCCCAAGTAGGAATGACTGCATCTCCTGGTCCGGCCCCAGGGGTCAGACAGGAATCAGGTCTCCGGCTGATGATGTATTACAGTTTTTACTATTCAGCACACGCTTTCATCTAAAGTGACTCACACTGACTCTGAGACATGGGTCATTAAGTAGCAGGTGGCCTGGGGTTAGGCATCTCGCTAAAGGTTGGACGTAAGGGATTTTAAACCCATTGAAGACCATATCATGTCTTCAATGGACTGGGGGTTTCTTTGAGTATTACATTTTGGTATTTATCTTTTAATATTTATTTGTATTATATTAATCTTTAGCAGATTCTTTCAATACACCTATTTTTAGGTAGGGACATCTTGTTTGCACATCTTGTCCAGGACTCCAACAGGTAGACAATGTGGACATTGGGGATTCAAACCCAGAGCCCTAGGAAGAATGACCAGACTATCTTGTTGCCTTATTCTCCCATCTCTATGCTGCGCTCGTATTCAGGTAGTGAGAGGATCCTGGACATGCTAGCGTAAGCATCCCCCGCCAATCCGCCATATTGGCAGGCTGCCTTCTCCTCCCCCTCCCCCTCCACTCCTCCCCCCCTCCCTCCCCCCCCTCCCCCCGGTCTCTCCCTTAACTACCTCAGTGAGGCTCCATCTTGTCCGTCTGTCCGCCGGGCAGTGTGCCCGGGGAGAGTCGCGTGTCCGTCTGTCAGGAGTCTCTAGTCTCTCGCTCAGTGCACGTGCTTCTGAGCACGTGCACTGAGCTCCTCTGGGAGCAGACGGAAATCACACGGGAGCTAAGCTAATTCTGTGTCAGCGTGTCTGACACGCCACCGGGCGATGATCCAATATGGCCGTTCATCCTCCTCACTCTGAGTGGTGGGGGCCTCGTCACCTAGCAGCCATCTTGGTTCTAAATGTTAGCTGGTTGGGGGTACTGAAGGCAGAACTCTGCATTCTGTTCCCCCAACCAGCTAGCGCTTAGAACCAAGATGGCCACTAGGTTAATAAGGCCGGTTGTGTAGGCCTAGAAATAAAGAAATTCTCCTCACGTTTTGTATTTTCAATGGATTGTGATGAGTGAAGAAATTAGAAATAAAATCTGTGCTCACTATTCTGCTTAAAATTTAAATTGTGATGATTGACCCACATTTTTTTCCCCAACATTACGGAGAGACGAAACAATGAAGAAACATATTTTTTCATTTCCTTTCACCGTCTGTTTGTTATTGTGCCTAACAAAGTCTCGCTCAAAGACAAGGTGTGCGGGTGGAAGAGGAGGAGGATAGAGATTGTAATGACAACAAGGACATTTCCTGCAACAACCCAACTCTTCAGACTTTCAGCGGGATTTCAGAGTGAGGCTCCAAGTCTCCTTTAGGGAGACTTGGTTAGACACAACAACAAACAAATGGGATCAAGCTGACGGTAAGGTAAGAACGATGTGTTACTCTTTAGTTATCCCTTCCATAATGTTGTCAGACAATTATAATAACAATCTGAGCTGGTCAGTGGGAAAAAAACAACCCTTTTAGAGGACATACATTGACAGGGCGCTATTGCCCCAAAGGATAACATTGCAGCCATTTTTGCGGGTTACGGCAGACGCTCTCTCACTAAATACTGGACCGATTTCAAAAGCTGGCGTCGCCGTTGGTCCATTAGCCCCAAAATTATAGGAAGGTGGCTCAGTTTAAAATGATCCTTTCAATGACCCCTATAGCTAATATAATGACCTTCATGAACGGAAGGGTATTCGGAATATTTACGTATTTTGAGATCGAGATCTCTGTAGACATGTACAGAGAACAATTAACACTGTGTTTTGCAATAGTTTGATTCAAGAACACGGATTAGATAGATGGATTAATCATCGGCAAAATAATGCAAACTTGAAATGTCCTCGCACACGACATTCAGCGGTATATCTATAAACGTTCCCTTGACACGGTCCCCATATTACTAATCCTCCTTCCTACACGGTGAACACAGGTGACTGCTCTGCTACTTAACACTGCTCCTCTGCTGTCTCTCCCCTCCCACCTCACCTTAGTGATATCAACCATGGACCCCTGCAGGGTGAATGGGACAGATATAGCCTGTACCACTTAGCATCGCCACAGCCAGCCCTAGCGTGGAGATTATGCTTCTGTATCACAGGAGAGACTGACGGAACCGCTATGCTATGTTTTTTTCCTTTATAAGGAATATGATGCTATTCTCAAAAGCTAACCTATGCTGATACTAATGTGGTGCACTTATGCACAAATATAAATCCTGAATGTGCGCACAAATATGCAAGAATTTACACACAGACGGTGATTTGATCTCAGTGATATAGGAACACACACACACACACGCACGCACACACACACACACACACACACACACACACACACACACACACACACACACACACACACACACACACACACACACACACACACACACACACACACACACACACACACACACACACGCCCCTACACGCACATTACAAGAGAGACACACTGCCCACTGTATCTGCAGGTCTGTGTCCCAATATTCCCTCATGTTGTCCCGGAATGCCCAGAATGTGGGAAGGGGTCAGATGAGGTAAGGAGGGAGCCTCAACGTCGTTGCTGATGAGATCCCACTCTCACCCAGACAATACAGAATGTTTGACAACCTCGTCGTAATCTAGTCTGTATTGACATTTACAATTTAATGCTGAGTCGCTATCTTCTCCCGTTTCCCCCTTCCATGACTCAGCAGATCTCTTCATAAAACTAATCATCGTCTGACATTTAGCCCATGCCCATGACATCACACACTTAGCTAGCGCTACCATCTCTGACCAATCCCCCAGTTAAAAATAGCTGATGAGACGTCCCCCACTTAGCAACGGTTTAGCTAGCGCTTAGCTAACGCCTCTGATCAAGCTACCATTTTCAACATCTCACTGGGTGACATTTTCAACTCTTGATTAAATTACTCGCTTAGTGACGGATCTAGCGGCAGATTTTCATCACACAATCAGTGGCAGTTTAAAAAGCTGATGACACCACAATCCTAGAAACACCTAGCGACAGCACAGAGACAGTTTGTCTAGGGCCACTGTACGTTCTCTGAGCGATTCACCAGCTTGATGACATCAAACACTTTTCAGAGGTTTAGCCAGGGCTATATGCTATAGTGGTTGAACCAGAGTGATGACCTCACATACTTAGAGACAGCGAAGCTAGGTGGGGCTACGCTGTCTTATGAATCACCAGTTTAAACAGCTGTTGTCTCCCTCGCGGCCTCGCGGGACAGCTATCGAACGGCTAACGGTGAATGAATGAGAGTATGAGGTAAAAATGAGCTAAACACTAAAATAAGAACCGATATATCTCCTGGCTCCCACTGGCCAGTCTGGGTGGAGAAGTACAAAGGCGTACTTTATACTGAAACTAGGCATGTCCGAAAGGCCGTCAATGTAATAGAGCTCAACAACCAGGAAGACCAAACCAAGCAAAATATCTAGAATTGATCAATATTCTTTTTTAATATAATAACCTAACAATAACATATAATAGGACCATCTGAAATATTCAGTCCAGGACAGGTAAGGAAATAGTTATTGCAATAGTTAGTATTAATTGCACAACGATTTCACCTGAGCTCTTCCACAGTCTTCCATACTCTAACGCACTAACCGTCATTAAGGGCATAACAATTCAAAAAAATATGTTTACAGTTGTTGAACCTACATCTATACTCAATCAACCTCAATGATTGGTTGCTAAGGATTCTAATAGACTTTCTTAAATTCATACAATAAACTAATTTAATAATGTAATGAAATTAATACTAAATTAGGGCTGTCATGATTATTTGTCGTTCAACAAATTGGCCATCGGCATTTAGCAGCAGTCAATGAGTCATGGTTTATTTTTAGTGAAAGCTACAACCGTCTACGGGTTCTGTGGGAAATATCCTTGACCCTGCTACAACTGAATTTCAGTTAACTTTATTTCTTCGTATGATGACACTGTATGACTGGTTCTTATTGAAACTCCAAGCGGACAAAATATGTCTCTTAATATGCCCTTATAAAATATGGTTTTTGTTCTGGATTCTCATTTGGAGGTCAAACAAAGTTCTTATTGAATCGATTTTTTTCAGAATAATCGACAATTACAATACCCTCGCTCTCTCTCTGTTTTGAAAGATGCTTATCACCGTGGTAATGCTTGCAGGAGGACAAAATGCAAGGACCATTTAACCATGTGTGTGTGTCTCCGGAGAGGGACAGAGACCCAAGGGTGTGTGTGTCTGTGTGTGTGTGCTCACAACATGGTCCATCTGGCTATTAGTCTTTCAGCTGTAGCACCAGGTGTCAATGTGGCATGGATACCCCCTTTCCTCACTATCTCACACACACACACACACACACACACACACACACACACACAAGCACACGCACACAAATTTATATTCAACACACCCCATCTATTTATCACACCTTCACACTTTTTTAAATAAGTAAAAATAAATAAATTACAGCGTTTTTACAGCATTATAAGTAAATCTATTTGTGGGCCCACGGGCAGTGACAGATTGGACTGACTCAATTCTACGTTGAATTCTATATTTCTTAAGTCATGGATTTTAACGCGTTAAGACAAAGGCGGTAACAGAAACGTAACTCAGGCCAACGTCCCAGTGCGTTTGAGGTTTCCACAGTGCGTTACTGTAAGCAGGGTTCAAATCAGCGTGGGCACAAGAAGCACAAATGACGGCCTTGTATTTCCACTGGTGAATGAACCCAGACCACCCATTCAGAGCGGTGTGTGTGGGGGGGGGAGTGCTGACCATGGTGAACAGATTAAAGAGATCCCTATGGCGCGCATGCCCACCCCACCCACGCCCTCCACCCTCCACACCACCTGTCACCTCCCAGACCACGGCTTCTCCCAACCCATTGCCCAGGGTTCCCTCTGCCCCTGTACTTTCGCTCTCTCTTACCCTCTCTCTCTCTCTCCCTCCCGCTCTCCCTCTCTCTCTCTCTCCCTCCCGCTCTCCCTCTCTCTCTCTCTAAAATGAAAAGCCAGTCAACTGTGCAGCAATCTGCCACTGTTATTCCCCGGACACGTCAGACGTCGGACTCCCGGAGACTAGCAGCGCGAGACACCGGAACATGGTGGACCCAATATTTCCAGAAGTTTCTCTGCGGTTGCCCTCCTATTAACTCGCTTTTAACCATCTGCTGTCTGGCTTTCAGTTTCATGAACAGCCTGCCCTACAGCTCTGCCTGTTTCTCTGGTTTAAAGTTTTGAAAACTAAAACCTTGTCAAATAACAGAAATAATAATAAAATCATGTATAATCATAATAAATATTTCATTTAAGTATTTGGTGAGGATAGTTTATTTGAACTAAAAAACAGTTACATTCAAAGCATTCACCTAATCACTCAAAATTCCCCAACCTGTCAAGTAAATCATCTAACCCCCAGACAATATCCAATCCCCAAACTATCACTCAACCTCCAAATGAAAAGAACAAAAATGATCACCGTTCCACCCAACAAATCACCTGACAACCAAACACCCAACCATCACCCAGCCCTCACCCAACCATCACCCAACCATCACCCAACCCTCATCCAACCATCACCCAACCCTCAACCAACCATCACCCAACCATCACCCAACCCTCACCCAACCATCACCCAACCCTCACCCAACCATCACCCAACCCTCACCCAACCATCACCCAACCATCACCCAACCCTCACCCAACCATCACCCAACCATCACCCAACCCTCACCCAACCCTCACCCAACCATCACCCAACCATCACCCAACCCAGCCGGTCGACCCCCTTCCAGACTCACCTCCAGCGCGCCCGACGGCTTCTTCTTCAGCTCGTCACACTTGCGGAACTTGCAGATCTGGTGCCCCGTCTTGCGGTTCCGGCAGCTGCTGCACTGCTCGCAGTTAATCCTCCGCCGGCAGGGCTCGCACATGCCGCAGCGTTTCCGCTTCTTCTTGCCGGAGTTGATGGCGGACGCCAGCTCGCTCTGCGCCGGGTACTCCGCCAGCCCCGCCATGTGCAAGGCGCTGTCCGCCAGGAAAACCCCCGCCGGCGTCATGATGAAGAGTCCCGGGTTGAAGGGGAAGCCGCCCCCTACTCCGTACGGGAAGTCCAGCGGGCCCCCCACGGCGTCCGCGACAGACGTGCCCTCCAGGTCGCTGGCCCCCGAGCCCGCGTCGCCCACGCCCATGCCCCCGCCGGGCAGCAGCATGTGCTCCATGCCCGCCCGCTTCAGCAGCGCGGCGGCCTGGGCGAAGTGCAGCAGGCCGTTCTGTCCTTCCAGGACCTGCTCCAAGGTCCGGTCCAGCTTGGCCGCGGCCAGCGCCGCCACGGTGGGCGCGGGCGGGGCCGGGGGCGGGGGCTTGGTCGAGGGGTCCCTCTTGTTGCTCTCGCCATTGTGGGCGTGTCCTTTGTGGTGGTGGTGGGTGTGGTGGTGGTGGTGGTTGCCGTGGTGACCGTGGCCGTGGCCGTGGGGCGCGGCGGCGGCGGGGGGGGCGGCGGCGGTGTACTGCAGCAGGGTGCGGGAGTGCTTCAGGCTCTTGTTGAGCGGCTGGCTGATGATGCCGCTGCGGTTGCGTCGCTCGACGACGGGAGAGTCCTGCCGGGCGCCGCTCCTCTCCAGCTCGTCGCCGCGGCCCCCCTCGGACGGCCCGCCGGACATGGTCCGTCTCTCCCCCCCCCGACGCTGGGGGGACGGGACGGGGTCGTGTGTGGGTCTGGTTGAGGGGGGGAGGGGGGTTAGGGACGGAAAGGTGGGCCTGGGTGAGGAGGAGGAAGAGGAGGAGGAGGAAGAGGAGGAGGGGGGGGGGGGAGAGGGGGAGGGGGTGGGAAGGGGCTTTGGGTCCTCTGGGTGTCCGCCTGGTGTCCCGGTGGGGTCCTAACCCGAGCAGAGACCTTGGTCAGGAGAGGACGGGCCCCGGAGCGCGGCCAACGCTACCAATCAGGCCTCATCTACGCGCCTCCATCGGCGGTCTGGACCCTGGAGGCGGGAGGGACAGGGGAGAGAGGACACAGACGTGAGTCGGTCGGCAAAGGGGCTTCTCTGAGCAGTACGCTTGTACAGGTGAAGAACACACAGTGGAAAATTAGATGTTTTTATTTATTTAAACTTGAACAGCTAATATTCACTTTTCAACACTTCAACACAACTTTTGAAAGCAATTCATAGGGCAATCTCTGCAATGTACTTAAATACAAGATACAAGATACAAGGTTGTTTATTGTCATATACACAATGGAAACATGGTTTACACTGGGCAATGAAATTCTTAATTTGCAAGTTCCCTTCACACAAAATATCCTTAAAATAAAAGTAGATAAATAAACTAAACTACTACAAATATCTGTACAAAGAGCAGGATTTAGTTAAACAAAAACAGTTAAATATAAGGTGCTGTTTAACATGTGCAATGTTCGCATACAGCAGAAGGCCCTGAAAGACATTAAATGCACATAAATACGGGCAGATAACGGAACCTCTGTAGGCATTCTAACAAGAGCTCATAGGTTTAGCTAAACACAGATACTCTACTCTAAAAAAAAATAGAGACTAGAAAGTTTCCTTATTAATATGTATCTTATTCCTTCATAGATTCTTCTTACAATATTGTCCATATTCTTAGTGGGACAGCTGCTGTTTGTTGCCAGCTAAAGTGTGCATGTGTCCTTGAACCAGACAGTGTTCATCAAACCAACTGCTGCTCAACATATTGTTAGTTGACTTGGCTGACCCTGTCTTTAGAGTATGACAATGTGTGTATGAGTGTGTTTGTGAATATGGGGCAGTATAGTGTCTGGCCAAGAGGAGATATACTGCACATCACCACTACAATACCTCTTTATATTCAACTTAAATTCTCTCCTTGTGTGAAACTTAAATTCAAAGATGCCAAAGATTCAAAGTCTTTTACTTTGGTATATTTAACTCAACACGCGTGCTGTCTGGGATTATTGCTACCAGGTGTGCTACAGTTTGTTACTTCAGGTGTGTTAAAACCCTCAACGTAGATCAAGTAAAACCTTAACACCCAATGGGTGTTAGTTTCGATAAATACAAAGCAAATAGTCATCAATTATCGTGAAGTGCAGGCAGTTTATCCTCATTGTTCAAAATAAGCTATTTACTGCAAGCAGGGACTCAAAGTAAATATTTATGTGTGCTTAATTTGACCTATTCATTCATTTCATTGTCTGTGTGTTTGTTGAAGGTAATTTTTCCCTCATTGATCCTTTTATTATTGGACTCATCCACGACACAATTAGTTAGGTTATAAGTCAACCACTTAGCAATGACACACCAGTTTAAGCACACTATCTAAAATCAAATAATTAATTTATTCATTCATTAATTTAGTCACACATTAGTGTGGAACACTTTGGTCCATCAACAGACACTGGTAGGTAGTTAGATAAGAAGCGGGGGAGGTAGTTAGGGAGATGGGGTTTAGTTTGGTAGGTAGCTGGGTTGGTTGATAGGTGGGGTTGGGACAGTAAGTATGGGCATTGATTGAGGTAGTTAAGCAGACGGGCAGGTAGGACAACAGTCATTCAGTTAACAAGGTGAGGCGGTAATAGGTAATGCAAGCAGTTTATTAAGTAGGTGGGTCAACTTTAAAATAAGAAATATGAACTGTTGCTGTACGATACAAGCAGGCAAAATGCAAAGGGAAATAAGGATAAATTAATATTCTGTGTGTATGTGTGTGTATACATGAATACAGTTCACAAACACACACACACACACACACACGCTGCATTTCCCCTGACCTGCGTCCGCGTTCACAAACAAGCAGCCCACCTCCCACATGAGGCTGAGGAAATGGCCGTGTCTGTCCTTATAAGGGAAACAAAGGCAAGGGGAGGGGGGGGAGGAGGTGGGGGGTGTACGGGTGCGTGCTGTGTGTGTGTGTGTGTGTGTGTATGCGTGTGTGACTGGTGTGTGTGTGTGTGTGAGTGTGTGTGCGTGTGTGTGCAGCGTGTGGAAATTGGAAGGCCAGAATTAGTGGGAGGTAGAGCTTCAAAGGCGAGGGTTCAGCCCCCACATTCTCCGCAGCTCAGGGGGGATGTGGCGCCAGCGAACCAGAGCCGGCCCCCAGACCCCCAGGCCCACAGCTCCGGTCCCCTCCCACCACCGCCACCACCACCACCACCACCACCACCACCACCACGCCCCCCCCCTCTGTGTGGGTGACCGTGGGTCCGGTTTCTTCCAAAGCATCTTAACACTCGCTGGGGTGTTTGTACAATCGCTGGTGAATACGATACAGGCCGACGCATGGGGCGGCGGGCGGGAGGGGAGCTGGGCTGACCGGGAGGCGCTTGTGTCTGCACCCAACAGGAATAAAAGGGGGGAGGAAGAGGGAGAGAGAGAGAGAGAGAGAGAGAGAGAGAGAGAGAGAGAGAGAGAGGGAGAGAGAGAGAGAGAGAGGGAGAGAGAAGAGAGAGAGAAGGGAGAGAGAGAGAGAGAGAGAGAGAGAGACGTTCTATACTGTGGTCGCGTTTGAGCGCTGGAGTTCTGATGGAGAGATAGTCTTAGGTCTGGGTTCAATGAGCCGTCACTGTGGGGATATGGAGGAGAAGGTGGACAAGGTGGTGGAGATCTGTGGTGTTAGACGCTAGAGTTAACAGGTGCGGACGTTGTCGACAGGAACGGAGGACGCATTTGGACCTCTGCAGTAGTACTGGAGTACACAAAGGCTCTGTCCGTACAGTGCGACTCATTCATAAGTTTTTGTTGCTATTTGATTTATCTTGGTTGTGTTCTGCACAATACAAGACATACGTTTTAGGGGGGACATTTACATCTTTATGATGACTTTGGTCTTTTCAGGAAATTCTTTCTTTTGTGTTACAGAACCTGGAAATCCTCCGGCTTTATTGTTGGTTTCTAGCGCTACATTTGTTTTCCCTCTCATGCCACGAAGACAAGCACACCTTGAGTTGTTATTGTCACACTTTTAAACACTGTTGGACTATTTTTTCAGTTCTCCCGTTGGGATATTCAAGTTCTAATAACAAGACTAAATACATGTTGTGTCTTTCGGTGTAGAACTTAAATTAATTAATCAAACTGTTATTGTTGTATAGCAAACGACGATGAGTGTCGTATCCGGAAGCTTCCTTATCCGCTGTGCAACAACCTTTGGATTGATGCCTTTGTAAAATAAAATGAACGTGATCATTTAATATTCTGTGATAATTTGTCATTACACATAAACACATTATGTATAAGGTCACAAATTCAGCTTTTTGCGGTAAAACATGTTACTTTCCCCTTGCCAATTACTTCCACTTTAAAAGCGTGTAGGGCTGATCGCTCTCCAGCATTTTTTCAAACCACTCCAGAGGATTCCTCCGTTTAATGTACCTAAACATGTGAACTCTAGTCTGTCAGAGCTGTTCTCTTCAGGCTGCCCATGCAGCAGAAAACCACACGCTGCAAGGCGATCACTGTCTGTTTCTCGTGTCTTCCTGCACTAAACACTCCAGGTTCCCTGTGTGATTCTACATCACATGCTAAAGCCTCATTCTAAACATGCCTCTGAGCTCTTTGACTCAAACAGACAACCCATAATTCAAGCTCAAAATGACACAATAACATGTGACAAATCCACCTCTGCCACTGCCCAAGTAAGAGTTGATAAAGAAGAAAGTTGCATTTGCTTTGGTTAAGAGCTGTTATTTCTTTTTTGGTCAGAGTCGGACCCTGTATTAGGTCTGGCACAAAAGTAACCGGATTCATGCCTGGATGGTGTGGCTCCAAGTGATCAATACTGGGCCTCTATGACTACTCTCTCGGTTCACAGCCGTTCTCAAATCGACCAATGGCTCGGCCGCAGTCGCCACCGGAGACCGGAGATGCGGCGGGAAAGGCACTGTGTCAACCTGCACACAACAGTATTAATCCACGGCTCTCCTTCTACTGCACCAAATCCAACCACTAAAAGAACAATAACCCCTTGAGATCAATCACCTTCATCAATCATCAATCACCTCTTTTTCAAAGGGGTTCAGAATGTGTAATAAGCAACACTACAGGATTAAAAAATATAAACTCTGCCCGTGAAATTTACCACAAGGTAACATGTTGAGTATTTGATGAGATATTAAGCCATTTAAATTGTATTATGACATCAAGTAGTGCCAGCCCATTTTTATGATGGATGGATCCACCTGGTGGTAAATAGGGGCCCTTTTATACAAAATATGTTTAAATATATGGCTAATCATTGTTACGTGGGATGTTTTGTGTGGCTAATGGTCACTAATTGTTTGCCTGACCTACTTCCTGTTGTGGACAACGAATGCAGTGTTACTTTAAGCATTTTTTAGCTTGGTGCCTAACCTCTACCTGATAATTAATGACCTCACCATGTAACTAAATACTTTCACTGTAAGTCACTTTGGATAAAAGCGACTGCTAAAATTACTCAATAGTGGATAGCAGCATTCACCTCTCCTTCCAGACGGAACACCTGTTATCCTTGATAATGCTGCTGAGGAGAAAGTCATTGTCCATGACCACTACACTTGACCTTGCACACTACGGACCCGCCTAAAACCCCTCAGTGATCACAGCGACAATAAGACAAGAACTTAGTGCCGTCATGTCAAATTCCACACATGAGGATGCGTTAGAAGCCAGCCTTCCTACTCAGAAACAGCCTACCAATTAATCTAGTTATTGATATTACAGTATTTAATCTAGCATTGAATACTGTAGCATCCACCTGATATGTTCAATATAAGCCTGATTAAAGGGATTATCACCTTGGGTTGAATGTTGAAGAGCTGTACAGGGAAGGATAGTGTAGTGGCTAGGGTGTTTGACATCCAACCAAATGGTGCTAGGTCCAATCAGCGTCTATACAGCCAAACCTGTAGGCACACCTGAGCGGGATGTCTAACTCCCTAACTGCTGATGCTGTGTTCAGTTTTTCATTGAAAGGCACTTTGGGGAACAACATCTCAGTTATGACTTAACAGTGGTAGACGGAGGAACTTCATTTATCTTAGCCTGCCTTGGTAGCTACTGGCTGTAATTTATATGATCATGTTATATGATCCACATCTGAAAGACCATTTAGTTAACATGATGTACTCACGCATCATGTCGTATGAGTGGATTCTTATTGTCATGTTTCATATATAGTTCAACATTTCAAGTTGATTTATGATTGATTATTCAATAAACCACTGAGTTCAATGGGAATCCAAAGCGTATTTCAGTCTGGGTTAAGTGGGAGTGGCACACACAAACGCACACACAAGACGCAGATGCACACATCTGCTCTTGCCCCTCTTCCCCTTTGTTTTAACAATTATACATTTAAATGTTTAATTACAATTTTCCCTGCTTAATACGTCCTGTTCACTGTGAGACATTTCTAAATCTGAAAATAAAATAGGAACTCATATCATATTATTTAACCTATACAGCCTAATCATGACAGCGAGGCAGACGTTGAGGTTCTTTCAAACCCTAATGTGACCAACGAAAATAAGTTAATTTAGTTTCAACTGTCAGGTAACGAGCAATCTATTAATTGAAGTGCCAAAATGAAAGCTACTATTGACAAATTTAATTGAAGTGACGTCATACACAAGCTGTTTAATTTGCAAGTTTGATGGCTAGGCTTACACACAAGACCAGGTCGGATACACCCAAAAGACAGATTTAAGGAACGAATGTGTCCCTTAAAGATTAAGTTAAATAAGATAAACATTGTTGTTGACTGCAATAAAACAAGGTAAACAAATAAACCTGTCAAGCAAATAGACTCGTGTCGAAGGCTTCTTCAATCAGATATAACTTGCAAAATAGTAAATAGCATAAAGGGGAGGCTATAGATATTGTGTAATTCAACTTAAATTTGTGCATAAATAATATGTCAAGATCTACTTTGTTTTTAGTTATGAATGGATTAATCCACCCAACGCATGATAACTAAATCTACTGAGTAAATACTACATGCGTTCCAACGCATTAGTTTGAGTAATGGAAAACGCAAACGTAATGTTCCCCTACGGACCAACGTCGTGCTCTCTCTCTCTCTCTCTCTCTCTCTCTCTCTCTCTCTCTCTCTCTCTCTCTCTCTCTCTCTCTCTCTCTCTCTCTCTCTGTGTGTGTGCGTGCGTGTGCGTGTGTGTGTGCGTGTGTGTGTGTCTGGTGTGCGTGCGGGTGTGTGTGAGGGTGTTCCTTTCTCTCTGCTAAACATTCCCCCAATCCTCCCTCTTATCAAAATTCGCACACCAGCAAACACACACACACACACACACACACACACACACACACACACACACACACACACACACACACACGCACGTACACGCACGTGCGCGCGCGCACGCAGTGGAAGTTAAATGCCCGGCGTTAGACTCTAAACGCGCGTGAGGAGTCGCCGGGTCTATTGTCTGAACGCCTGCGCCACCTTTGCCCCCCCAGCGCCGCGTTCAGCCCAGACGCTCAAACCGGATCTGATGAGCAGTCCGGCTGTCTAATTTCAATCCGAACGCCAGCATAGGCTCAACAATCACCACCACACCACGACGAGCAGGCGTCCTAAAACACTCGTCCTAAAAAACGCTAAATCCCACCTGTACAAAACTTTGTTGCAGGGGAACAATAACATAATTGGAAACAATATTAACCCATGTAAACTAAATTAATTCCTACTACGTATGGATTTTCTCCTTAGAGGGCAACTTAAGCTTCCGTTGATTATAATTAGACAATTAAAACAGCAGCAGGGTTATTGGGCAACGCGTTGA
Source organism: Gadus chalcogrammus (assembly GCF_026213295.1). Taxonomy (NCBI): domain Eukaryota; kingdom Metazoa; phylum Chordata; class Actinopteri; order Gadiformes; family Gadidae; genus Gadus; species Gadus chalcogrammus. The sequence goes on from NC_079418.1 coordinate 14,335,189, forward strand.
AACGGAATAGCTGCCTCTAATGGTGGTCCTTGTGTGGTGGTCGCCCAGCGTTGAGGTAAGCGTCAAGTTGCGAGGCGGAATACAGACAGCGAAGGGGAAAGTCTCAGCGACAGCCAGGACTTTTCCCGCAAATGAACGGATATAAAATGCAATGATCTCCTGCACCGTTTAGCTGACTATTACAGAAAGAAACACGCAATGAAAGGCGCTACAGCAACTGAACAACAGTAATAAAGCCGCGACCGTACCTGCCCTCACGCCAGAGCGCACATCCAGAGTGTGTGCAGGGGGGGGGGGGGGGAAGAAAAACTAAAAAAAGGCAATGTTTGGGGAAAATGACTCAATATTCCAGTGTCTGGTGGGTGTGTGAAGTCACACATTAACACATGCGTCACCGCACACACACTCACACACTCAAACACACATGCCCAGCAACGATCCTTAAAGCAGAGTGTAGCCCGTGTACCCACGCAGGAGCACAGACACCTTTTGTCTGAAACCACTGGTCTAAAACCAACGGGGCGAGCTGCGGTGCCACGGGGGGGTCCGCAGCCTCAACATTGAAGGATTATACTGTGAACACGCACACACACACACACACACACACACACACACACACACACACACACACACACACACACACACACACACACACACACACACACACACACTCGGACAAACTCCATCCTACACGATGACATTCCAACTTTCAGCGGACTTCCAGAAAGTATGCCCCCCCCCCCCCCCCCCCCCACCCACCCATACACACATACACACACTTCCCCTTCCCCGTCCGGTTATCTACATATTTGCAAACACAGGGACCCGTATTTGATTGCACCTACCGGGGCAGAGCGGATGAGGAGGAGAGGGAGGGGAGGGCTGCTTCCCGAAGTCCGAGCGGGTCCGTCTCCTGCAAGCCCACCGCGCCGAATGGTGTGACAAAAAAGAAAGAGAAAGAAAAAAAAGGAAGAAGGGGGTAAAAAACAACCTTATTCTCCCCAACAAACAGCCCCGGTGTGAGGAGCGCGTCTCGCCCGCCTGGGACACACGGAGAGAAAAGGAAAAAGAGCGTCAATGATCTGAAAAGCGTACTTTCCGACGAGCTGCAGCACGCGTGGGTTCCCCCGCCACCACACGGTCTCTCTCTGCGTGTCGGCGCTGCTGATCCCACCTCTACATCCCAGCTCCGCCGGAGGAACATGCAAACACGTTTCATGGATTTTTTTGGAGCATCGGGGAAAAACCGAAGTGGACTTCGGCCGCCGCGGCGCGCACAGACACACAGACACAGACACACACAGACACAGACACACACACACACACACACACACACACACACACACACACACACACACACACACACACACACACACACACACACACACACACACACACACACACACACACACACACGCACACACAGTGTGTGTAGTGAAGCTGTACTCACGCACACACAGTGTGTGTAGTGAAGCTGTGTGTGTGTGTGTGTGTGTGTGTGTGTGTGTGTGTGTGTGTGTGTGTGTGTGTGTGTGTGTGTGTGTGTGTGTGTGTGTGTGTGTGTGTGTGTGTAGTGGAACTGTGTGTTGCCGTCCCGTGGTCATGAAGAGGGAGAGACGGTTTAAAATGTAGGGGGGCGTGGGGGAGATGTCTCCCAAACAGTGAGATGTCTAACTGTTTGGGAATATTTATTGAATAGCAGACTGCACTGATGTGTGCGCTCGCCCCCCCCTCCTGTCTCTCAAGCATCCCATCCTCTGATTCATTTGAAACGGTGCTTCGTGATTCAACTTTAACATTTTTAATCTGACATTAATATGTGGAATTACGGAGTAAAACGATTAGGCCTACCTACCGGCATAATTGCCCGGTAGAATTGTTTAAGAAGTGGATGTATTTATTTTTTTCTGATCTATACTAATGACACACAAGACATACCTACGAGTATGTTATTTTTTAAAAACGTACCTTAATTATGAAATATTTCTCTGTTTCTTAAGCTCATAATTTAAGATCTACCTCATATACAAGTGCGCATTAACGCGTCCTCCACCTGCTGTGTGGTTCCAGCGGTCGGTCTACTAATAACACAATAGGTGATGGTTTTCTCTCCTCCCCCCCCCCCCCCCCCCCCCCCCCCCTCCCTCTCCCCCGCTCTCGGTCCCTCACTCTCGGCCCAGCAGAGTCCAGTCCACCTCTTCCCAGTGTCCTGTCTGCCTGGCAGGCGGCCAATCGAAGTGTGTGGAAATGACACCGCCAGGGCGGCAGAGATTTTCCCTCATTGCTCTCCTTCCCGATCGCAGAGCGGCTGACATTGGCTGGAAAGTGGAGCAGCTCGTCAGGGACAATCAATGCGGATCGATCGGGCTTGTGCGGTTGAAGCTCCGAGCTGGAACAAAAAAAAACACCCGAGAGAGGGAAAGAAAGAAAGCGGGGAGGAGGAGGAGAGCTGTTGGGCAGCCAGTAGACCTGTCAGAAACAGTGCACAGAAACAAAGTGCGTTAGGTTGTGCTTCCTCTGGGGATGGGTTGGTTTGGATGTCTTTTACATCAGTCTGAACAGGAGTTGATATAATGCATTCACATGTCTGCTATAAGCGCAATAAAAGTGACAAACATGTGATGTTTTTTGGAGTTAGGGTTATGGTGTGATCACTCATTTAATTTAATTAACAAACGGGTGTATTAACTAGCCGTTGTTGCTTTGATTCCAAAAGGCTATACAAGCTACAATGCATAGGTTTTAAGTCACACTATACATTGATGCTCAATCCAAAATAGTTAGTTTTATTCGATTTATTATTTAGCCTACATAAAATAACAAAGGAGCAAAAACAAATGATCTCTTTATATTTCTGTATTCATTATTATGGTTGACACATTACATTTACAGTGAGTATGAAATATAAACTCTTTAGCATGTTTGAAAACATTTGAATAACTGTTGTTTTACTTTAACCTATTTGCAAGTTTCCCTGTCAAAATATCCGCTGGCCCTTTAAGAGCAGCTATGACCTCACAGCGGGGGAGTTTTAAACAGGCTGATGGAAAGTTGAACCTGACTATTTAAAGGTTATTGAACCTACTGAACTTGGAGATATATGAGGTCCTAATGCACAACATAATAATCAGATGGAAAAGCCTGTTATGACACAAGGTAGGCCTATTCAAATTCAAATACATTTTTCAGAAAATGTATATTATTCAGTCATCAATATTGTTGAGCAAT